>NW_006441953.1:28182507-28201988 GCF_000325575.1 Pteropus alecto | reverse complement strand
ACCGCAGAGCTGCCGTTGTCCCTCCTCGCTCTGTTGGCCGCTCTCTCAGGGCTTCCAGATGGAACTGTGGTCTCCGGTGACACCTCGGTCTCCTCCATGGGGCTGTGGGCTCCCCCGGAACCGGGGCCGTGTCCGAGCCACTTGCCTCCATTTTGCATGCCTCAGAGGCCTCGTGCGAGGTACTGAAAGAATGTCCAGAAGTGTGGACATTAGGATTGTGGGGTGCAGACCGAAGGACACGAACCATGAACATGGAGACAGGATAGAATGGTCTGGTGGGGGCGGGAAAGGAGCGAGTGCAGACCAGCCTGGACCATACTGGCCCATGTCTCAAACTGGCCCGAGTCTAAGAGCCAGACAGAAGCCCCGTGCTGCAAGAACTGAGTCCTAAAACCCGAGTGCTGTCCCCACCATCTCCGTGTGCAGCACAGCGCGTAACCTTCCAGAGGTCCCTGGGGATGACCGCAGGGCTTCGTCGAAGGGAGCCCACAAATCCTCCTTTTATCGAGTTTGCTTCACCTCGGGCTCTTCAAAGACCAGGGCTCCGTGTCTAGGGGCACAGCAGAGCTCTCCCTAGAGCCCTGGGGAAAGCCACATCATGGCCCCAGTGACACTGATGTGACGCCCACGCCCCCCGCTCCTGGAACCCACAGCCGCGCTACCTTGCATGGTAAAGAGGCTTTGCTGACGTGATTAAGGTAAGGGTTTTGAGATGGGGAGATTGGGCCGGGTCATCTGGCCGGGCCCGATGTCGTCACAAAGGCCCTCAGATACAAAGGGAAGAAAAAGAGGATGCGGTGATGCAGGACCACCCGCTCAGGAACGAGAACCGCCTCCAGAAGCCGGCAAAGCCAGCTCAGAGGACTTCCCTGGAACCTCCAGCAGGAACAGGTCCTAGCCAACATTTAATTTTGCTCGCTGAAGCTGATTTTGGACTTCTGAGTTCCCGAACCATAACATAATAAATTTGCCTTGTCCTAAGCCTTAATTTTGTGGTAACTTGTTATAGTGGTATTAGGAGACAAATACAAGTGACTTAATAAATCTTCTGGACTGACAGAAGCCCACCTGTAGGTGAAAAATCCACTTTGTGTACAAGGCAGACACTCCGGGTCCTTATTGTTATAAAAATGAGCCAAACTTGGACTGTGTATTGGCACCACAGTTGTTCACTTCTTTCCGGTAGGCTGAGACTCCTTAGCTCAACAGCCCACCGACTCCAAACTCAGATTTTACACATCTGGTTATTTTAAACGTAACCAGAACAAGCAGATTTTCAGCCATGTGGAGGCTGCTTGCGTTGTGTACCCCAGTAAGCCTCATCTCCAATAGTTAGCCATTGATGAGAGAGGGCCTTGTACTTACAAGTCCCCGAGCAGCTGGTGCCCTTTATCCCCTGACCCAGAGACTCCTGGCCATGGGACTGAGCGACATCCCCTTCGCAGTAAGCCCCTTGTGGGTTCCCCTCTCCCCCAGGAGTTCCCTTGCCCTCCTCCCCTCCTGGATGGTGGTCCCGTCACTCTAAGCCTCTGGAAGATCTCGTGCTATGCAGGCTCCATCTATCATGTTACTTAGCCCGAGTTCTGCCCAATAAAGCTTATCGTTGGTTTTTGCCTCTCATGGGCTTATCTTCTTCCTTGATCAGCCTTGTTAAAAAATAAAATTCAACCAAGTAAATTTGGATAGCTAATTGGCTTTATTAAGCGATCCATGAAAGGGGAACATCCCACCTAGCAAGGAGAAGGATGCTCAAAGGGGGCGTACAAAATGGAAGGTTTTTAGAGGGAGAAGGATGTGGCAGGGGAGTTATTAGCTAAAGAAAAGAAAGGATTATTTTTAGACCAGGCCATCTTTTCAGGGGCAAGGGAATGGCGAGGGTTTTATTTTGCACATTGCCTCTTCTGCCTTTGGAGGATGGAGAGGCCCCAGGTGGCAGATTATATTAGTGATACTTGACCAGAGCATTCCAGACTGGTTGATAAAGATTATATTTCTGGGAAAGGTTGAAACTGCAATTAAATCTGGTATTAAATCTAGGTTTGGTATAATGAGCTCTAGTCCACATGATGCCATTTGGGGGCCTCTGGTTTTCTCTTTAACAGTCTCGAATTTCTCAAACTCCCTATACTTAAAAGCTTATCTCAGGAGAAATTCCTTCTTGCTCAGGACTGCTTTTGGACCACTAAACTATTGTGGGAATCAAACTAGCCTTTAAGGTGTCAAATTCTCTCAATATAAAAATATACATGTTTGTACCATTAACTCAATGTACGAAGTTAAATATAGCCTTATTTCCAGTTATAGAACGCTTTCCCCAATTGATTTTGAGCGGGAAGTTGGTATATGAGACATAAGGCTACCTACTCGATCAGCGAGCCTATATGCCTGATGGATATAAACAAAACAAAACATGAGATTTTAAGACGCCCCTTCCTTAGTTTATTCTTTGGGTGGCTTTTAGTAAAGACTAAGTATTTCATCTGCTTTTGCTTAAGAAGGAGCTTGTCCTTTTCGCATTTCTTTCAAAGAGTTCGGCCAGCTGATGGGGAATTTTCATCACACAGAACTGACAGGGCCATGGGTTAATTTTCACCAGAAAGGACTGACTGATGATGCCTTTTCTCTGAGGTGATGTCGAACATGTCACAGGTTGACTGGGAACAGCATGATTTAGAGAGGCAATAAGGTGTTTCTCAGGATGGGAGAAATCGGAAACTGTATAATAGCGTAAATTATAACTGTAAATGATTTGTTTGGCTTGAAGCTAAGTCGCAAGTTAGGCACGCGAAAAGGGGGTGTAATTAGATCTGCCGCACACTCAGTATCATGTTTATTTTCCATCCATAAACTGATAAATAATGCGGCAATCGGATACCGGCATCGTCATGCGATGAGGACAGAGTCAGCAACTTTACAGAAGTCCTTCTGCATGTACTACAAACGTATCAGGGGCATGGTTGACCTGCTTGCAAGTAATATAGAGCCTACGATTAAATTTTTGTCCTTTTTGGATATAGATATAGATATAGATATAGATATAGATATGCATAAATATGTATAATGTATACAATGTATTTTTATTGTGGTAAAAATATGAAATTTCACATTTTAAACATTTTTAAGTGTGCAGTTTAGGAGCATTTGTTACCTTCAGAATGTTGTGCATTTGTCACCGCTGTCCTTGCCCGAGCAGAAACTTTGTGCCCTTTAAACAATAACTCTTCTTCGTCCTCTCCCCGTCCAGCCCTTGATCATCTCTCATTCACCTTTTGCCTCTATGATGTGCCCATTCTAGACATTCCATATAATCGGAATCATACATTTGTCCTTCTGTGGCTGGTTTATTTCAGTTAGCAAACTGTTTTCAAGACTCATTCCTGTTGTAGCATGCGTCAGAAAGTCAGCCCTTTTCCTAGATGAATAATACTTCCTTGTGGGGCCATATCACTGTTTTTACCGTCATCTGTTGATGGACACTTGAGTTGCTTCTACCTGTTGGTGATACTGAATAAGAATAAGATTGGATTTTAATAAATGGATGGGCATGGCTAAAGTGTCTCTTGAAGTCTAAAACTTTTTAAACTTTCTTTTTCAAAGTTGGCATACTCCCCGGGGGAAAAAATTAAGTAGAACATTGAACACGGGGAGAGGGGAGATGCCGAATTTTAAAGGAACAATTTTGGTAAAAATGAGAGGAATGACAGCTAATTGGAAAAGTCATTTTATGTCCTTGGAAAAAATTTAGGAGCCTTCTTTACCCAAACAGGTATACTTCCAAACGACTTAGCAGAAAAAAAATTTTTAATTTACCTTTAATCTGCATCTGTCATGTATAGAGAAGAAAGAAACAAACAGACCACCCAACCTTTTCTTCTTCATTATTCAAATATTTCAGGAAAACATAAAGACCTGTATTAACCAGATAATAGTCTCAAAAATTGTGTCTGTCTGTCAATGGCTTGGATTTATATGAATGTTTATGTTTAGAGGCAGAAAATTATCTCATTGGCTTTGAAAGTGTGGCCTTGGCCTTCGCAATGGGCAATGAGAGCTGAAGAGCTATTCTACAACCAACGGCGAGTCCTCTTATACACAGACCCTTTGGATGTATCCACAGAGCGTGTGTCAGAACAGGGACTGCGTGTGGATCGCATGCCTGTGTGCTCACGGACTTCAAGACGTACAAGAATTCCTTAAATAAAGTCTTAGCCCCCTTTCCCAGAGGTTAATCAAATGCATCCAGCGTTACCCACATTTGAAGCGACAATGTCAAGATTTAAAACCCAGTTTTCTTACTGGGAAGTAGATAAACACATACACAGAGGGGAAAAAGAAATGTAAATCACAGCTGAATTGGACACTTGAAGTGCAAATTAGAACTAGGTACAGTCTTTAATTGTGTGGAAAATGTAAATTGCTACTAAAGATAGACCTTCCAAATTACAGGAAGAGGGACTGGAATCTGCCACACAGTCTTTTTTGAATACCGTACACGGCTTTTAATATGCAGTGTTCGATGTCTCAGCAACATTCCTTCAGGTCTGACAAATTATCTAAAAGGTCTTGCAGCTCTGGCAGAGTGAGTGCCCGCAGAAGACAAAAGGTTTCCGAACTGACCCCAGCCTGCTGTTTTTTCGAAGTATATCTTTTTCCGATACGGTTCGGTTGGGCTATAACACAATGCAATGAAAATGACGCAGTGTACATGCCTGCACTCTATGCACGGGGTAAAAGGTTTATGCAAAGTCAATCACCATCACATATGATTAAATGATTGGATTGAAAAGAGTCAAATGCTTTAGGCCAAAGTAGTTGAAATTATATAGCAGGCCCAAGAGCTTATAGTATTGATAGCTTACATTAGACCGATGATTCATGGAAACTTACGCCTATATTACTTTCTCTTTTGAGTGTGACCAAAGATCCATTAGGTAGGTATTCTGTCCATTTTGTTGTCAAGGGACACCCGAGTATGGTAGCTAGTCCCCAGGGAGGGCCTCCCCTCCCCGGTGAACCACACCTCCTATTATTCGGCTCCTTGTGTGGTCCCTTTTCTGCACCGAATCTGGGGTGGCCATTTTGAAACAACAAAATGTGGCTGTAGTTTCTCTATGTGACACTTGCAGCTTCCACTTTAGTCTTCCAGAGCACTCACCCTGAGGAAAGCCAGCTACCAGGGTCGGACTCCAAGTGTGCCATGCTATGAGGAAGTCCAAGTTGGCCACCAGGACAGAAGAGGATAATGCTGCCTCGGTAGCACCCAAGCATTTCCGTCATTCTAACTGAGGCATCGAAGATGTAATTAAAGAAGCCATCTTGGACACCCAACCCAGTCCTGCCTTCGGACCACTGAGCTTCCAGCTACGACCAGCTGGATACCCCAGCGAGGCCTGCCCAGCTGTTCTCACGGAGCTACGAGAGAGAACGGATTGTTGCCTTACGCCACTGCGTTTTGGGGGTAGTCTGTTACACAGCCATCAGTAACTGGAACACCAGGTCTACCTAGCTATCATTGCTTAAACACTAGTAAATGAAGACTATCACTTTAATCGGTTACGACCTTCTGCTACACACGAAGAACAATGTGAGCCACTAGTTTCTATCTGGGAGCACACTGTCTGGTAGGGAGCGAGGCACGTGATCAGGCAACACATTTACAGGCGGAAGGCCTTCAGAAGTGAGTTCTGAGTTCTCGTCTTGAGTCTGCTATTAACTACGTGAGCATGAGCAGTGACTTCCGCCTCCAGCCCTCACTTCCTCTTCCGTGAAATGAGAAGATTGGCTGAAATAACTTCTAAAAGCCCTTCTAACTCTGTCGACTCATAGATATCAACTGATTTTTGTTCCTTGGACTGTTGGACGAGTTATCAAAAAAAAGTTGTAATTTATTTTTAATACACACACACACACACACACACACACATTCACGTGGTGGAAAAAAAATCTTGAACTATGGAAACCCAAATGTTGACAGTGATTATCTCTGAACAATCTTACTTGTAGGGTCTGGTTGTCATGTGATGAATATATATTCTTTGGGTAGCAAAAGGCCATGCATTTTGTTTGTTCGTTTTCAAGAGAGAGGACAAAAAGTGAGCATAAGCTGAGATGAATGGTCGGAAAGCAGGCTTGTCTTTGTATTTGTTATCTATATGCAATAAATTAGTACAAACTTAGCAGCTTAAAGCAACATCTATTATCTCAGTTTCCACGAGACAGGGGTCCAGGCGGGCCCTAGCTTTGCTATAGTCTCGCTGGCCAGCGATCGAGGTTTCAGCTGGACTGCTTTCTCACCCGGAGCTTCGAGGCCTCTTCCAAGCTCTCAGATTGTTGGTAAAATTGAGTTCTTTGCAACCGTAAGGCAGCTTTGAAGAAGGGGCTTTGTTTCCTTGGCAGATGTTGGCCGGGTGGGCACTCTCGGCACCACCGGCCACTGCAGTCCCCTGCTACGTCATCCCCTCTTAGGCCTCTCACAACCCGGTGAGTGACGTCGATGTCAGTGGGGAAGTCTCTCTCCAGGCTGCCGAGTTAGACTCTTATCCATATTATACAGTTGACCCTTGAAGGACATGGGTTTGAACTCCTTGGTCCACTTATCTGGGGATTTTTTTTTTAAAATATGCTATAAGTGTGTTTCCTCTTCCTTATGATTTTCTCAATAACATTTTCTTTCCTCTAGTTTACTGTACTATATATAAGAATACAATATATATCATACACATAACATATGGAACGCGTGTTAATCGACTGTTGATGCTGTTGTGAAGGTTTTGAGTCAATAGCAGGCTGTTAGGAGTTGTTTTGGGGGTTAAGCTCCATCTTAAGGAAAAGCAGATGAAACACCTAAGTCTTTACTAAGTTTCTGCCTCTATAAAATTAGTACTGTGCCATTTCCTATTTAGAATTGTCATGCGGATTAGAAGCAACATATTTAAAATACCAAACACATATCTGGCGTGCAATAAATGATAGCGATTTTTATGTGACAGACACACCTGCACGAGAGACAGAGACACGCGGGTGCCTGCTAAGTAAGTTTCCACAGCTTGGAAAACAGATGTCAAGGTCACGAGGGCCTGACGCAGAGTGAGTTCTCAGTGTGTACAACGCGTTTGCACGTCCAGTGGACAAGTCCCTTGCCTTCACGTTCCCTACCTCTTTTCTCCGCCCCATCATCACTGTCTGACCCCTTGAGCTGTCCTTGTCCAGAAGGCCCTGCTTTGGTCACATCCATTGCCCTCCATGCCCTGGCTCCAGAGCGCGTCCCCCAGGAAGACTTAAGAGTCCTTGGGGCCCATAAGTTAAGTGACCTGGGTCATAGCTCTGCTGTGAGACCTTTGGGAAGAATCTTTACCTCGTACTACTCCTGACTCATGACGTTAGGAATGGCCTGTCCTCTCTCGTCTTCAGTTCAGAGTCCTCAATGCCAGCGTGCCTCATCTCCAGGACAACTACCTCTCCAGTGTGAGTGGTCGTCCCCTCTTTCTTCGAAAGCAACGAGGGCAGGCCCATTTCTTATACCTCAGTTTCCCCATCTCTGTAATGGGGCTAGTTGGTTCCTCCCAGGGATGTTTCTGAATTAAATGAGAACACACGACACTGGCCAGTTCACACACAGTTAAATGTCATTTTTTCTGCCTTCCTAGCCTGTGTTTCTAATTTAAACCCAGAATAGTTAATAACTCTTAGTTTCTGTTGCATTTTCTTTTATATCGAGGGCTTAATAAGATGCTAAGCACAGCACAGGGGCTAAAAAGAAAAAATAAAATTTTAATACTATCGAACACTTGGCCGCGATCTCTGGTTCCACCTTGGGCACTGGTCTCTTCTGCCTTGCTTCTTTCTCCCTTAAGTCTCCCAGGAGAGGAAGAGAAGTCACCCTGTGCTCAGAGGTGCATCGTCATTTTCACCGAACTAGCAAATTTTCAGGCTGTGAGCTTGATACCCAGCGTTAGCAGAGTTTCGGCATTCTCTGATTCCTGAAGGGAGGTGGGGGGCACGATCTGTCCTGACTCAGAAGCATCAAGTGCAACGACTACTCCAAATACGATAGCTGAGGCTGTGCTCAGCTGCTCTCAGCCGCCTCTCTGAAGGCCCCCACCTAGAGGCCCTGCCTGCCCTGGGCCTGGGCGGGTTTGGGCAGGAACCTCCCTCCCTCCAGCTGGCATCAGAATTGGTATTGGGTGTGTTTGGGGAGGGCCCAGGTGCCCATCTGGCGCTTGAGTCATGGCATTTGGGTCCCTAGGAAGGTGGCACAGGTCAACTACGGGGCATCCTCTGAACGTGACAATGATCAGATGAGATGTAAGGGCCTGGGCTAGGCCTAGAGTGATGGCTTCTTACTCTTCATACCCTCTGAATGGCTGGCTAGTGTAGAACCATAAATTAGTAAGTGGACATAGCCACTCGGACCCCAATCCGTGATCCACGGTAGACCTCCATGAACTCGTTCTTAGCCAAGACGCTGTATCCTAAAACCAGCAGCTGTTACATGTGCACTCAATGATGCTACCCCCACCTACCATCAGCTGTGCCAGCCCCAGCAGCCACGTCACGTCCCTAGTGTCTGGTCCTACCCCTTCCTTCCTTCGTTCCCACCCACCACCTCTTGCCCCCACGGTCCACGCCCCAAGCAAACCATCCCCATGAGGGCACAGGCAAAGGCGTCTTCTTGGGAGTCAGAAAACTCACACTGGCCTCTCTACTCAGTCATCAGCTATCAGGCAGCCTCGGAAATCCAATTTAACCTCTCTTGGCCTCTCGTTCTTTCCTCAGCTCTTAAATGGGGCTGAGAAAAAGCAAGACCCAGCGCCGTGCTGCAGACGGGGGCAGATGGAGGTGCTCTGCAGACTGCAACGCATCACGTCCGGGGGACGCCTGATGCGAGGGCTTCTGCCATGCCCTCCGAGGAGCTGGTCGTTAGTGACAACCTTAACGAGCTCTGTGGAGGGAGGCACCTCTTGGCGGTCCACCAAGGGCCTGGGGTGGGTCTGGGGCCGCGCTAGGGGCAGGCTGTGCTGCAGCTGCTGGAACAGAATCCAGATGACTCACTTCCCTGATAGCGCTGCTGAGGAGAATGCAGGCTCGTTCCTGCCCCTTTCCTCCAGCTCAGGCACACCCCCTGGGCTGAAAGGCTTTGGGCACCAGGTCAGGAATCTGGCAGGTTAAGTAGAGGAGAGCTGTCTCTGAGTCTGGGCCTTTTCTTTGAATTCAGAAGGAGGTGGGTGGAAACTAAACCAAGCCAAACCAAACCAAACCAAACCAAATCGAAAACCGTGCTTTAGCTCTACATGGACTCCAAGCCCTGGCTTATAGTCAATGTGAACTTGACCGAGTTCCTTATCTTCCTCGTGCCTATTTCCTCCTCTTCGAATCTGCCATAATTCCTACGTCCTCAGGTTGCTTGGGGGAAAACGTCAATGAGTTCTTGTATGCACAAGATGATCAATAATGTCCATTCCACAACTCTGCCTTAAGTAGAAACTGTGTGAGGAAATGGCTTTATTTTGCTTGCTCGTATTTTTCATTTTACTGTAATGAATGTTTTGATTTCATGAGAAAAAAAATCCAATTTATTTAATCCTTGAAAGGCTGAAGGGAGGAAGACCGTGCAGGATAACTGAGGCTCCTTAGCCACGCAGCTGCTCACAGGCCCAAGGGGAACCGAAATTGCCTCTGGCGTCTCGGTGCAGGTGTTAAAGGGTCCTCAGTCCTTAGCTCTGTGATTTGTGCTTTTCTCTTTCTGACTTGAACCCTTGGGAGTTTAAATTTGCATCTTCCGTCAGGACTCAAAATTCAGAGCTGATCAGATCTGTGTTTTTTTTTTTTTTTTTTAGGTGAGGCAACCCTTGGTTGACCTCACAGATTGCCAGGACCTTGTCAGCTTACAAGCCCTTATTTTGTACGCCTACAGCACCTGGTCTTCTGAGGTGGTCTCCCATCCAAGTACTAACCAGGCCCGACGCTGCTTAGCTTCCGAGATCAGACGGGATCGGGCTTATTCGGGGTGCCATAGCCGTAGACCAGAGTTGGTTTTTAAACAGATACATATCTATGTCTCGAAGCAGATGGAATATATGTCTATAAATGCAGAGTGAGCGCTTTCAGAAAATAGACCCTAACCTAAGTAAAGGCTACCCCGTTAGTCAGCTTTTCACAGACTCTACAAGACAGAGACACACATAGATTTTGCAATTTCTCTGTTCTATTCCAAGTGGCTTTGCAGAGACCCATGGCCATCTGGGGTAAAGTACCCAGTCCCAAGGTCATTGTGAAGGCCGATGCTTTAATCCCCTTTATTGTAGGATTTTCCACCTTTATTGTACGTTTTGCCTATTGCTGAGATCAGAAATATATGCAAGCACTGTCTGAGGCAAAGATGCATCACAGGCAGCCTCTTGCTGGTTATTAACTACTTCCTCAGTCTTGATATTGCTTTGTCCGCTTTGAGTTTACACGGGGTTAAAATCCACACCCAGGCAGCGGTTGAAGGCAGGAGTGGGTGAAACTGCCTCTTCCAAGAATAATAGGGGATCTCAGTGAAGATAAACCTTACCATGCAAGTAAAAAAAATCTGGTGACTACAGCAAGACATTAAAAATTAAAAAGAGCAACGGAGAAAGGAGTGGGGAGAGATGAAAATAATAGCCATGGAAAACTTTTTTTTTTTTCTTTTTTAAGTAACAAAGGAATACGGATTCTCTGATGAGTGCAACACAGACAGCTATTCTGAGTCAGGGGCAAGTTAATTATATTCAAAAAAGATAGCGTCTCCAGAATTTTTTTTTTTTTTTTGCAGTGAAATCTTTTAGTGCCTTCATAGAGAGACATATTACACAATGTTAACAACCATGAAAAACAATACAAAATGCCCTCAATTTAACAAGTAGAAAAATATAACTAGTATATATGGCAATTGTGAATCTAATACTGTACAGAAGTAATTTATGGAGTTTACAAATAAATTATAGCTTAAATGCCCTTTTAAAATTCTTTCCCCTCCCCCAGACGTACAGCAGAACTTACAGTAGGAAAGGTTCCGAGCCTAGCTTATTGCAAATCAGTGCCAGTCAAATGTTCTGCCGACGAGCTCGAAGAATTTCTTATTGGGCTCGTGAAAATATTCGTGCAGTTTATTGAGCAGTTTGGGGTCGACCTGGGGGTGCGCCCGGCCTTTGGACTCGTGTAAGCAGCGGTCCCTGCCGCCGTCCCGCAGGCAGTAAAAGCCCTTGGTTTTGTTAAAGTAGAAGTTCGAGGCGTTGATCTGCGGCGACAGCTTCAGGAACCTCTCGACCTTCTGGATCTCGGGGAAGGGGTCCCTGATGAGGCGGTCGCCATCGACGACGTGGATGCGGCGCAGCGGGAAGAAGCGCAGCCAGTGGCGCAGGTGCACGTGGTAGAGGCTGCGGTTGAGCGCCTTGTAGTCCGCGTCCAGACGGCCGTCCGACCGCAGCAGCAGCTGCTCGATGGGCGGGTAGGGCTTGCGCTTCTGCCGGTGGTTGTACAGCACCTGCGTGTAGTCGGACAGCACGCGCTCCGACGGGTCCCGCAGGATGAGCAGCAGCCGGATGCCCGGGTCCATGCTGTGGACCCGCTCAGGCACTTTGGGCGACGTGAAGTACGCGGGGGTCTTCTCCACCGTGAGCTGGTGCGGGGCGGACACGGGCATCTGGCGGAGGTACCAGCCCAGGCCCTGGCTGTAGTGCTCCTCCCAGTCGAAGAAGTGCACCTCGTTCTCGGCGGCCGCCACGTCGGGATGCAGGCTGAGCATCTCCAGCAGCGCGCGCGTGCCGCCCTTGCGCACGCCGATGATGATGGTCTGAGGCAGCTGCTGCGCGGAGCCGTTGGCCGCCGCGCCATTGGGGCCCTCGTCTCGGAGTGGGGCCGCCTTCCGCCCCAGCTCCTGCTGGTCCTGCTCGGCCCTCGGCGGGGAGGGGCGCGAAGGCACGAGCTGGAGCTGGGCCACCAGCAGCACCGCGCCCAGGAGCAGCGCGGCCATGCCGGACACCTGCACACCACGGTGGCTTCACTGGGCCGGACGTCGCTGGGTCATGAAGCGCTGCGACTGGAAATGCCTCCTGATCAGTGACACATGGGTGTCGCGGGCCACCAATTACTAGGAAACGAAGAGAGGAGAGCATTAACCCCAAATGCGTACAGGCTGGATGGAGCCGACAGCTCCGCAGTCTTGGGCAAAGCTACACCTTCCTGGGGCTCCCGCAGTTTCTCGATCCTATAAAAGTTTCTGTGCAGGGCCAGATAGCGATGTTTTAGGCTTTGCTGGACATACAGTCTCTATGGCAACTCCAACTATGCTGTTTTGCTAGAAAGGAAAGCAGCCATAGACACTACATAAAGGAATGGGTGTGGTCGTGTCTCAATAAGACTTTATTTGCGGGCGCAGTAATCTGACTTTTGTATAATGTTCGCGCATCATTAAATATTACTCTCTTCTCTTCTCAACAATGTATACGGTTAGGTCTCTGCACAAAAACAGCGATTTGGCCCTGCAGCCACAGTTTACCAAACTACTATACTGGAAAGGGTTGCAAAGGTCTTTGGGACCTCAGCGAAGATCCGGAAATACCTACCGCTGCCAGCCCCGGGCAGAGGGGCCAGCGAACCTATATGGCAGGCTGCCTGTTTAGTGCCAGTTCTTCACCCCTCCTGCACCCCCCCATCCCCGAGCCTCCCCCCTATCCGTTCTTGCCATGGTTGCATTGTGGGGGAGCACGCTTACCGACAATTGGAGTTGGGTTTGGACAATGATGTGTGGGCAGAAATGACCACGCACCAGTCCCCAGCCTAGGCATTAAGAGGCCCGGTGTGTTTCTACCTGCCCTCCTGCCATCACCAGGAAAAGAATGTGCCCTGGCCGGCCTCTGGTCCCGGAAGGAAGATGTGACAGGTTGTGGCAGAGACACCCCGCAGCTCCACCGAGTGGGCACGGCCATCCCGGCTCAGGAGTGAGAATGCATCCGCGTGGTTTGCAGCCCTCGGGGTTCGGGGTGTTTTGTATTGCAGCATGAATTTGGGAAAGGTTAACGGATGCAACCTGACTACAGCCATCGGCACGATGTATGTTCTGATTATCGTTTAGGAGGGGCACAGAGAGGCGATATGTTCATTTGTTGTGCCTGAAACAATTGGGATGGCTTCACAGAAGAGGGTGTGTTTGAAGCATGGCTAGAGGGATAAACAGCTGAGGTTACTAGAAAGAACGAGGCTTCATGCGCGCAGAGCCTACTATTTGTAAAGTGGTCTTACAGTCTGCTCAGCTGACTGCCACGGTAGCCCCACAGTGTCAGGCAGGAAGGCAGGACAGTCACAAATGAAAGTCTTACCCAAGGACACGAAAAAGATCAGTCCACTGCAAAAGTTGGAGCCTAAATTCAAAACCCTAAACTCGGGGCTCTCTTTACAAAAGCTGCCTCCTTTCTCTCCTCTTTACCCATCTGAGATTTATCATATTTAGGCATTAAAGTCCCTTAAGGGCACAGGCCATGCTGGCCAAGGTGGCATGGGGTTCTCAGAGACAGATGGGTCACGGTCCACATTTTCAGGGAGCTGACAGACAACAATCTGTGTTTGATCCTCTCCCAGAGGAGGAGATTGGAATCTGTCTTTTAAAGGAATCCCTATCTAAACACAGTTAGTGATGGGTTAGACACAGGCTTGGGGATTGTGGGATTTACAGAGCCAATAAAAATGTTCTCTATCGAGAAGGCCCACCATCTTTTTTATGCCAGGTTTAAAATTCATTTGTCCAGGATGTATAAAAAGAGAACCACAACTGGGCTTCTATTTGTATGATCAAACCAAGAGATGCACCTCCCTCGGGTATCAATGATATGAGTCGTTTGGAAAAATGTATATTAAAGAACAAGCAATTAAATAGCTAGAAACCTTTAGAGAATTGCAGAATGCTGGAGAAGGGACTTGCAAGATCAGCTGACACCGTCGTTTAGGGAAAAAAATAAAGAAGAAATGTTTAAGGAGCAGTGGCCAAAAAATATGTGGTTCAAGGTCGGTTCTCCTGATTGGATGAGCTCGATTTAATGGGCCATTTGCTTCAGTCAATTGAACATTTCAGTATGTCTCAGGCAAATTTCCCAATTGCCCATGTGAGTGGACCAAATGGACCAACTCTGCTTGCCTTTCACACGTGTGTGTCTGTGCACGTATACATGTACGCTTGTAGGGTTTGTACATATGTGTGTGTGTGCGCGTGTGCAGGTGAGTGAACTGAGAGACAGACCAGCTACTCCACACTATATCCTACTTCCTTTGCGGACTGTCCCCACCTTATAGCTCTGTATTCAGACTCAAGAAAGCAACTATAGGTCCCAATCGTTCCACAGCCAAGTGACAGTCAGAAGCCAGATCCGGAGGCCACGTATTCTTCCCACTCTATTCTGAGGCCTCCTGCTGAGCACAGTGCTCATCTGAGATCTTTTTCCTAAAGGGGAATTACCAGCAGTCAGCAGAGAGAAGAAACTAAATATAATTTGTCCTTTCCAAAAAATTTAAAAAATAAACTGGGCAGTTAGCAGTTTAAAAGCTCCTCATTTCTACTTTAAAACTTTCTAAAAATGTATTTACTTACTCTAAGTCTGCTACATTCCAAAAATATTTGAGATATATGGGAAAAAAAAAAGCTTAGCTAAAGTCTCATACACATACATGCTATATATACATATATTTAAAGAGAAAGAGAGAGAGACAGAGAGAGAGGCAAGTATATGTATGAGCTACATATATAAAGACAGGGCTACATGTATAGCGCGTGCATGTATGAAACTTATTATTATCATTTACCGATGAGGAAACTTTAGCTAAGTCCTATATGTATACACATGCACATATACATATATTTAGGTATACATATGTCACACACACACAGTGGCCTCTGAGAGCCAGCTTCTTCCTGTGGTGTTTGATAATTTGAATTTCCCAAGGGCGCAGCCAGAATTTCTGGGCTTCTCAATAACACTCTCAGAAAAGAAAAGCTCGGGTGAATCTGTAAGTCAGCACATCTGGGTCACGTTGATTTGACGATGGGATTAGAACATCCGAGTGAAAGAGAGCCAGCGAGTAAGGAGGCCTCGAGATGCCCAAGGTCACACAGAGAACCCAGGCGAAGACCAGGGCTCCTGAGTTCCACTCCGTGTTCTGTCTGCTGGTGCTGCTGTCTCCTTGCCATGTGGTCTTAACGTAAACTAATGGCAATATTTTAGGGCTCCTGAAGAAGAAAGGCCCATGGACGTGGTTCCATAGTGTAGCGGTTAGCGCGTCTGCTTTACACGCAGAAGGTCTTGGGTTCACGCCCCAGTGGAGTCACGGTCCATGGTCTATGGCCATGCCACCCTGAACAGGTGTGATGTCTGATCGTGGAAGCTCAGCAGGGTTGGACCTGGTTAGTACTTAGATGGGAGACCACCTAAGAAGACCAGGTGCTGTAGGCGTAAATAATAATAATAATAAATTTTAAAAGAAGAGGAAGAAAGACCCTCCCCCCCCAATCTAGTAGCAGTGACAACGCCCTGGCCACCAACTCCAGAATCAGCTGACATACAGCATACCTACAACAAAGGGTCGGCCTCAGTCATCTGTTCCATTTGGCGGAAGAGTCAAGGGGAATGATGCGGGCTGCGGCATCAAGAACCCCGTCCCTAGTTTTAACTTCAATCAAAGTGACATTATCTCTCCCAGCCTCAGTTCCGTCGTCTGAAAAACGGTAATAATCCCACCCACCTCAAATGGATGCTTTGAGGCCGAAATGACGGAATGTGTATCGATAAGCACGAGACAATGGAAATACAACGGAAGCCAACAACGCAAGCCACGTACGCCCTTTTTTTACTTATCGAATGCACGAGACAATGGAAATACAACGGAAGCCAACAACACAAGTACGCCCTTTTTTTACTTATCGAACGAATATTTACTGAATTTATGCTACAGAGCTAACATTTCAGCTAAATCACGAGACGAATCTCGCTTTTAGCAACGCTTACTCCGCTCCACAGCGCCACAGTGCCTTCCACGTAGTACCCCGGCAGCCGATGAGTCGTATAAACACGTGGAACACACAGTTTTACTACGTTCTCAGAGAAAACTCACATCTTCACAGGCAATCGGAAGATGCTCGCCAAGTTAAGTACCAGTACCTTCTCTCAAAGGTGGTAGTAACCGTTTTTTCTTTATATGTCTCTGGCACTTAGTCAAATCCTGCCCTATGACAAATCATGTATTGTTATTATTATACTTTCTTATAAATGTTAAAATGACACACATATGCACTTTGAAATTTTCCAGGAGCCACACACACACACACACAAAAAAATTACATAACTCAATATATCCAAAATGTTATCATTCCAACAGGCAAACCACCGTATATGATTAAAGAGATGTTTTGCATTTTTTGGTAAAGTCTTCAAACTCCAGTATGTACCCTTACAGTGCATCTCAAGGCCACGTGTGGCGGTAACAACCGAGGACAGCACAGAGATACAGAGCACTGAGCAAGGTTCAGTCCTTAACCTGGCGCCCTTGGAGTGTGGAAACTGCGCCCTTACAAGCAAGAACCCCCCACTCCTCCTCACAGATCAGGAGCTTTCTGAATAGGAAAAGGGCCCGGCGGGCAAGTCTGAACTTGGAGGCAGCACAAAGACAAATCCACGATTCTCTCCCCCAGGGGTGAAGCAGGTAACACTGAACGCACGGAACCTTCTGGCTGTCTGGAGCCCTGAGCTGGCAAGGGCACGGACACCGAGCTCGACAGCTCTGGGAGCCCAGGCCACGTTCTCGCCAAAAGCATTGCCGGCAGCCGCCATCTGTGGCATGTGCTTGCTACAGAGCAGAGACTAGGCCGGTGACTTTGCACGTGGGACCCTAGGGATGCTCCCTGCAAGTCCTCGCGGGAACGGATATCATTACAAGAAAGTGAGGCTTAAGAGAAACCAAGTTGTTTGTCCCAGAAAGTTCCAGGCAGAACTAGGATTCAAGTGCAGTTTGGGTGGGCAAAGCCTGCTGCCCCCTTCCCGTCTCGACAATGCCGGTTAGGGTGCCACTAACTAGTGGACTCCTCACTGTGAGCCTCTGTCCCCCTGAACCTTCATGCCTGGCGCTGATTCTCCAGTGAGGAGCAGGATGTCCTGGAAGGCCCTCGACTTGCTCAGATGAGCCAACCGAACTCTCTCCTTCCCTTTGCGGCTGGGTTCAGAGGCCCCGAAGGCAGATCCAGCCCCTCTCCGTTTCCTCGCTTTCCCGGGGAAGGCTGATTTCTTCGTTCCGCAGTGAGGGATAAACAAGCCCTGAGTTCTGAGAACTCAAAAGACCAGCGTCTTCCCCTTCAGCCACGTGAGGCTCCCTCGGGCCCCACCATGAAGATGGTGACCATGAGCCAGGCCTGGGGAACACAAGGGACGGGCCACGGAGTTTTCCAGGCGGAGGCTCCTTTGCACTGGAAATTAAATCCAAACTCCTTTCCTAGAATGGGGCCTGCCCGCCCCTCCAGCCCCAGTGGGCTCCTTGGAACCACCGCCCAGTCTCGTTGATCTTTCTGTTCCTTTGGACACACCAGGCTCCGCCCACTCAGGGCAGTCCCTCCTCCCTCCCTCTGTCCTGGGCCCCGGCTTTGTAGGCTCTTTCATGTCATTCAGATTTTCTTTCATCTGCACCAGGAGCCCCACCCTCTCTTTTAATCACTGTCTGTACCTTCTTCATATACTATTTGAAATTATATTTGCTTGTTTACCATCTGCCTCTTCACTGACAATGTCATTTCAGAGTCTCTTCGTCAGTGTCCTGTCTCTCTTTGCTGCACCACGCAGGGCCTGGCATGATTTATGGCACAAAGTAGGCTCTAGAGATCCCACTGGCTGAACGGACATGTCCACTGTCGTTGGGAATTAGGCAAATGGCTGAACGAACTAAGAAAGACTCTTCATTCAATAGGAAGAGAAACTCAACAGTTGGCTTATCTGTGAAAGAGACTGTCACAAAAGGTAGTAAGTTTTTCATCCCTGGAGAGGTGAGCAGAAACCAGATGTTGAAAGGGGGCTCAAAATTCCTCGCGGTCATAGGGCAAGGTCACCCGAGAGTCTAGAAAATATCTTAATTAAAAAAGGAGGGGAAGCAGTGAAATAACCCTTCGAAAATATTTTAATTTTCTCCGTAAGTCTTCTCATTACACGATTCACATCGTGACCTAGATTTCAAATGTAATTAATGACAGTCGATTCTCCAATCCCACCACTGGAACAGACTCACGGATAAAATAACTACGGTATTTCACAAGAGAGAAATTGAGGGCGTCCGGCACCGTGGTTCCTGTGATCCGTCTGCCGAATACCTTCCCGGCCCTTCGACGCAAGACAGCGGCACCGCTGGCTGAGCAGAACACCGGGCCATGGGGCCTCGATGGGACGCAACGAAAAGGGTGGAAAGGAAGAGGCTAACAGAGTGTGCTGTGCCGGGCAGTGAGCGCTCGTGTATAAATTATCCCCTCTGATACTTGTACAATACGAAGAGGGGTATATATATAAATGGAGAGAGAGAGAGAAAAAAATTAAAAGGTAATATGCAGTAGTGAAAACGCAAAGAAGCTTTTGCAATTTCACGGGGCCAGGACAGAACTCGTAGCTAGCTGACCTCAGACGAGCTTCTTACCTGTCTGGGACTTCATGTGTCTTTCTGAAAAATGGGCTGAAACCTACTTCCTGTGGATGCCTTCACAGTGAAATAAGACGATCCATGCCAGATATACCGTGCAGTGCCTGGCACACAGTAGCCATTCGACAAATGATGATGGCCTGCCTTTCTCCCCATGACAAATACGGAGAGATGCTATTTGGGTTGGATAGCCTTCTCAAGGTCATAGATCCAGGAAGTGTGAAGATCAAAATTCTGCAGGCAATCTCTAAAGCGTGCTGTGCTTCCCCTTTGATGGGTGGCGTGTCCCCTTGGGGCAGGGGGTGCTCTGCGGGCAGAGGGCGGGCTCAAGCGAGAGCAGTGAGCTGGCGGGAAGCGTGAGGGACAAGACCTGCTTCTCTCCCGCTTGCCCAGGATAGTGAGCGATTTTATTTTCTAGAATGTCCTGAAACCTGTGTAAAGACTGTTTGAACAACACAACTGTCATTTCTGTATCCAACCGAACTTCTGAGAGATCCACAGTAGGAGATCATCTGTCCATCTTTAGGACTCGAAGACGTCTTCACTTCCATCTTCGCGTGACTACACAAGACCGCTTCGCAGTGGTGTCCCCTTTCTCCCCTGGCAGGTCATCTTGGAGACCAAGGAAGAGGAAACAGGTTCAGCTTGAGCCTGTCGGTCTACGAGAAGAGAGCGCTATCTCCAGACCCGCATAAATATTTATTTTCTTGAAATTGCCTACACATGATACCCTTCGACAAATGTCGACATTCGCTTTTGTTTGGATTTCCTTATGGTAATCGCCATGGGTTAGAAGGGGGTGG
>NW_006441953.1:28171112-28182476 GCF_000325575.1 Pteropus alecto | reverse complement strand
GAGTTCAGAGTAGGAAGGAATCAAGGTCAGTCCACAAAATATTAGTTTCCCCGGACAAGGAGATGTAATTGGCCCCCCGTATTCCCCTTGGAACAAAAGGACTCTTCGAATGCTTCTTCCTCCAGCCTTGCTATGCTCCCTTGAATCCACTGCAAGGTGGGGGAGGTTCCACATTTACAAGAGGTTAACTGGTTCATGAACTTAACGCCCCAGGCTTGAAGGAAGGTGGTACCTGGGCAAGCCAGGGAGGGCAGCATGGTGTGGTGACAGGAGCAGAGATTGGGGACCAGAAGAAATAAATCACAGTGTCGTTTCTGAGCCTCTGAGGACTCTAAGACACGATAAGGATGGAAAACGCAATCTGTCCCGTAAGTAGTGTGACATGAACCCACAGGACGTTCCTCTCCAGATTACGAGAGGGATGACACAGAAGGGTCTAGATAAGTAGGGGCAGGTGGGAGGTGACAAATCTTCCCTCCAGGAACTCTGGCTGCCTTGTTACAATGGCCCAGCCCATTGCTTTCTAAACTCAGGCCACACACCCAGTCCCCTGGGGACTGCCATTGAAATGCAGATTCTGATCCAAGAGGCCTGGGCAGAGGCCTGCGTGTCTGTGATTCTAACAAGCTCCCAGGGAAAAGGCTGGCCACCCTCAGCCCTTGACCTTGAGAGCCTGGAATGTCTGTCTGTGCCCCTTGGGATCTGGATTGGGATGGCCTTGGCCTTGAGCCTGTTCTTTTGATTTTTGTTCCTTACTATTTCGGGGCAGTTCGTTTTTAATTCCAGGATCCAAACAACTGTTGTAGACAAAATAGAGAGGGATCGGTTTGGCCACAGAGGTGGCATCATCTGCAGAAAGGAACGGAAGGGACATGCTAAAAGGCAAAAAGGATTCAGAGGCCAAACACCTGGGCTGAAATCAGCTCTGCACCTTACAATCCTCCAGACAGCACTGAAACTGGGGCCTTAGATGGAATGCACGGGCCCCACAGACCGATTGCGAGGCTCACACACAACAGACCACGGGGATGCTGAGGCAATCACCATGCCTGGCCCATGGCAAGCCCTCGAATCAGGGAGCTATTTAAGTCCTAAAAAAAAAAAAAAAAAAAAGGCTGTGTGGGATAAATGGGATCCGGGAATGCTCATTAGTCAAACGCATTTGTTCACAATCCAAAGTACTGCAGTAGCTCAACCGGGAAGAAAGGGCTGCGGCCCGGGCAAAGGAGCCAGGCTCTCCGACTGCGAGTCCTTCCCGCGTGGCCCTGCGTGAATGACCGCAGCCAGGTGTGTGCGGCCCCGGGAGGGAAGAGGTGGGGGGCCGCGTGTCCTCGACACGTTTAGTCAGTGCTGCTGTGCACAGGAGGCGGAGGAGACCGAAATAAATCCTTCATCAGCAGCAGAGCCAACCCAGCACGGGCACGCACCGCCGAGCTCCGTGACGGGAGGGCGGACGGGTCTCTCTCATTACTCGGTGCCGCCGAGTGGAAAAGGGGGCCGTGTGGGGAGACAGGAGGCGGGAGCCGTTGCCTCGGGGCACCCCAGTGTGTGCAGCTTCTGTCCCCGCTCCTATTGTGACCTGACCCCTCCCTCTGCCCCCACGGGCGCCGTAGGACTCTGGAGCCTCCTGGCTGGGGTGGACAGTGGACATCACCTCATGGGTGGTGAGCGCCCACGAAGCCCTTGCATCCCCCAGGCAAGGCCAGGAAACACACGTGGGGCGTCAGAGGCCAAAGGGCCATGCACCATCGTCTTGCCTTGTCCTGACCCCTGCAAAAGGGGAAACTGAGGAAGACGGAGAATGGGAACCCCAAGGTCAAGCATGCAGGGGCTGCTGAGCTGAATGGGAAAGCAAGGTCTCCTGATGCCCGTCCCACTGGGCATCACGACCACACGAAACTCTGTGCTGCTTCTGTGTTGGGGCAGAAAACTTTAGAGAGTTTGCAGCTCAAAATAAATATAGACGAAATAAAATAAATTCTTCCCCTGGATGAGCAAAGCGGGGGGACTCGTCTCATTGCTCGAGCCAGTCGGCATGGACCGAGTGTTTGTGATCCCCTAAGTCCACGTGTTGAAGCCCTAAAGGCCAGGATGACTGGCTTTTGGAGGTGGGGCCTTTGGGAAGGAAGCAGGGTTAGATGAGGTCATGGAGGTGGGGCCCCCACCCTGGGATTAGTGTCCTCATAAGACAAAGAAGAGAGACAAATCTCACTGTGCCACCGGACACGCAAGAAGATGATAACCATCTGTAAGCCAGCAGAGAGCTCCCAGCAGGAACTGAATCTGTTGGCATTTTGATCTTGAACTTCTCAGACTCCAGCGTTCTGAGGAGTAAATGTTTGTTGTTGTTTCAGCCACCCAGTCGATGGCATTTTGTTACAGCTGCCTGAGCGGACTAATTCACAGCCCTCAGAAGCGTTAGCAAAAAAAAGGCTTGCCTGGGACTGCTTCTGTTGTGTAAATCTTTCCACGGGGAGCACATCCCTGTCTCCTGGATTCAGGCCGGTGACATCAACCCATGAAGTTGGTTTGCCGGTGGGGCCCGCAGCCCGCGGCCATGTATGGAGTCTGTCTAAAGAGCCGGCTGCTGCCAACTCCACAGATGTCGCTGGAGATGAGGGACTGGTGTGCTCTTTTTGGCTTTTTTTTTTGGCTTTTTCAGATGCAACCAGGAACATTTAAGTGAAAACTCCTGGTTTTTATGAATATGATAAATAGATATCAGCTGCCACGTAAGGTGAACTGGAGTAAAAATCAATAAATAAGTAAATACGGAGGGCAAGTCTGCAAAGACTAACGACTAAGGTCTCTGCTTTGCCCACAGGTGATCGCTCAGACTTTCCCAAGGCACCTGCGATGCTTCTCAGACTGTCCCGAGTTCCTGGGGATGGCAAAGCGACTCAGTTGCCATCCTCGGGACACACTGTGAAGCAGAAGACACAGGTGGAAGGGCCCCCACCACCAGACTTGCTGTGAGCACAGATGCAGCTGCATGGGGGTCCGGAGGACAGAGGCTGAGCTAGCGGAGGGGCAGAGCGGGTGTGAGTCTCTGGAAAAGGCCATTGATTGGCGGGCACATCTGGAAGGAGACTTGGGGTCTTCTTGGCAGGAAGTCCCACCGCGGCACGCGTGCCGGTAGGGCATAGGGACTCAGCCTGTGCTGGGATTGGCAATGCAGGTCCAGTCGATGGGAGGCAGTGGCAGATATGAGGCTGCACGAACCAGCAGGGCTATGATGTGAGATTTAGACACACAGCAGACTGTCGGAATGGCTATCGTCAAAAAATCAGCAAATGACAAGTGTCGGTGAGGATATGCCCAGGAGGGAACTCTCACACTCTCTTAGGGGGATTGCAAATTGGTGCAGCCCCTATGGGGAACAGTATAGAGGTTCCTCAAACATTTTAAAACGGAGCTGCCACACAACACAGAAATATCACTTTCGAGTATTTATCTGAAGAAGACGAAAACAGTACTTTGAAAAGGCATATGCGCCCCTATGTTCACTGCAGCATTATTTACAATAGCCAAGATATGTAAACAACCTAAGTGTCCATCAATAGATGAATGGGTAAACATGTGGTACATATATACAATGGAATATTACTCAGCCATATAAAAGAACAAAATATTGCCATTTGCAACAGCATGGATGAAACTAGAGGGTGTCGTGGTAAATGAAATAAGTCAGATAGAGAAAGACAAATACCATCTGCGTTTACTCATAAATGGAATCTAAAAAAAAAAAAAACCCAAAACAAACGAATAAACTAAACCAAATAGAAATAGACCCCTATGGATATAGAGAAAAAGCTGACGATTGCCAAATGGGAGGAGCGAGAGGAGCTGGGTGAAGAGAACAAGATAAAAAAGAAAGAAACACAGAGTGGAGAAAGTGCCAGAAGCACGGGATGCACATGAAGTCCTGAGCCGGACCTAGCAATGCCACCTACAGGCTCCAAGTTGGGGCAAGTTCACGGAAAACCATGGAAACCACTGCTCTGGTGTGGCCCAAGAACTTGTTTTTGTCACTCCTTTTGGATATGCCTGTCCCTGGTTTAACCTGATCGTTTAACAACAGATATTTAAGTGAGCACTTAGTATTGTCATGTCGCGTGAAACACACCCGGGCTGGAGCGATGACTAACAGGTTCCTGCCTGCAAGGAGCTGACGGGAAACAGGCATGGAAACAATCAAAGCTCAGTGCCATAGCTGGTTCTGATTTTATATTGCCCACATTTTTCCCTTTTCTGAATTAAACTGTTGCTGTTCACGTAATAAAGCCACAAAGCAAAGCTTGTCCCTCTGGATAAAGCCACAAAGCAAAGCTTGTCCCTCTACCCCACACACATACACACGTGACTGATTTCGTTGGTCCCTTACTTGAACAATTTTAAAAACACTAAGTTGAAATTTCCATTTTTCTTTAGCTCTAGGTTCTACAAAACGAATTCGTATTCCCTTGCCCTCTGCTTCGAGCTCGAACTTCTCTATAAAGAATGTACTGTAAACAGGGAATCCCTGCCTTGTTATCTGGCCATCTTGAAACCTTTAAATATCACTTAATCTGTCCGGAATAACACCTAGATCCTTCCCTTGACACACACGTCTCTGTGATCTCTTGTTAACTCTTGTTATACTTTCAGTGTCTTCGGATTAAATATACTGCTATATGTTAAATTATCGACAGCCCGATCATTTGTTCTTTCGGAATGCTCATGCCAAATGATTTATATTTTGTACTTTTAGAATATCATTTATTTATTATTACTTAAAGTATCTGAAACAAGCAGGCATCAGGGGGACGCACTCAGGAATCATCGAGATAAACTCTAAGAACTCGGAGGGGGAGGCTGGTGCTGGAGAGCATAGATTTGCGTCCTGGCTCCATCCCTTACTCCCTCTGAATGGACAAAAGCAAGTCATGTGACCTCTGTGTGCCTCATTTTTTTTTGCCTGAAATGTAGGGATGGCAACAGCCCAAAGTTCGCAGGATTGTATGAGAATTAAAGGAGATATTACTACGTAAAGTGCTAAGAAGAGGGCCTGGCATATAAAAATCTGCCACCAAATGTCATCATTGTCACGGTCGGATCTTCATCGTCCATTGCTGTAGCTGATACAGGTCATATTCGGGTAACCAGTATCACTAACACGCATCATTTCAGGCACACAAAAATGCATTTCCACAAAGTCTTCTTTGCTGGGAGGTGCAAACACATGAGCCTGAGCAGGCGGCTGCGCTGGGAGTGAGGAGCTGGGGTCTAGTCCTGAGTCCTGCCCTGACTTCTGGGCGACCTTGGCCAAGAAGCAGAAATGCTCTAAGCCTCCTTTACGAAGGAGAATGACTGTGCCGTACATTCTACATCACCTGCCCTCTTATTTCTAAAATGTGAAGGGCTCAGATGATTAAGCCACATACTGATCTGCCATGGCAATATACTATTATCTAAAATCGCAAACCAAACCGTTACTGTTAAAACTAAACCATAAAGTTTTCTCACCTGTGCTGACATCAGCCTAACATTTCATGGGTTAAAGGTAGCGACATACATTGCATTTCTACACTGCTAGTGTCTTTTAGATGAGAGGAAGTAATACAGCTTCTATTAGGAAAGGCAGTTCCCTTGAGTCGGGCCCCCTTCCAGCCCCCCCGGGAACCCACGGCAGAACGGGAAGATCAGGTGGAAACAAGTACTTCCAGCCCAATGAAACGAAGGAGGCTATAAAATAGACACTATTGTAGCAACTTAAAGGAGGCCACAAAGAGGAAGTTAGGGACATACTTCGTGGAGAAGACGCTTGAGAAACAGTCAGAGGTCTGGTGATGACAAAAGCCAAATTCCATGTTTTTAACTGAAGTCCGGCCTATAGTATATAAACAGAAAAATGGAGAACTCTGTGGAATGGTGTGGGGAGATCAAATCAAAGTGAGTTTAGGTCTCCTGGAATTTAAATCTTGGCTTAGTTACTCTCCCATGGAACAGCTACTTTCCTTTCTGAGCCTCAGTTTCCCCATCCGGAGAAAGGAAATGATCCCTACCATGCTATAAGAATTAATGAAATATCACAGAAGCGAGAAGACAAAACAACCCTCGCCCAGCTGACGCGGGGTAGACCATCGACACATAGGAGATCAGGAGTTAGTTCAACATTATAGTATCGTGAAGAGAAAAATAGGACAGTAACAGCAATAATTTAGAGTTTATAACTGATCTGCTTAAATAATCGCCACGAGAACGGCAGCATTCTCGAAGCTGACAAATAAGAGAAAAGCATTCTCCATGAGAAGCAGAACGTTTTTGAGTACTGAGAATCACGCAGAGAGCTAGATGACAAATAAAACCAGAACGCGCAGCACACAGTGGCTCGGAGTCTAATGTTTTTAAGGACAACTATCACGAGATGATTAGCCTTTGTCCCGTCCTTAGCAGAGGACCATAAAGAATTATTCAAGTAAAATAAAAGGCAGCAGGTGAATGCAATTCTGAACACAGGGGACTGTTTAACTCAGCAGGACCCGGTGGCCTGCGGAACCAGAATCGCCACGAATGGCTGGATGCCAACCAGAGCCCTTCTGCTGCTTTGGCTCGGATTTGTGTGAGGAAGGGGCAGGGGCTGGGAACCAGAAGCAGGCAACGCAGGCTCTGCCTTCGAGGCTGCGGGGTGCAGAGGTTCCCTTGGAGTCCGCCAGCAAGGCTGGGGCACACAGGGCTGCCTTGAGTCTGGGAAGCACAGAGTGCCAGGTGGCACCGACTTAACCCAGAGGACGTTGTCTCAGGTCACTTTCATTTCTTTGCGATAAAAGACGGCTGCCCACCTGAGCTCAAGAAACCTGAACCAAATCATCCTCCTTTCCTGGAAAACTGATATTTCTATTTATAACGATGGTACTTTCGCCTCCAGGCTCCCAGCTTGAGACCCTCCGCCCCTCCCACCATGTGACGCACGGTTGATTGGGCACTAGCACCTACCAGGGTGGGCGGGAGGGGGCTAGGCTCTAGCAGCGGTTTGTCCCCTTGTCCCTGAGGAAGTCGTTTCATGAGAGACACAGCCACGCCAGCAAGCAATCCTGACAACGCCTGTCACCTGGACAACTAGAAGAAGCAAAGCGTCCCTCCGGCCACACTGGCCAAGCTAAGATAAACACGTGCATCTCAGGGCCTCCTCCCCCCGGCTGCCTGTCCCACACAGCCTGCTGGCAGGACCCTGCTCACTCTGGTGCCTCAGACCCCCAGAGCGACAGGACACCTGCTGTCCTGAGAACCGCGGGTCGCCAGGCCGGAGAGGGAGAGAGATCGCACGAGGCGGGCGCGGCTCTTGAAGATGCAGGGACAGACTTCCACTTTCCCAGCGAGTCACAGGGCCGCGCTGACCTCCACGTGGGAAGGATCCTGGGACCCGGTCTGTGCGCGGGAGAGGGAGCCGCGGGGCGGCCGTGCGTGCACACACTCATTTATCGTGGGATGCGGGGGAGGTGACTGGAAGAGCACCCAGGTCAGCACGGGACGGGCGACACAGTCTGCGCCTGATGGGAAAGGCGACGGGGCAGGGGGTCCAGGCGGAGGCCGGAAACGCCCACGTTCCTGATTTGTCTGGGGGACCATGGGCGGCGGTCTGAGGCCAGAGGATGAGGCGTGTGCCCAGAACAGGAGATGGAGCCGGGGCGGCGCTGACCGGTGAGAACGTGGCTGCGGGCTGCAGGCCTTGAATTTCATCTCCATGTCCACCATGAAAAACGAAACAGCCAAAGGAGAGCCAGCTTGAGCATCCCCAAGGGCATCAAACGCTCTGTGCGCATCACCACATTTAACCCTGAAGGCTCTAGGAAAAAGGAGACACTGGGGTCCTTAGTTTTTTCAACCAATAATTATTTCTAGGGTGCCGACCGCTCGCCAGGCGTGGGTTCAGGTTTGATAAGGGTTTGGGCGCTCGAGACTACGTTTCCAGCCTCCTGTAATTTAGTCGACTGAAATAGATGAAACATTCAATGAACACGTGAATGACATATACAATTAAAAATCGTAAAGAATACATGAGGTTTTGAGGGATTATTACCTATCCCAAAGATATGTGGCGATGAAGTGACAAGTCTGGGACCAGGAATAAAAGGGACCTTACGAAGCTGGGCCAATCGATCGATCATCAGTTGCGATGTATGACCATGAGGATAAATAGCTGCTCGAAGGCAAGGGCAATCAATTCGGGGTGACCGTATTTGATCGATCATCCTCTTCCACTGTTTCATGTGCTCACGTGCCTCAGTTTCCTCTTCTGTAATTTTGTCCTGTGGGCCTGTGACCAGGTGTTTGGCTAACGGGGCCTACAGGGGAAGCTGCCGCAGGCTTTTGAGAAAGATCTCCTTCCTGGATTAAAACAAAAAAAAAAGAGGCCCCCAAACTTGCTCTCTTCCTAAGGTAGAGCAGAGTGACAAGGGAGGGTCACCATGACCCTCCCGTCACCTGGGTTGGGATTGGCTGGATGGGCAGGGGGATTGGAAGGTGACACACGGCTGGATCCTTCATGATATTCTTAATCTGCTTTTCAAACGAAATCAGGTTTATCAGAGGGAACAGCTAGTGATGACTGCTAAGTGTCGCATTAGAGACACTCGCTGGTTACCAGGCTCTCGAATGGGTGTTTGACGTCCATCATAAAATGTGATTCTCGCCGCATAAGCCCATGAGGAGGTACTCTTCCACTGAACAGGTAAGGCAACCAAGGTTTGGAAAAATGAAATCACCTCCCCAGTGTCAAGCACCTTAAATAATATAGTCCCTTATGGAGCAGGGGGCACTTTCTTGCTTTGAGGCACCAGGAGCTCCAAACTGCCCTGCCCCCAAGGATGCCCCAGCCTCGGTGGATCCCTCGCCCCGGAAGTGGTCAGTTCCTGTGGGGTGTGTGAAGATGGGGCTTAGACGTCAGCATTTCACAGGGAGGAGTTGGTGGCACCCTGAAACACTTTGTAGCAAGACCTGATGATTAATAAGTGGAAATTTGAACCAAACCGAAAGAAACAAACCCCTCCCCCGGAAGCCCGGGTCGGGGGGAGGGGGCACCGGGGCCGATCCCCCCACAAGATAGTACTCCGTTCCCTTGTCTTCAGCTCTCTCTGTGGTTTTGTGCCGTCCGAGAACGCTTTCCATCACGTCTGTACTCTTTCCAGATTTTCACCATTACAGTCTTTGCGTCCTTCCTTCAAGGTCACGGGCTAAGTTGGGGTCCTTGGCACAGGCAGAGGAGTGGCATTTACAGAAATGACTGCCTTGGGGGGGTTCCATCAGGACTCCGGGAGATGCCCCGCTAGGAAACATCGCTGGACATCCACGTTCTTCGAATCCTCGCGTCCGCTCTCAAGTTTCCCTGCCCTGGCTTCTTTCCTGTCTCCTTCTCCCCGCCGCCTCCTCTCTCTGTTCTCTGCATCTCCCCCAACAGCTCCTTCCGTACCTTTTCCACATCGCTGCTTCTAATCTGTTGGCCCAGAAAACGAACTTGTACGGTGTGCTTCAGTCATCTAAAATAAGACTGAAGAAACAAAGAGCAAAGGACTCAGATGCTTTCTCATGAATACGGTGCACGAGGTTCAGTCCTTGGTCTCTGGGACACGACTTTGAGTTTGTAATCTTTTGTCGTATTAGTAACAGCATCTTTTTAAATTTTCATCTTGGCCGGATGGGCAGGGGGATTGGAAGGTGACACAGGGCTGGATCCCCCACGCCTGGCGAGCGGTCGGCACCCTAGAAATAATTATTGGTTGAAAAAACTAAGGACCCCAGTGTCTCCTTTTTCCTAGAGCCTTCAGGGTTAAATGTGGTGATGCGCACAGAGCGTTTGATGCCCGTGGGGATGCTCAAGCTGGCTCTCCTTTGGCTGTTTCGTATTTCATGGTGACGACTGCTAAGTGTCGCATTAGAGACACTTGCTGGGTACCAGGCTGGGTACTCCTCAGAGTACCAGTGCTGACTCTGAGCCAGGGACTGTATACATGCTTGACATAACTTCTTTGGTTTAACGGGCACTAGGCGATCCTCTGCTATCACTTTAGTCACGCCCATTTCGCAGATGTGGGAACTGAGGCTCAGAAGTAAGAAAGCAACTCAGTTCCTGCCGCACGGCTGAGAATTAGCAAAGTGGGCGGTAACCAGATCTCGGCCTGGTTACGCCTGTGTGCTAACCATTAGGTAGTTCTGCCTTCTTTCTGGTCCATTTTCCACATACACCCACTGCTGGGAAGCAGCTCGGGCTAAGTGAGAAGGTAGTAATAGTACATGCAACAAACCGATGATTTCGGCATGAGCCATACCTCACAACCGAAGCAAGCATAGAACTCTGTTTTGGAAAGTCCGCACACCACCAAAGTCTTGTTAATTTAGTTCCTTGCCAGGTTATTACCCGAAATGGAAACATTTTCACAGCCATCCTCCAAAGAGCATACTCCAGCAGTCTTGGGGGAGGTCTCGGACTCCGTTTGTAACCTGAGGTCATCTCCTTGGGAGGGAGGACTCTGAGAGACTCTCTGTCTGATTAGCTTGGGAGTCAGGACGAGTTCTCACAGCACAAGGTACCCCTTCAGAGTACTCAGTGGGGCCTTGTGTGAGCCTCGTCTTTCCCAGTCTAGCCGAGCTGGGGCAATGTTTGTGTTGAATACCATGCTGCGTTAGTGGGCTGACCCCCATCCTGGTGGCCTCACAGGTTGGAAATATCTTTTTCCCCAAGGCTGTTGGGAGTGATCTGTGTACGTCTTCACGATGCAGGTGAGAAACTGGCCCTTAGGAATCGCGCTCAGCGATGCGGTTTGGTCCACAGTTCTTTGGCTTCTGTTAGCCAACAGATTAGCTTGTCTTGGTTCGATGTGTTACTTAGCGACACTTCCGTTCCTCCTTCGACCATACCCTGGCCGAGTCATTTCGCCTCCACGATTACTGGACTCTCTCCTCTCTAACTTCCTAGGGTTCTAGAACTTTCACCAAAGCAATGGCTCAGCACTGTCACCACAATAAAAAGGATGTCTAATAAAAATATAGGACTTCTGGTTCAATTTGAATTTCAGAAAAACAAACAACTGCTTAATATGTAGAATCTAGGATATATCTATATTCAAATATTCTCTGTTGTTTATCTGAAATTCAGATGTAACTGGCTGTCCTGCATTTTTATTTGGTAAATCTGGCAATTCCACACAAGAAGAAGAAGTTTTTTTGAGCATTATCCTAGGCATTTTATAATGGCAATTTCCTTTAATCCTCATTAGAATTTGGAAAAAAAAATGGAGGCCCAGAAAAACTGTCTATTCCTCAGGATGATACCGGCAGTGAGCAGGAGATCAGAAACTCAAACAGATGCGACTTCAAAACACACTCTTT
>NW_006441953.1:28165129-28171094 GCF_000325575.1 Pteropus alecto | reverse complement strand
ACCCGAAAATCTAATTGACACCTTCTCCCTCCTTCCCGCCCAGGACGCTGCGGGGAAATCTGGTTTAAGATATAATTTTAGTAACGTGCAAGCTTGCCTCTTCATGTCGGCTGCATCTGCAGGCACCTTCCTCCGGCCACATTCTAGCTGCTGAGAGAGGACCCCGACTGACTCTCTGAAGCTAGAGACCGCGTTTACACAAAACCACCTCCTGCGCAGTGGAGGAATTCGCGGGGACACTCAACGAGACGCAAAACGCATCCGGGAAAGTGCTGAAATGGAAGTCCTTGACGAATAAAAGAGACGGATGTAAATGGTTTGCATCTAAGGACATGTCTTTGCTTGAAGAACATAAGGGCCACTCTGTCCTCCGGGGGTCCAGCAAGTCTGCACCTTGAGGCCCCTGCTCCCTGCGGGTGGGGGAATCGGGGCCCTCCTGGATTGGGGCTCCGCACTCTCATTCCCAGGGTCTCGGAAAGTCGCTTCACTTCCAGACCCCAGTTTCCTTGAACATAAAACGCAGATGCTAAGAGCTCCCATCACCCTTGAGGGACTGGGCGCAGCAGTTAATAGGACAGAGCGCGTGTTATTGTACTACATTAAAGGAAGAGGCTGTCATTTTCACGCTTTAAAAAAAATTTTTTTCCCATTCTTCTTTAATTGGTTTAATTCTTTTCTGAGCAGCGTCTCGGCAGGGCCAGGATCTACGCAGCAGGTGGTTTCCATTTATGTGCCTGGGTCGACCACCCTGGGAATCCCTGAAATGGACAAGTGAGGTCCTGGTGAGGGCTGGGGGGCTCCCCAACTTCCGACTGTGTTTGATCATCCTCCTTGGGCTTTTCTCTCCGTGCCTCTCCCTTTCCTTAAATATTTCTCCCCCCATGAAGTCTTCTCTAATTCCCCCAGGCAGAAACACAGCCTCTTGTTTATTTTCTGAGCAATTCCTTGGAACCAGACACAGCGTTCCAGAAACCGAAGGGAGACAAACATCCACCACCAGATGCCTGCTTTCACAGGGCACATATTCTGGTGGGGGAGTGAGAGGGAGCGAGTAAGGGAGCCAATGAAGAAATGAGATGACTCCAGGTAAACATTACTGCTACAAAACCATGCGATGGAAGAAATAAGTGGGTGATTGGAAGGGATGTGTTTTCGAGGAAAGGCCCGCCTCATGAATGACACAGGGCAGAGGCCCCAACACTATGCCTTTGCCTCTTGTACGGAAAAGCTTACGAATTCATCTGACTGCCATGCTAAACTGTAAGTTCGTCGAGAACGGGGACGAACTTACAGTTTAGCATGGCAGTCAGATGAACTATTTTCTATCTCCTGCACGACCACCCTGGCAACGAGACTCAATAACAAAGCCCGGGCAGATGTGAGACAGGGCCCATCAGACTTGCAAGGCACGAGAACATTTCACACGCAGAATACGTTTTTAAAATACTTCGTTTTTGTGATGCGATGTGAAATTTTGTAATGATACAAAATGTCTTTTCCAGGTAGAGAAATTAAAGCGTCCAAAAATCTTCACTGATGATGAGTTAAACAGCACAGACTTAAACTGTCGCTGCACATATCAGACACTCAATGAAAAAGACTCTGAGCATCAGAGCTCTGAGCATCAAATCTCAATAAATCGGACATCCCCCTGTACTCCTCACTCACAGCCATCTACTCTTCCGTAACCACATATTCGGGTCTTCCATGCTGGTCTGTCATTTCCTCGAGGACTGGCCCTTGACTGGTTTTGTGCGTTAAATGCATTCTAGCACGAATTTGGTGCCTGGCACATGGTAGACACTCAATAAATGTGCTCAATCGTCGATGTCATTAAAATTAAGACTATAGTCTGTTATCAGGGATTTACTCACAAGAGCCACTGCCAGAATCTAATCATGGGTCCAAACTCCCACACCCAATCTTTTATGTCAGACAATGAAACGCGACTTTGGTGACACTGAGTCAGAGACCAAACATCGAGATCTCTGGCTACCTGAGTAATATTTTACCCCAATGCCCTGACGTTACCCATGACCTTCCTCTGATTTATCGTTATCCTTGACATGTCACTATCTAACTTTGGAGAGATTCTACTTATCTGTCTCACTTTTATCTGCCTCCTCTACTAAGAAATAAGCACAAGGGCAAGATTTCCAGCTGTTAGGTTCTGTACTGTGTCACCAGTGAGCAGAACATCTCTCGGGACACGTTTGGAACTCACAGACATGTGTTAAAAGAATAAATCTGATCACCATTAACTGTTTACTAGGACCAGGAAAAGGAACACCACAAACAATCCACCCACGTGAGGGTCAACTCACTGGAACACCGTCTACACTCCGTTTCAGATATCCCCTTGCCTTGATACTCTGCGTAACTGATTTTACTGAGTGTCACGTTGCAACCAAGTTATTTTCTATCCCAGAAACCAGAGATCATAAATTGGAGGCCCGTGGGGCAGAGATGAGGCCTACCTCCAGAAGTGTTTTGTTTGGCCCACATGACATTATTTAACAATATCCAATTATCTGCTGGCACTCAAAAGTCAATAGATTCTATATAAAATGGTGAACTTACAGCATATCTTGAAAAAGAAAGAAAGAAAAGGCAGATCTGGCAGAGCTGGGCCCGAGGTCCCGCGTCTCCTGTGCTGGATCTGAGGTGCAGCAGGCCCCTAACCCGGGCCCAGGCCCAAGGCCTGTTTCCCAGCTGTACCTCGCCTGGCTGCTGAACGCATTCACATTTGCGACCCCTGCTGGAAAGCAACCAAAAAGCATGCAACCTGGAGGGGAAAAAAATAAAAATAAAGATGCCCGCTAGGGTCTACTTCCGTTATGTTCAGGCTATTCCTTGGAAGAATAATGGATTCTTTTTTTCTTTTTTTTCTAGAACTCTCATGATTCCACGTAACTATTGACATACGATGGCCCAGTTAGTATTATTCTAACGGCCTGAAAAAGCCATGAGCTTTAATTCCCTGCGGATAGAGGAAGCTGAGACTGCTCCGTGCAGGAGGCAGGGCTACAGATGAATCCTGAGGGGCTGTGCGTCGGCTGGTTCCAGCTCAGGCTAACTCAGGAGAAAGGAGATTTACTTGGAGACGATGGGTTAGCTCTAGGAGTTGGTGAGAAGCTGAAAGACCAGGCTTGGGAGATGGGAAGGACAGCAGAGAATCCATGCACCAGAGGACCCATCAGCATCATGGCACAGGAACGGCACCCTTGGGACGTGCCGGGACATCCATGCTGCTGCACATGCCACTCGATTCATGGCCCACTGCGGTAAACAAACACTCGACTGATCCTGTGTCCTTTAGCTAGTCCTTCAAGATTCCAGGTCTCGGGTAGGATCATCAACTGAGCCCTCGTTCAGGGCCTGGAGAGGCAGACAAGGAGAAAGAGCTCTCCCCACCCCCAACCTAAAAGTCCCTCCAGGAGAGGAGGATTGTCCCCCACGCATAAGGAGGCTGTTTGGTTGCTGGGCACCTTCCAAAATGCAAAACTCACCCACTTGGATTAGGAGCATGGTGCGGGGAGGGGAGGGGGAACCAGCACTGCGCACTGGAATGAGGACAGACAGACCTGAACTCCCATTAGTAATCCTTTGTACCTTCAGAAAATTAATTAACTTTCCCGATCTGCAGATTCCAAATCTTTAAAATAGAAAGGATGCCATCTGCCTGTGCGCGGTTGCTGTGAGGATTCAGTTCAATCATTCATTCACTATTTCAAGAATACTCATTAAACATCTATTCAGTGCCAGGCACTTTAGTATCTTCTGAGGACAAATTCTGAACAACAACGAAAATGCCAGAGAGAGCCAGTGCTTTCTGCTAATGACAAATTTAGACAAGGGAGACCCGGGTCATCTCCTGAAACTAATCGTGCATCACTTTTCCCCAAGTGACACTCATCTGCAACTTTCTTTCTTTTTTGATTGATCCATAGCAGGATGCTTCCTCCCAAAATAGATTGCCTTAAGATATAGGAAATGCATTAAACTAAAAACAACGACAATGACAACAACAACAACAACAGCAGCCTTTAGAAAAGTAATGGTAATCCCCAAAACAAGAAGCTAGTGGTTCTGAGAAGCAGCGGGTCTGGTGCTGGTGGATTTCAGGTCGAGTGATCACAGGAAGATACTGACCCGTTATATAAAACCCTCTCCCTCATTTATTGCTCAGTCTACGTAATTCACAGACACGCACAAACCACAATCACAACAAACAAGAAAACAAACAAAATAAAGTTTGCAGAAAACAAGGCAAATTAAGTAACCCTGGACATTTTCATCAGCGTTTTAGAATTGCCAAAATTCACACACACTTTCTCACACTAATCTTTCAATCTCTATTTTGCAGAGGATGAATACGCGGCTCAGAGGGGGGAAAATCATTTGCCCAGGGTACTGGGGAAAGAAGCTGCCTCCAAACCCAGCTAGCTCCCTCACCATCCCCCCCCACCACCTCCCTGAAAAGGACAGCCAAACTGGAAAGCACTGAGTCATTACTGCTGATTGAAAAAAGATACTTACACCAAAGTGATGGGGAACAACCCAGATCTTTTCCAATATCAGCTGGAAAATTATAGCTTTCCACAGTAGCTGAAAGTTACTGCATTTCCCACACAGCAGCTAGAAAGTCGTAACTCTCTGTAACTCTTGACTCCTCCATGACTGTATCTCACGCAGGGACTATGGCTTAGAAGCACGCCTGGGAACCTGGCGTCTAGGCCCTGAGCTCAGTTCCGTCAAGACACCCATACATTTTGCTGTCTCTCCCTCGGAACTCTAGCCTCCATGGACAGAACATGACTTAGTACTTAGTGGCAATTAGTGACTGGTAAGTGCCACTATGGGTAGATGCCATGGACCGGGAAAGGCAGTGGGCACCGATGAAGCAATTTGACACCGGCCAGTCCATCTTCTTAGCCCATTTCAGGTCACCATCAAATTTTAATTCGGAAGAAGCTTCCACATTGTTTTTCCTTTCAGAGAGCTCTGGGGACTTTTCCAGTAAGAGAATTTCTTCTTTCGACAATAAAAGCACAAGCCCCAGCTGTATGTGGAGTCCAAGTTCAAGCCTTCTGAACGTCTACGCTGTTCTGTGCAAAGCACTGGTTTAGACCGTAGCACTCGAGGCTTCCAACTAGGCACACCAACAACAGCGCCGAGAGGCCTGAGTTTTCCCTGCTCTTGTTTGTGGCTTTGAGGTACAGGTTTCTTACCTGTTTCCCAAGTGAAAAAAGAAAAGAAAGGAAAAAAACAAACAAACAAACAAACTAAAAAACTCTCATCTTAAAGCTACAATGCATTGCATACCAGGCACCTTGGGCCCAGATCCACAGCCTAGAGAAAATGGCTCAAGAAGCCTCACTAAGGGACCCTCCACCGATGCTGCTGCCGTAATTAGCTGCTTAGACCTAAGAGTGCTTAGTCACGAAGTTGTCATCCTGGTCAAACTTGGCCGAAAGAGTTAGAGGGACCCACTGCCTGGGCCCAGAAAGGCTCCTTTTGAAGCGAATCTTTCTCTGCCTAGCGCTGGAGAAAACCTTATGCAACACCGTGGTCCATTTCAATACGTTATTTCTGCGATCCTATGAGAGGAAACATCTAAGCATTGAAAATACAAAGAGTAACACGGGGATTTGCAGCTGAAGCGTTCAGTCCCCCGGAATTCCACTAGCTCAGGCTTATTGTAATTGCTTCCAATTGTTGCAGAGAAAGCAAAAAGCAAAATTCTCCACGCCAAAGTACGGGCTTTAGAAATGCGGGGAGGCAGAAGTTGGGTTATCTCCCTCTCCTTTTTTTAGAAGATGGAATTCCTGAAATTAACCCTCGTGTGGAAGTTGGTAATTGCGTTTCAACAAACTAAGGTGAGATTGGGCCGCAAAGCGAGAACGCACGAGTGCGACCCAAAGGATCCTGCGTGCGAACGGGCTGCAGCCGGCCGCGCACCAGC
>NW_006441953.1:28164746-28165011 GCF_000325575.1 Pteropus alecto | reverse complement strand
CTGCATCCCTGGGCTGCTCCTAGCGGCTGCTCCCTGCCAGCAGGGGACCGCTTGTGGGAGCGAGCGGAGCGCAGAGATTGTGGATTTGGACTCGGTTCCCCAGAATCCCCCCCAAAGCCTCCTTTTACAAGTAGTGGATAAAAATAGCCGGCAGATAGCGCTGGGGGAGGAGCAAGACTCACGCAAGGCTAGGCGAAGATACGACTGGTCCTGCAAAGTGGGGTGCGGAGGAGGAAGGATGTAACCCCGCTCCCGAGAGGGGCCT
>NW_006441953.1:28163715-28164720 GCF_000325575.1 Pteropus alecto | reverse complement strand
CCAGAGGAGTCCGTGAGGTGGAAGACGCACAGAGCCCGCAACAACCGCGGGGCCGAGCACACCCCACCCCGCGCCCTGCACCCCGGCTGCAGATCGCGCCGCTTCTCCACCCCATCCAGGGCTCTCGAAGCCGGCGCAGGTGGGGCCGGAAGGGGGAGCAGCAGCCGCGCGCGGTCTGCCGCCGGCCCCGAACAGTGCACCTGGAGACCTCAGGCTTCGTGAGGGGACCCCTCGTTCGGAGCTGGGGGCTACGGGCTCCCACGGCGGGTTGGCGCCCCGCCTCCCCTCACCCTCACCTCCAGCCGCCACCCATGGTGCTCGAAATAGACATAGAGGTAGGGGGGGTGGGAAAGAAGGAAAAAAGTAACAGTTAAAATCAGGACCGTGTATAACTGGCATTAGGAGAAAGAGGCCACTTACTGCCTGGCCTGTCGCCTCGATCTCTCTGCTCCCGAGCATCTCCGCCCCTCGGGAGATGCCCCGTCTCTTTGCTGCAACCGAACGCAGAGGCGAACCAGCCCCAGGTTCCCCCACCCTGGACGCTCCCTCGACCCACCGACTTTTTGCTGACTGTATCCCCTCCCCAGTCCCCAGCCCAGGTGGTACCCGGGCTCCGCTGAGCGCTGCGCTCCCGCTGCCCCGCACGGTCCTCGGGAGAAGCGGCGGCCGGGAGTGAACCTCGGACTCTGCTAAGGGGGAAAAAAACCCCCAATCCACTAAGAGTCAGAAACCCGCTTAGCCGCCGGCAAAAAGAAAAAAAGAAAAAAAAAGCGCCCAACAGCCCCCGACGCCCCCAAAAAGCAGTCTCTCGGGACTTGGGGAGCTGAGGGGCCGAGGCAGGAGGTGGGGATGGGGAAACCGCCGGTCCCTCGGTGCTCGTTCCCCTGCATCCTTGCAGTTGCTCCAGCCCGGGCTCACCTGGCGCTCTGCGCTCACCCGGAGTCCGGGACGCCAGGCCGGGGCGCCCGGATCGCCCCGATCGCCCCACGTCCTGCCACTGCCCAG
>NW_006441953.1:28162860-28163171 GCF_000325575.1 Pteropus alecto | reverse complement strand
GGGGCCTGCCCACCCGGCGCCCCGAGTTTCAGTGCCAGCGGGAGGGTGGGGCTGCTTGTGGGTTGGGTGACTGTGCCTTCGCTGCAAACCTGGAGGTCCGCTCCCTCACCCCTGCTAGGAAGGGGCAGGTCCGAACCCCGAGCAAGTCCACCTCGTCCTCCACTCTTCAGTCCCGCAAGGTCGCCAGGCCCCGCGCTCCACCCCCCGCGGGGCCGCGCCCGGTGTTCCCTTCCCGGCAGGTGACTCACCTGAGGCTCCGAGTCTCGCTGCGCCGCCCGGGAAGCAGGGGGAGCCATTCTCCAGCTCGCTGC
>NW_006441953.1:28162494-28162804 GCF_000325575.1 Pteropus alecto | reverse complement strand
ATTGAACACGCCCTGTCCCTTCGGTTTCGCCACCGAGAGTGGATGGCGACGCGCGAGCGGAGCGCGGAGAATCCAGCGGGGCTTTTGCTAGTGCGCGGGCATTGCGAACGTCAGCTCGGAAATTAAGCTGGGTCCCCCTGCCCCTCCCTCCAGGTCCGGTAGGTGAGAGGTTTGGGGTGAGAACTCGACCAGCTTTCAGTAGTTCAAGTTCAGATTTCAGATTTGGAGGGGCGTAGGGTTGTAATCTTGGAGATGCTGGGCTTCCGGAGCCAAAGCAAGTCACCATAAAGATCAGTCAGAGAATGTGCTA
>NW_006441953.1:28141705-28162479 GCF_000325575.1 Pteropus alecto | reverse complement strand
AACAAACATCAAAGTACAATAATGTTTTTAGATGAGATATTGGAAGATATACATTTAGAATAATTCGAATTGGTCTTTTAAGTTTTAAAAACCTCTCATTAACTTTGCTTACTTTAAAAGCACTCATCTAAGGAATGACCCCTATAGGAAATTAACTTATTTATCCTGTAATGTTCCAGGCCTCCGTTTTAGAAAGCAAAGCCCATGAGCAGCTATCTGATCAAGCCAAAGCCAGTAGCATCTGGGAGGCCAAAGACCAAGCCTTATTTTGGAAAGTAAAATTTTAGGGGTTTTAAGGCTACTTCTTCGAGCCAGACTAAAAATATGTATACATTTTTTGAAAAGCCTTAGCATTTAAATTTACATTAGCTTTAAAAGAAGTGCTTTCCCCATTCTATGAAGCTGTGCAAAATCAAGTGTGAGGTCCTGTGGGTCAAATGGTAGTCTAAGATACCCTTGTCAATTGCTGGTGTCCCTCGGCGCCTCCCAGCAGCTAAGCCCAATGCAGATCAAGAGTTCTTAAAAATAGGGAGCAGCTTCGATGTTCTAAGTTAGTGTGACTACTTTTCCTTAAGAGTTCAAAGTGCTTTTGTGCCCGTAGTCTGAATCTCATGACTTATGCGAGATGCCAAGGCGTCTGGTGTTGTGCTTCCATTCGCACGTGGCAGCCAAAGGCAGGTGAGCTGATGCTTCATTCCCCACAATGAGTCCTCGGAAGGAACTCGAACCCAGGCCCCAGCGCTGAGTCTCTGTTAGAAGCTTCACTTGTGGGGAGTGACTCCAGGCCGATCCGGGGAGTGACTCCAGGCCGATCCGGCAAGTGACAAGAATTTGAGGACTTGGAACTTTAGCTTCTCTGTTTTTTTTTTTTTTTTTTTTAATATCGGTCAACATTGTCCATAGACCAATGATCAATGTTCTGATGTTTAGATAAATAAGAAAGTGTTAACCGGCTCTTTGTTCTTATCGAGCTTTGTCTCTGCCAAGACGTTTGTCATTTCTCCCAAACCCTCCCTCGTTGACCTCTTCCGGGCCCGAGTTAGGTGTCCTTACAAGTATTTACATATCACCTGAACTCTGCGGTTAGGATGGGACATTGTGTTGAAAATATCGGCTTTGAGATACGTCTCCCCCACTACATTAGTAGAGGTTGGAAAATGGAGACTGTAATTTAGTCATCTCTCCCAGAACCTCGCATGGTATCCGAAACTCAGTTTATTCTCAAAAAAAAAAAACAAAAAAAAAAAGCCTTGTAAACTGAACTCCTTTCAAAAAGTCATAGCTTAGGTCAGACATGTTTTCATTTCAAAGCTGTCAGTGTCAGAATGGGGACACATGGGAAACAGTGGAAAAGTGACTGTCACACTCTGACGTGTGGCCTGAGACCCTCTTCTTACTCAGTGTTATCAACTAGCAAACGAGAGCGTTTTAGTAGATAATCTCTAAGATGCTTATATTCTAAGACATCGAAGTCTTTATTGAGCACCCAGTGTGTGTTCAACACTGCCAGGGACTATGGAAAGTTGAGACATCACCACTGCCCTCAGGAAGCAGAAAATCTTATCTCAAGAACAACACTGACACGGATAGCCTGTCTTTATCTAAACTCACTGATATCAGTTAAGTCGCGAAGTGCGTCCTGCAGCAGATAAAGGCAGAGTGAGCGCAGTGGAAACGGAAGCCACTGACCTATGAATTTGGTCAACGATCAGTAAGAACATCAGCTGTGGCAGATACTTGAATTACATGAGTTGTATATTTTGTTCTTGCACCAACCTTCTTAGAAACTCTGATTTCCTCATTTAAAAAAACAAACAAAAAAACAAGGGCAAAGAAGCTGTAATTCATGACATGAGCGAGACCACTTAGGGCACCAGAAAAGGAGGAGATTTATCCAAGGTAGCTACCCTTCCTGTAAAAACTAGACCCTCGTCCAGCGCTCTCTGTGCTTGAATGCTTTGCTTATGTTTGCTTTTGTTACTTTTGCTTGTTTTCCCAAAATAGACGATGGAAAGGGAGCCCAGGAGAAGGGGAGATGGGAAAGAGAGAACAAGAGAGCTTGCTCTCTATGAAGGTGTCACAGAACCTGCCTGGGATCAGTGCGTTTTTATCTGTAACTCCTGTCTGCGGGGCTGCTCTGCAAAGCCTTGCCTCCCGTAATGGCCGTTTGAATCTTTTGGGCTAATAGAATGAATATCAAGCAGTCCAGTGGGATTCTTTAGAAGCGGAGGAAATTGGGATCGGGTTAAAAATCCAATTTTAATAAACTTTCCAAGTCCTGACTTAGATGGTGCGTTAATGGCTCTTCCGAATCACCCAAAAAGTCAAATGCATTTTTAAAAGGTTCTGGTTGTATGGGAAGCTTGATGGATATTGTTTAATTGTACCTCGTGCATCCTTCTCTTCATAAAAGAGATGGTCTGTAAAACCGACGAGAGAAGATATGAAATGCCACTGTCCCTAGGGCTGATCGGGCAGAGGGGAGGGCTTTGGGTTTAAAAGATAATTTCCACTCATTTGACCAAAACAAAGAGAGTACATTTACAGTGTGTGAAAACCGTATCCTCAAATAACTCCACTAATTTGATTGTGCTGAGGTCTAGAATCATTTCTATTTCTTTTGATTGGCTAATTAGCTAGAGCGGCGGGCTTGTGAGAGAGAAAATGAGGGTCATATCCCCAAAACATGCGGTTTGTGAAGGATCGTGGTTCCTCCCAAGTCAGCTCACACATCACACCTGTGCCCGTCAGTCCCAACTCCCCTATCCTCACCTGTCTGTCCTGGAAAACAATCCAGCCATCTATAATTAATAGGGTGTCTGATGTTTTTCTCTGAAAACAGGAGTTTTATCCCCTTCGCAACAGCAAATCTACTCTGGACACATATGGTTACAGGGTGTAGCTCTAACTTTTGCCTTTGCGGTACCTACTCTTCTCCAAAATAAATTAATTAATTTATTTAACATTACATACATATCATGACTGCATTGGTGTAAAGAGGAGCCTACTATTTTTTATTTACTTAAGTATTTTCTAAGACCTGGAATCTCATTTTGTCTTTGGATTTCGAAAGAAACTGAGGCATTTTTGAGAAGCCCTGAAAATACCTCGGGCTCCTATGACATCTGATGGAGAACACGGCCCTGTGTAGGCGATGTCATTCCAGAGGGCGAATGCTTCATTGATTCAGGTACAGAATGTATGATAAATACACGTTTCTACACGTTTCTACCAGTCCCCTTGTTGTGTTGAATAAACAATGCTAGACAACATATTGCTTTTATTTCTGAGCCTATATCCAACTTTGCCCCAAATTACACACACCAGTGCTGCAAGAATTGCAGTATTGCAGGTCTGATGCGGTCTCCTCGTTCAAATTATTAGCCCCTGCTGAGTGCTGGAATGCCTCCGGGGCAGTGGGAAATTGTAGCACTCTCTTTGATTTTAGGTTTGCTGGGACCAAAGCTGACTGATGCTTTGATGAGCAGGTCTCACTGATTTTCTCTTTCAGGCCTTATTCAAGGATCCTGGGAGGTTCAAACTCTTTGGAGGAAACAAAAAAACCCATCTTTTTCTCTCTCCCGATTACTTTAGCCGAAACGTTTACTGCGTGTCTCATATCACAGCCCCGTGGTGGGTATTTCAACGGAGATTTATAAAAATAAATTGAATAAACAAAATCATTTTTTAATGAATTGAAAATTGGAATCCCTCACCGGAAGGAGCTCACGGACGTGCACGAGCAGAAGAATCTCAAGTCAATCGGGCAATTGTCATGAGCTCCTCGCCCTCTGCATTCTAGCGTATTCTAGGGCCGTCGAAGGGGCATCGCCGGGGTTCTCACGCCCTCACGCTTTAGCCTGACTCTCAGCTTCAGGACGCACGTGGTTTTCCCAGCAGCTCTCGCCTTTTGGGGTCCCCACTGAAGACCTCCAGAGCGCGACCCTGTTGTCCTTGACAGTCCTGCCTTCTCCTTGCTAGGCCTAGCGTGGATTCCAGATTTAAAATAGAGCCAAAGCTCCAAGAAGTCTCTTGAAAGATAGTACAGCCCCCTTTCCCCATTTTCGATACAGTTTTCTTAGGAAAACGTTTACAAGATACTCAGAAGAGCCAGCTATATATATTTTCTTTCCTCCATTAGGACAGTAATATGTATTTCACAGAATGCTTTGAAACTCAGACGACTTAGCTCTTAAATGAAAAACAAAGCGTTTTTTATTTAAAATGATCGACTTAACATATCTCAATATAGTCGTATCAATATTTATTGTAAACTAGTGTAAATATGCTTGACTTGTACAAAGGTAGGAAAATCCATTGGATATGATAGGAAATGAGGAAGAGGGATGTAGAGGTAAATAAAAATCATGGCATTGATTGATTGGCTTTATGCTAAGAGATTTGAATACATTCTCCTTTTATCTCCATTTTACGTATAAATATATAGAGAACTTAAGTAACTTCCTGAGGATCATATAACTATCAATGCTGGATATAGAACCTGGTCAGAATCGAGTCTTTCTACGCTTTCTTCCCGTATCATGATGTAATTCTCTCCTTCCTCTCTTAATAACATATGTTCCCTTTATAAAATTATAAAGAAGATTTTAGTGCATTTTATATCTCCAAACGGAGGAGAAGAGATCTGGGTTCCTCTTCATGCCTTGAAAATGTATTTAAGTTCTAGGAATCTGACTCTCCATTAGGTATTTAAAGCCAATATTCATGATATTGCTATAATTGCATTTAGAAAAATAATCGACAGAATAAAATGCTAGGCTTAAAAGCTCAATTCTTGGTATAATTGTTTTTCTCTTCCCATTTACCATCAGCCCTTAAAGATAAAGGCCGTTATGGAGACACAGTTCCTGGCAAGGAAAACTTTATCTCACTTTGGGGCCTTCGATTTAGAGTAGCGTTTCAGGTCTCAGCTCCGGTGCCCACGGTCATTCATCCATTCCAGCATCGCCTAGTTCTTCAGCCCCTGCTCTCGGCGGGACACTGGGGTGGGCCCGGGAGGTGAAGGAGTGAGCTGGAGACAGCAGCGCCCCCTGTTTTCATGGAGCTGAAAATCAGAAAGGTGTTGGTGAACCCATTGGTGGGTATAATACCCTCCCCAGCACCTTACCTGAGAGAGCAGCCCTGCCTTTACGTAGTCACCTCTTTGTGGAAGCTGTCCCGGGTAAGGGGGACACACTACCTGCCAGCCTAGGGAGAAGGAACTTTCTAAGTTTCCCAGTAAAGTTTACAGTCCGGTAAACACTTGGCTGTTGCTTTGCAAAAGAACACAGAATTCGCGGGCATTCCTACGCAGACGCACTTTGGCTTTGTGAGGTCTTGCTTACACCCCCACGCTCTGTGTCTTTTCCTTTGGCATGCATGCTACCTTTCCACTCCAATGCCAATTCTTAGTCTATTTTTTAAAGACATTTGAAAACAATTTTACTGACCACATGGGCTTCAAATAATGTTGATATCTAATATCTGACTCGAAACGATGGCGGTGTGTGTATTCGTTATAGATTGCTCCTGGAGTTTATACCTGAACCCAACACGCATGAATTATCTCTCGGCTTCTGTGGACTGGGATGCAGGCACAGCTGAGCTGGGCCCACTGGCTCGGACTAGCCCATGTTCTAATCGAGGTTTGTCCTGCGCCACAGTCACACCAAGGCTCATTGGAAGAGGGTCGGCTTCCGAGCTCGCTACAGTTGGCAGGATTTAGTTCTCATGGGCTGTTGGACTGAAGTCCCAGTCTCTGGGTGGCTTTTCCGGAGGCCTCCCCCATTTCCCTGCTGTGTGGCCTCTCCACAGGGCAGTCAGTCTATCACACAGCGGTTGGCTTCTTCGGCGTGAACGACCGAGACAGCAAGAAAAGGCAGCCGGATAGAAGGCATAGTCATTGTATAGCTGATCTCAGAAGTGACATCCTGCCGCCTTTGTCACATTCTGTTAGAAGTAAGTCACTAGGCCTGGCCACATTCAGGAGGACGACGTTCCTCAAAAGCCTGAGTTCCAGATGGTGAGGATCATGGAGGCCAGTTTAGAAGCTACCTACCTGAACCAGTAAGCCCATCGACGAGCAGGCGATGACGCCGGTGTCACGATGACTGCTTGGCCAACCATGGTGGCAAAACGCCATCCATCATAAGATAATTCCAATTTCATAAATATAGGATGTAAAAATAAAGCATCTTAAAGTCAAGAAATACAACGTATTATTTCTTAACGTCTTTGAAACATCGGCCTTAAACCATGTTTTATAACATTTTTCCCCTATAGAGAATAAAGAAAGTAAAAAACACTGAATCAAATTTCAAGGCTCATCATTTAGTAAACCATTTCATTTATCAAGAGATGGATTTTACCATTATTACCAAGAGAGGGTTGCTACTATGTTCTCGGAATTTGAACTAATCCTCAAAATGTTCGATGTGTTCAGAGAAATCAGATCGTTTCAACGTGATGGTTGAGGGGATTCTGCTTCCAACTGGCTGTTCAGGGTAGAAAAGCCTGGCCAACAGGTACGAGCTGGGCCACGTCCAGAAAGCATGGGCTTGATTTCAACAAAGGCGATTCAAATGGCAAATTCTCTACAGAATTTACTGAAAACTTGAGGAGAGAAGAAGCATTTTCCGGTCAAAGAGCGATACGTGAGAGAGGACCACATGTTAACGTTTAGAACTCCCCATCTCGGCAGTGGAAGCTTCCGCTCAATTTTAAAGTTTACTTTTGCATTTGTTTTATTATCAAGTGATACTTGTTCATTGGAGCTACTTTGGAAAATCACACAAAATTAGAAAGACACGGAAAAGCAATCCCTTGAGTAAATAATAGGTGAAGTAAAAAAAACAGAATTGAAACTGCCAGGTTGTTGTACTAAAGTATTTCCAAGTCTTTAACATTTAAAGTCGATTATGTTTAACTTAAACATAATATTTATTGTGTATTTGGTTCCCAGTTTCTCAGGGACAGGTGCAAGGAAGGGCAGACTGTTTGATTTGAAAATGAACGAAAAAATCAATGTGCGTGTAATACTTTGGCATTTACGTTGTGGAAAAAAAAAAACCCAAAAAACGAAGAAATAAGTTCTCATCTGATTACGCGTGGATTCTGAAGATGGGCCCATTGTAGAACAAATCTTGAACCAGGAATAAAGAAACGGGTTTGAGATTTACCAGTGGGCTTTTGTTTATCATGCAGGGCGCGGGGAGGAACACTAAGGTCCCCTCACAGGGCCTCATGCCTCTTCCTGGTCACCACACCCTCTCCCCTTCCCCCGAGGTCGCCATTCTCCCAACTTTTAAAACTAGAGTTTTAATTTTGCAAACCCTGGTACGTCACAGAAATGCAGTCATACAGTATTCTTCTGTGTCTTAGTCCTTTCAACATTTTTTTCTTTTAAATGAAATTCAGCCATGGCCTTGCATGGTGCTGACGTTGATTTGTTCTTCTGAATAGCATCAGTTGTGTGAGCACATCGATCGTTCTCGGGCCCCCTACAATTGATGGCATTTGGGGTGTGTGCAGCTGAGGCCTTTCCAACTCATGCTTCTGTGAACATTCTTTCATGCGTGTTTTTTTGTTGTTGTTGTCGTTGTTTTTGTTTTCTTATTTTTGGTGCACGGGTGCAGATATTTACATTCACCCTACATTTGAGAGTGGGATTGCCACATCATAGGGCTTGCCTGTGCCCACCCAGCTAGAGAGGCTGATGCCAGGCTGTTGGCCAAGGCGGCTGTTGGCCAAGGGGCCACTCCTCCCCCCCAGCAGCATGTGAGCGGCCATCGCTCTGCTTCTTCTCCAGCACTCGCTGGCACCAGTCTGTTCAATTTGGGGCACTATGCTAAGTGTGTAGCGGTACGTTATTTTTGATCTTAATTTGGACTTTAGGGCAAATGAGGCTGAGCACATTTCCTTATGTTTAATGACTATTTGGATGTTCTCTTTCGCGAAGTGCCTGTTTACGTCTTTTGCCCATTTTTTTACTGCTATTTTTCCATTGCGTTATTTATTTATTTTATTATTGATTTATAGAAGGTTTTTATATATTGGGGCATGTTCCCGTGCCTTTTCTTATTTTTAAAATGGGAAAAATAATCATGGCTGTCTCACATAATGTTGTTACAAAGATTCTCTGAGTTAATCCTTGTAAAAGCTTAGACCCATATGTGGCACACAGTCAGTGCTCAATAAATGTTTACTGTTCTTATTAGCCAAAATCACACGGCTGGCAGGTTGTGAACACAGAACCCCAAAGAGGCCTTCTAACGTCCATTTACCGGACTTTGCCTTGCACAAAGCGACTTTACATGTCCCGAAGGACAGGACCTCACTAGAGTCACCCCTAATTGTGCCCGCCCCTAATTGTGCTCACCCCTAATTGTGCTCACCCCGGAACAGGGTGGTAGCTTTAGAGAGGAATGCTGTTGTGATTTTTTTTTTTTTTTACCAGCACTACACTATTTTTTAAATATTAAAACCGTGCTTCTCAGAGAAGACCAAGGTGGTCTTCACATGGAGAATGATTTTTTTTTTTTTTTTTTACCAGCACCACACTATTTTTTAAATATTAAAACCGTGCTTCTCCTCAGAGAAGACCGAGGTGGTCTTCACATGGAGAATTAGCGAGGAAGCATTGGCCTCACAGCCACGGCATGGCGCAGTTGGCATCGGTCATGTGACTTCCAGATGCTTTAACACAGCGATGTTGCACCAGGAAGTTAACAAAAACAAAACCCCCTCAAACGCAAAAATAAAATGGATTAAAACCGAAAGGCCATGCGACGCGAGCAATGAAGTATTGGAGGCTCAGCGCCCATTTCTGCCTCTTCCAACTCCCCTCCGTTCACCAGCCACGCTTAGGAAAACAGAGTCCATTTTTCTCTTTTACCCTCTTGGGAATTGTTTTGTTCCCGGTGGCCAAGGCCGCAAGAATTTCTGATAAACAAACAAATAAACAAACTGCAATCAGCCTGCTTTTGCTCCCTCCATCTGTGAAATTTTCAGCGCTAGATTAAATAAATCCTTTTTTTGAGGAGAGAAGTGTGAGGAGAACCATAATTTAGGCCTTTGCAACCAAAAACTGACAGACAATCTTTCATTTATTATTCCTCACGGAGAACAGCAACTAATATCTTCCTTCTAGGTCCTTTAATTAAACTCAGTTTCTTATATTTTTCTCTTAATTCGCTCCCTTCCCTTCCTGGCTTAACCTAGTTCTTCATAGTTGTGATTTCTCAACTGTTTAAATTTCATTTACCTCATTTAAATGTCTATAGAGTTCACCCCCAGAGTGAAGAGTTTGTTTATTTTTCCCCTTCTCTCCTCAGGCAAGAAAACCATCCCACTTAGACCCGAGCTAACTAATTTATAAACCTTCACACTGAAATGCATTACCATATAATAAATATATGTGTGAATCTAGAATGATTTTAGAAAGGGAGAGTGATTGGCCCAGGCCTGTCAAGAAAATGATCTTCTCCATCTTCGAAGCCCCTTCTAAGGAATTGTGTCTTTCACAAAATCTTGTTCTCTCGACTCCCACGGAATGTCGCCGAGGGCACTGTCGTAAACAATATTACTTTCCTGGTCGTTTGCTCCTGCTTTTCTGTAGAGAGTCATACGTCTGTGCCCACTGCTGTCATCTGCTCCTGTGCTGGGACCGTGCCTCCCTGTCCATTGATGCCAGAACTGGCAATGTGACACACTTCAGCCAGTGCAATGTGAACCAGGTTAACCTTACCTGAGGGAGCTCTTTCTGAAGCATCGCAGATTTCCACCAGCTTCGTTTCTCTTCCGTCCCAAGTTCCTTCATCCTGGGTCCCAGAATGAGAAGGCACATGGAACCACAAGAACCCAGCCGTGGCATGCAACATGAGAAATAAATGTCTGAGGCTTGGGGGCACATCGGTTCTGTTCCTTGGGCTAATATAAAGCCGTCTGATACCTCAACTGTAAGACCGCCTGTAACGATGCTGTTATTGGCTCTAGGAGTTTGTCTTTACGGATCGAACATCCCTGTCCTCATCCCTTTTGTTAACTTCCGTGCTTTCAGCCTCCTCAACCTCCCGGTGACTCTCCTTTGCAGGTATTCTAATTTACCCACGTCCCCTCTAAAATATGGGGTTCGAAATTAGCACCAGCCTCCGTGTATGTCAGAGCAGCGCAAGTGAGAAGGGGTCATCTCCTCTGGAAGAAGCCTCCATCTGGACTAATCACGCTGAGTCTAGCACAGGCTGTGCTATTTTTGGCGGCCACTTCTCGCTGCTGACTCATTCTGAGTCATCCGAATCCCTGAAGCTTTAATCACAAGCCTATGTTACCGAGCTCTGCCTGGACTTGTGCAGTAGATTCCGGGGCCCCAGAAGGAGATCCTAATGCTTTTTCCTTGTCTGGGTCTCCACCTCAGCTCACCTGGTCCGCGGGTCCTGTCCGTTTGGGGAAATGGAAGGCTTTATTTCTGAGAATGGAAATTCAGCTTTTAGGCAACCAAGAGAGAAGCGACCTTGTCCCATCAGCTCTGGCACTCCTGGCGAGCCCCTTAGTCTGGTTCAGGGGCCTGGACTTAACTGTGTCACAAACACTGGTGTCTTAGTTTAATCTCTCAAGGAGAACGGAAGAGTCGCATTGAGATCCACCATCAACAAGCAGCTTTACTGATGTGCGACAGACGCTGAAGGCGGCTCCCATGAGCTCCACCTTCTAGTATTGATACCGTTGCAGAATCCCCCTCGCTTGAGTGTGGATGTGTTGGCTAACTTCCTTCAAATCCCCTAGAATTTGGCAAAGGTGATTATATATATGAGATTGCACGTACACGATAATATTACATAAGTTACGCAGTATGCAACATTGTCCTGCCAGGAGATTCTCCCTTGCTGGCTATGAAGGAGATGTGCATGCTGTGAGCTGCTCTGCGGAGAAGCCACATGGCAAGAAACTAAAAGTCATTCCTAAATGACAGCCGGCAAGAAACTGAGGTCCTCAGTCTTACGTCCTGCAAGAAACAGGTGATGCCAGCAGTCACATGGGCTTGGGAGAGAATCTCTCCCCAACTGAACCTCAAAGTGAGGCTGCAGCCCTGGCTGACACCTTGACTGCTGCTTTCAGGTGAGACTCTGAAGCAGAGAGCCCAGCAGGTTCAGCCATGGACTCCTGATGCATAGAAGCTGCGGTATAATAAATGCGTATTGGTTTAAGCTGCTAAGTTTGTCGTCGGTGGTTACTCAGAGATATGTAACTAATGTTCCATGAAATTAGGTGGTAGAAACCAAATTCGACTGGAAGCCAATGACATCATGAAGACCAGAAAACACATGCCCATTGTCTTTTTTTTTTTAGCAGGTTGGGTCGACTTCTAGAACCTTAGATGAGTGCCATGCACCACAGCACCAGACATGAAAAGGCCACCTCACATCCAGCCTCAGACAACGGAGATATTTTCTTGTATTTCCCCAGAATGACCTTCTGCTCAGCCACCTCCTTCAGTGGTCCAGCTGTCCTCTTTTCCTGCCTTTTGGACCCCGGGGTTCTGCACTCAGGCTTGAATGTTTGCCCCTCCCCAACCCAGCCCGCCCACCTGGGCTCCTAACTTTGATTCTCTACTGAGTCAGGGTTCCACGGCTTGACCTCACCTGTGCTCTTGTTGGGAGGCGTTTCCATCTCGGTTCTGTTGGATCTTCCAGGTCTGCTTCTCTCGAACCTCCTGCCACAGGAGAAGCACCTAGTGTGCCAGGCCCCAAAATGGTGAAAAGCCTCCAGCCAACAGTGTGACCTTTGACACAATAATAGTTATTGGTAATGTCAGTGCAGCCACCGAGAGCATTTTCATATTTCCTCTGGGTTCTTTCTGTCTTTCAGAATGAGCCTTATCATCATCGTCATCATATTAAAATTCTGTACACATCTTCATATATTAAAAGGAATTCATAAGTACCAGTGGTTGGCTAATCGTCATTTGCTTACGTGTACCGATGGCCCACTGGTGAATGACCCTAGGACGTGGTGTGCAGTCCCTGGGAAAGTACTTGATGTCACAAGGCTAGCTTGAATCCTGCTTGTCATTTCTGATGGCTCGGAAATTGGGCCCTGGGGCCTGAGGGAGAAGCTGATGACTCGGGCCTCTGTGTTTTTACCAGCCATGCTGCTTCTAAATGCAACCGAGCTTGCCCCGGATAGAAAAAGGGTCCTGGATTCCCTTAGTCCTAATGTAATTTAAACGCTATGTATGTAGAGATAGAGTGAGAATCCAGGAGCCAGGTCCTACTCACCCAGGCTTGTTCTTTCAAAGCCAAGGGCTTGGGGACATGAGCTCTTTCCTTAGACCTGCCCTTCAGGCAATTTCTCTTAATGTATTACCGCCGAGGCAAAACGTATGCTCTGAGCAACTTGAATCACACCATGGACGGCCCTAGAATTATAGAGAGATCAGAAATGGGACTAAGCTAACTCCTAATTCAAACCCCTAATTTTACCAACAGGAAAAGCAGAGACTCAGAGAAGTGAAACGCCTGGATCAAATTTCTGCAGTTAATTAATGGCAGGACGCGGACTTGATTTCAGGCAAGGTAGCCATGTCATTCTTTGAAAGGCCATAAAGGAATTAAGGAAGATTCTCCATCTCCTTGTCTAGACTCTGAGGAGTCCAGATAACAGGCAGGGATGAGAATAACAGCTGCTAAGTCAAGGGAGACGAGGGTCTAGGAAGAGAAGGAGCCAGGCTTGACGTCCCTTGCCCAGGGGTTCCATGGGGGTGGGGCAGCCCTTTTAGACCACGCTTCGATGTTGTCAGACTATTTATTTTCTCGTTTCTTCTCCCAAGCATTTAGTAAAGAGCCTATTGATTTTCATTCTTTTTCCTTCCAGCCCCCGCTGTACAGGGAGGAGCTAACGGAAAGGTCTTTTCTTTCTGGGGCAGAATATTTGAAAAAGATTAGTACCCTCCGAGGCCGGCGGGATGGTGATCCTGGGAACCAGAGGCAGAAGCAAAGGAGAACCTGAAAAATGAGGTCAGCGCCTCGGAATCAGGTGCTTCTTCCTCCAGGATCATCTCTTTCAAGTGCCAGCCTTGGAGGGACCGATTTATTTATTCATTCACTTATTTATTTATAATCCATTCAGGGACTTTATTAAAAGCTTCTTCCATCACCATCTCCAAGACCTGCCATCTACTCCCACAATTCTCTCTTCTGTATCCCCATAGCTTTTAATTGGCTCGAGCTGCCTATACTTGTGATCTGCCTCGTTTCGGAGTTAGCTGTAAACGGGCCGTCCGTGACACCAGGTTGTAATCTCTCTCAAGGCAGGGAGGTTATCTTTTTTTAATGTATAGCATCCCCTCCTCTAGTCCCTACCCCGAGTGGCTAAAATAGTGACTTGAAGGTTGCGGGTGATGAAGACACGCATATTCTATTAAGGGGAAGGGGCTTCAGTGGAACGCTGAGGTCAGGCCTGTCGCCTTGGAAGTCAGACGGTCTGAACTGCGAATGTGGCTCCACTGCTCACCTTGAGATTTTGTTGGGGTCTATGAAGGGTGGAGCCCGTGGTACCCACTCATTGGCTTAGAGTGAGTTTAAAAGCGCTTAGAACTTTGCATAGTCTGGCATTGGCCAGGACCTCCTGACGGTGGCCCTGTGCCCTGGGCTCCGTAGGCCTAATTCTGTGAATGATGACAGCGTCCCCCAGAGCGTGGCGGAGTAGAGCCCAAAGCTCCAGCTGTCTCTGCCCACACTCCACAGTCCCCGCCCTGACACCCCGGCCGGCAAGGCCTCTTCCACAGCTCGGCTGTCCTCTTCCAGACACCTGGGGATGTGTCCCCGGGCCCTGGTGTGTTTGCCTTAGTTTCCTTGTCTTGACTCCGCCAGGGTCTCCCAGGCGTTTTTGTAGAAGCGTCCCCTCCGTGCAGGTACAGGCGCCCCTCTACCTTCAACCTCCTACTTTGCTCTTTGTTCTATCTGCAGAGGGAGAGGCTTCGGACTGGGCCTCTGGGCACCTGTCACCTACCCTGAGGGTTCTGGGTTTCTGATATATTGTGGGGGTGGGAGGTCTTGATCTCTGGGGCCTCGGGGTGCGTAAATCTTCACAGGGCCCCCTGTTCTGTTGTCAGTGGGGTGGGCCCCCTTTGGTGAAGTCAGCCAGTGATAATTCCCAAGGCCTCACCTCCAATGTGCTGGACACCTGTGGACGCCGTGTACCTTCTAGGCCGGTAATTCCCAGTGTCTCAGGACCAGCCTCCTCTGCATCACCTGAGAACTTGTTGGAAATACCAATTCTCAGACGCCACACAAGACCTTGAACCTCTGGGGTGGTACCAGCCACCCATGTTTTCACGAGCTCTCGGGGAGATGCCGGCACATGCAAAGCCAAAAACCTCCACTCTCGGCCTTCCAACCACCCTTTCCTCAGACGGCACCGTAGATGACCAGGACAATCCCCGCTAGGTGTCTGTTTCAAAGGACTTTACGGTGGTGTTTCGCAGACTCCCATGATGCCAAGAATCGGACGGCAGAACTCGTTAGCAATCGCTCTCGGGTTCCAGCCCTGACCCTCTGAACCAGGACCTCTGTGGGCAGAGCTGAGATGCCACGTTTCAGCTAGAGCTACAGGTGAAGCTGACCAGCGAAGCTGAAGAAAGTCTCCTCGAAGGCGACAGAGGTGGCCGTGTGCTGGGGGCGCCTTTTTTCTCTGTAACATGTTGAGGGTGAGCGCAGAGGGGTCAGGAGCTGTCAGGAGAACAGCTCACTGTCTAATTGCTCCTTCTTTGTGGCCCCACGGATTGGACAAAACACAGCTCTGGAGCCTGCACGGGGGCCGCAGGGCTTGTCTCTCCTGGCACCCTCATCTGTCCTTGTCATGGCTTCCGGACACATGTAGTGGCAGCCTGCCAGCCGCCTTTCTTACTTCCCCGGTGTCCAGAGCCCCTTATGATGCACAAGTGCGAACATGCCCTCGCTCCTGGCGTGTCGGCCACTTCCTGCTCCTTACCGTCCCGGAGGGAGCGTCCACTCACCTGTGCCCTCTTGACACATTTTTTCTACCGACCTCCCATTCATTCTCCAGGAGGCCTCCATCACCCCTCGGATCATTAGTCCTGTGCTGAAACAATGTTTATCCATTAATAGTTTCCCATTGCTCTAAAGATAAGGCACAAAATCTTAACTGTGGCCTGGCCCTGCCCGCTGCGCACAGGCAAGAGACGTCTTTACAAGCACCGGAGACTGACTTATGCTAACTTTGATGACAGGTGAGATTGCCGAAGGGCTATCAGGATTCACAGAGGCAAGAGGGCCAGACCTAGAAACAGGTGGTCACTAGGCGGGACTGACTGCCAAAGACGGCAGCAGAGGTCACAGCAGAGGCCGGGGCTGGCCTGCTCGGGCCACCACGGTGATGACAATGACCTTCGTTCCCACACGATTGCCTTGCTCTCTCAAGATTCAAACCCCAGAATCGGCTGTCGGTTGGCTGAACCCGCCCCGTGTGCCAGCCTCCTGTTGGCCCAAGATGGAGAGGAGAATCGTGGTGGCTTTTCCTTCCACAGTGGGGCCGCCGTCCCTGATGGGGACTCTGGCCGATGGGCTTTTCTGAATGGGAGGCTGCGGATGGTCGAAAGAGGAGGCAGGTTGTCAGGGAAGCTAGAACTGATCGATGTCGACAGTGCAGATGTTCGGAGGGAAATATATTACGCAGGACTCAAAGACTTTCTTGAGCCGTCTACTCTCCTCTCCTCTCTTCCTTTCCCTCCCCCCGCCCCTCCCCCCACCTTTACGGGCAGTGATGCTTTACTGCTCAATATTAGGAAAGTTATAGGTCCTCGGAGGAAGAGGCGGAAAAGTAATATTCTGAATTGTAAGAAAGGAAATCAGGAGCCGTGTCCATGGAGGTTGCCTAATTAAAACTGCCAAGAGTTTATTATCTCGTTCTGGGGTCTCCTTGGGGTCCTCCTCTTCATTCCACGGCTCGGAAATGTTCATTTAAAGTAAATCCTTTGAGTCCGAAGGTGCTCCCGACATCTAACCTGGAAATTTCCCCGTGGATATTCCTCTGTAAGAAAGTAATCCAAAACAACTGGGGAGGAGGTTTAGACAGAAAGATGCTCATTTCGGCTTTATTTATAACAACTTTCAAATTGGAAGCAATCTAGGTGGGATAAATATCTGTGTGGTATGCTTACTGCGGTATGCTATGCTGGCAAAGCGTTTCAAACGTGTGTTAAAAAGTGAAAGAAAAAAAAAACACCGTATAAAATATAATTGCGATTACATGAAACAAATTAAAGGCACAAAACCCTACCAAGTGAGAAAACACGGTCGTGAAACCCATAGCATCATTACTGGACTCATCTTTAGATGACAGGATTATCGGCGACAAACGTAAAACATATTGTAGCTTGTCCGCTTTGGCATTTCTTGAATTTTCAAAACACTTCACGTGCATATTTCTTTACATCACGTAAAATAAACTGTGACAAACGGGAAGAAGAGGTCCTTCCTTGGGTGTGACCGTTTTCATGGTGGTCTTCTGACGTGGCCGCTCGCTAGCCGAGGTCACCAATGACATCCGCCTGTAGCCCAGTCCAGTAGGCATCTTCTGCATGGTTTGACTACACCCTCTGGCAGCATTTAATGTGGATAATCAGACTTTTTGAACGCTCTGTCTACTATTTTCTGAAACGCCATTTTCTCCTGGGAACACGCCGGCTTCTCTGGGCGTCCTTGAGTCTGGTGTCTTCTTAGTTTTCTTTGAAGGTTTTTCCTCCTCTACAAAATTCTCAGTGCTAGGCTGCCCTCCCATGTACGCCCTTCTGTGTCACCGACGTGATCCCGTCCACCCCGTCCACATTCTGACACCTTGTCGCCGTACGGGTCCAGCCCTCCTTCTCTCGTGATTGGCAGCTTAACTGCTTCCTTGACATCTCTTTTAAAAACATTTCTCAGACATTTCAAACATACGTCCAAAAGGCAATTCCTTATCTTCTGCTTTACGGCACAGAGACTGAAGGAAGACCCCGCGTGTCTTCTGGTGTGGTCAAATGGGGTTTTCTTATTTTTTAAATGTATGAATAAATGAAAATAGAAATTCTAATATTTTCCTCCTGAATTTAAACGCCACATCTCGGTTACCTTCTCAAGTATACACAACCCCTTAAAAACGAGTTTGTGCATTTTCCAAAATCATAGGCGATGGATTTCTCTGCGCTAATAGAATTCTGATTCTTTGAACATCAGAAATGCAACAGCAATTTTAGGTCACAAAGAGAACTTGGACAATAATAGATTTTCTCAACTGTCATTTTATTATATATTCGATGCAATATTAAGCAACATTTAGGTAATATCCACATAATTCATGCCCTCTGTGTGTGAGGCTTTTTAAATAAGGTCCTAGGGTACCTGGACACTGCTTGCTGATTCCCACATGATTGTGGGGAGAAAGTTTTGACTGAAACCAGTGATGTCATCACAATATTTGGGGGGGGGGTAAAAATAATTGATTCTAACAAAGGATATATATATATATATATTAGAGGCGTACCTTTTTATATATACTATTTCTTTATTGCAGTGACTTCAATGGGAAGATTTCTCTATGCCCCTAGTAGCAAAATTAAACGACCTGACCACATAATTTTTAGATAGATATCTGATACAGGGATTTTGTGACATATCTATTCAAGTTCTAGCTGTATGCCTTATGTCCTAAGGGAGAGATATAACTTTCTTGATATAGTTATTAATTTCATGTTTCTTTTTCTTCCAAAAAAAGAGAAAGATTTAAATGACATGATGAGTGTTGGTCAGCTTTGGGGTTATACAAGGGAGTTTAAGCCAGAATCTCTCAGACGCTTGTTAGTGAAAATATGAGGCAGGCACCAGCACCAACATCACCTAAAAGTGTATTAGAAATACAGATTATCGGGCTCCACCGGCACTACTAAACCAGAATCTGCATTTTTAACAAGATCCTCAGGCAATTCATTTGTACACTAAACTTTGAGAAGCATTGTGCTAGAGCTGTGAATATTTGAGCTTCTTAAAATCTAGTTTATGTTGCAGTCATTGATTCAAATTCTGCTAATGATCGTCTTGGCTAGTCTACTTTTACTTAACAAAAATTATAAGCTTAAGAATCACCTAGTACACTCAGGATAAGAAAACGACTCGTTTAAAATGGGGCAAAAGGTTTGAAGATACATTTCACTGAAGAAGAAAATATAATGGCCAGTAAGTGCATGAAAAGATGCCCAGCCTCATAAGGAGAATGCGAATTGAAACCACAAGGATGTGCTACTACACACCCGTTAGAATGGCAATAATAATAATGACGGTAATAATAGTGATATTACCTGACAGTGCTGAGTGTTGGTGACGTCGTAGACTAACTAGAGCTCTCATGCATTGCTTGCAAGTGGGAAGGCAAAATGGTCCGGTCACTGCGGAGAACAATTTGGCAATTTCTTATAAAGTTAAACATGCACTTATATGATTCACAGCAACAATACACCTAGGAATTCAGCCAAGGAAGTAAGCAAACGGACGTCAGACAACGACACGTATGGAAATGTTTGTAGCAGTGTCGTTGGAGACACCCCAAACGTCCTTTATCTGATGACTGGATGAACAAACACTGGTGTGTCCATACAATGAAATGCTATGGTGTCATCAAAAGGAATATGTAACCGATAGGTGCAGCGTCATGGACGAATAGAAAATGCTTTATACGTTATGTAAATGAACGAAACCAGATTTCCAGTTACAGGACGTTGTGTAAAAGGCGAGGCATACGGATGAAGAGCTTAGTGGTCACTGGGGCTGTCGAGCAGGAGTATTTGAACACAATGCACCGGCCGTGTGCCGACGAGGGTCTTTCATATCCTGATCGTGATGGTGGTTACACCGCTCCGGGCATGTGTCAAATCTCATAAAACTGCACGTCGAAAAAGGTATACTCTAATGTCTATCTATTAAAAATAAATGGACAAAAATCACATGTTATTTGCAATGCATGTTCTTCACTTTTCAGCCACGCCAAAGAGGCATGGCTTAATCAAAGCCAAACACGGTGATCGACGTCACGTGATGGCACCCGTAGCAGTGAGCACGCGGCCCTTCGTCATGGAGGGGTGCAGACGGCTTGCTCTGCTCGTTTTCATCCTCCCCTTGCCTGAGCTCTGTTCTCCTCTCCTGTAAATAAGGCAGGGCCTGTAACACGCAGGAGGAAATGCGATGATTTGCATACTCTGATTAAACTGCTGCATCGTGAGCTTTCTTGCTTTGGTTATGCTGGACTAGAAACAAGGTAAGCCTCTAATTCAGAGCTTGGAGTGTCATCCCTGGAAACCAGGATGAATAAAATAGGCCAGGATGGCCGGCGTGTCTTATGCCCTAATGCAGCTGTCTGCCGGGGGCCTCGGGCAGAGCAGCCTCGCCATCCTCTGTGCATTGCCCTTTATCCCAGGTAAGTGGGGACTTTCCGCTTGGATCTCTTCCTGACAGGTGTGCAGGGAAAGATGAGAGCCTGGCCCGTGGGTGAATGGCTGCTTCTCAGCCGTGGAATTCATTTTCATAACTGAAATGCTGCATAATCTGGCGGACGGAGCGCTGAGTTGAAAATCTGGGTTACGTGAACTTTGTAAGGACTTCGCTGCCAACATGGAGTGAGCGCTCGCAGTATTAATGCCTGAATTAGCTCAATCATCATCATTGTTGGTGATTCGTAGTAGAAATGCAGACAGCTTACACACGGTTTACGTTTATAAAATGCTGTCACACAGTTTCTCCCTTTTACTCTCCAGGTTCTTATGGTAAGAAGGGCCGAGGGGGTGGCCAGCGTTTGGTTTGACTGGTCTTGGCAAGTTCTCGGCTCCACGAACCTTCCCTCCACATTCACTCTGCAAGGCCTGGACTTGATTCCATCCTGAATCACAGAACTGGAGACCTGGATGTTTTTTGTTTTTTGTTTTTTTTTTTTACTTAGAAAAACAAACAAACAAACAAACAAAAAAACATTATAGATGATTTAAGTGAAGTCCAGAGAGGGGAAGAGAGTGGGTAAAGTTCATTCAGCCCGCAAATTACATCCTTAGACAATTAGGCCTTATACTTGGACAATACCATTCCAGGGGGCCCGAAGCTGTCTCTATTTGCAGCATATACTAAAGGGGCTGAATGTGAAGGCGTTTGGTCAGCGCTCACCCATGGTACATGTGGGACATTTGACAGGTCACTCCATTTCTTTATTTGGTCGATATTATCATCTTACAATATGACAAATGACAACAGACTTTATTTATCTTTTGCTCCACTGAGCAGTCAGAGGAGAAAAGAAGCCAGAGATATTAGTACATTCCCTGAACTGTAAAAATTGAGTGGACAGTCTTTACTTTTCTTTGTGTCTACGAAAATGGGCATCTGTCTTTAGAGAAAGGAAATAACCCATAGACATCATCAAAAAAACACAGTATAAACACTTAAAAAAAAGATAATGTGACAGGAAGGCCATGCCCAACTCTGGAATCTGTCAAACCGGTATAATTTCATGGAGCAGCAGCACTTCGGGCTTTTCGTTCTTAATTGCTTTTTACGGTTTTCTGTATTTCATTGTCATTATTTTAAAAATAAATATAATTGATGCTCTCTGTAGGAATTGAACAGGTATTATTTTGGCTAGAGAGGGACAGAAAGATAGAGATAGAGATAGAGATAGAGATAGAGATAGAGATAGAGATAGAGATAGAGATAGAGATAGAGATAGAGATAGATGATAGATAGATC
>NW_006441953.1:28128519-28141633 GCF_000325575.1 Pteropus alecto | reverse complement strand
AGATGATAGATAGATAGATAATAGATAGATAGATAGATAGATAGATAGATAGATAGATAGATGATAGATAGATAGATAGATAGATAGATAGATAGATAAATAGATAGATATTGATCACTGAAAGGGAAGTACCCACAGTAGAAAAACCACCCCAAGGAATGACAGGTCAGGAATCTGTAAGACAGTATCTTTTTCTCTACAGGAGGAAGTGTGTGTTTAAAAGCTCTGCTAAATGCTTGGGAATAATTGTCCCTTCACACTCTGGAGCTGCTGTTTCAATGACAGCCACTGCCCTGGCCTCCCCCTTCCTGCCTGAGTGCCTTGATGGCATGCACAGTGTCACCCTGGTGGCTGTGTCCAAAGTGTTCCCCCACCCCCAGCTGAGAGATCTATTTTTCAAGTGAAATGTTACCTGAACCTCCAATTTATGGAACAAGCAGCTCCACTTGGCATGGTTGACTGAGCAAAGGGCAGAACATGAGCCAGCTGGGCTTCCTGCCAGGAGGAGGGACCCCTGCCAGGGGCTCTGTCACAGGTTACCGGGGCAACCCCAGAAGGAGTGTGGCAATGCCCAGGCGTTATACCCACAGGGTCTCTAACATCCTGTAAGTCAACTCCGTCAGTGAAATGAGATCATGTAAGGGGAGCATTGAGGAAAAGTGAAAGCGTATTGTTTTATGACTGTGATGACTGTGACCTTTGGACAGAGCAAAGGGCTCTCGTTTCTCACCTACATGGGCACACGGGCTGCTGGCTTCGCACGGCATCAGGAAGAACAAGATGCAGCTTCAGGAAGATGGCTTTGTTCTCTTCTGTGAAAACAGAGGTCTGAAAAAGTGTGTTGATCAACTCAGGAGAGAGAGGGAGAGAGAGAGCGAGAAAGAGAGAGCGAGAGAGAGAGAGCGAGAGAGAGAGAGAGAGAGAGAGAGAGAGATGGTCTGAATGGCTTTTCTTAATAAAGCATTTCCTCTCATCTGAAAGCGAAACTCAGAAGCCAGGGAGAGCGGGAAGCCCCATGGCCACCACCCCAAAATTCTTCTCACTGCTGGTTCGGCGAGGCTTGATGAGACTTGTCCGCTCGCTCCAGTGACCTGGAAAAAATGATGAGAAGACTGACCTTCCAGGACAGCTCGTCCACTGCGCCCCTTGCCCGTACAGGTGGAGATCTCACTTGCTCCTCCCTCATCCATTCCCGTATTTGTTCAATCAGGAATGGTCATTACAGGGCGCACACACAAGAGAACACCTCCATTATCCTACCTCCGTTATCCTTCCTCCAGGTCCCCAGCCACCGATGTCCCAGCTCTGGGTCAAAGGCCCCTCCTAGGTGCTTCCACGGCACTGAGCTCTCCAGTGTCAGCCACGCCTGCTGCAGTGGGGGTCCTGAGAGAGCAGAGCCTGGGTCTTCGTGGTCCACAGCTCCCAGAGTGCTCGGCAGAAACTGGCGCCCTGTGGATGTTCCAGGAGTATGAGTTGGGAGAATTTTACCCTGCTGTCCTGTGACGTCCTTACTTGTCTGTCTTCCTTCTCTGCCCTCCCGCTGGGTCGATGGGTCCTGAGCTCCTGAAGGCTGTGGCCTCGCCCCTTCATGAATAGTCCTCTCTGGCCATGATAGGAAGTGAACCGGATCCGAATTCAAACCCAGGACCCTGCCACGTCCTGCAGCGCGTAGCCTCATTCAATTTCCTCGTGTCTAAACATGAAAAAGGAAACACAATTTCCACGTCCAGAGCTACTGAAAAAATTTAGAGGGAATTCGGTGACCGGCCTGAGACAACCTGTAGCAAATGGTGAGCACACAGCAATTGCTTGTTGTTAACGGGGACTTCGATTTGTTCCAACTTCTAAAGCTCATACAGCTCATAAAGCAGATACAGCCTTTTTCTCTGGATATAGTTTCTCCAGCTGCAGCAATTGTTAACAGTTTGCCTGTATTTGTTTTATCATCTCTTTCTCCCTCTTTCTATATAATACATATGCATACATATTTGTATATTCACATGTAGACACATATGTAAACATATATCTGCATACACGTATGTGTGTGCACATTATAAATTCTAAAATACTTGTCTGCTCAAACCACTTGAAAGTAGCTTATGCACATTTTCCCCTTTTTCTTCTTAATATTTCAGTGTCTAATTCTTAAGAATAAGAATATTCTCCATAGTCAATCATATTATAATAACTATGTATGGTGCCAGGTGGGTGCTAGACTCATTGAGGGTATGACTTCATAAGTTATATAAATGTCTAACCGCTATGCTGTACATCTGAAACCCATATAATATTGAATGTCAACTATAATCGAAAAAAAAAATGTTTAAAGGAAAAGATTGTTCTCTTAACCACGATACCGCTCCATTTAGGAACTTTAGCATTGTTAGAATACTTTCATCGGGTCTGCCTTCCACTATTCCACACGTGCCAATCATCCCAGTAACGCCCTTTGCAGGATCTGGTCCCTGTCTGTTCAGTCTCCTTCAACCTGGAGGCGCCCTCGGTCCTCCTGACTCTCCTACACGGACGTTTTCCGAGAAAGCCGGTGAGCTGCAGGCTGCTCTTCAGTGCGGATTTGTCTGAAGTTTCCTCATGGTTGGGTTCAGGTTTTGCCTCCTGGAGTCATTGTCCTTATCGCTCAGGCTAATTCCGATCACACAAAATGTCCCCTGCTTTGGCCACCGTTTAGTTACTGGTTTTCCCCTTTTGACTAATATGGGTGGGATGAGGCGACTCTTGGAAACTGTGCAAGTGTCCTGCTCCTTGTCCAGTTCCCCCCTTGATTCGGCTTCCATGGGTGATGCTTGCCCACCCGACGCTTACTAGCGGGGGTCGGCGTGGTGCTTCCACCATGCCCCCACGCTCTCCATCTTGATCACGGGCTTTCTACTCCCAGGAAGAACTCTCTTCGTGTCGGCCAGGCAATGTGTCTAAGGAAATGTATGCTCCTGTCAGGGGGACAGGGGAGCTGCATGTGCTGGTAGGAAAGGCTTGGCTGTTAGTCCTAGAGAAGTGACAAGAAAGACCAGAAACAAAGAATGGAATTAGACCAGGGAATCACGGAGCATCCAGCGTGAGAAGCGGGAGAAGATGCAGTTTCAGAAGACTCCACGGTCCATCGAGAGCCTGGGCACGATGCAGGCAAAGGTGAGGTGGGGTGGGGTGCGGGAGGGTCCTATTCCATTTCCGCCCTATTCTAAATGGTTGACCGGCGAAATCCTTTCTGAGCCTATTTGTGCTCTCATAAAACTCGGACCATCGTACTGATGTCATAGCTTCCTGTGTTCGAGACAGATATTAAATGAAAAGTACCGAGCACACTGCTTAATACCGTGTAAGTGCTCATTAAATGCTCTCTTCCTTACTTCCCTTCCTTTTGTATTGTTCAGATATTGCCATGGAAACTCACCTCTCTGCTTTCACTGAAGTCCCTTTGAAAAAAATTTGCAATTGCTCTAAAAGCTCGATTTTTTTTTTTAATCTGAAATGAGAAATTCTAAAGGTAATGACATATTACATTTTCTGCTGAAAGTAAATTAAATGCGGGGTCAAAGCTGATTCTGAACTCAACGGGGAAGTCTCGGAGATGCTTACATTTTAAAATTGTTTTCATTATTTTTTGGTAAATTAAATGTAACTATTTAATAATTGTGCACGATGATAATGATATCGCCATTTTATTATCATCTCTAAGATACAGTAATAATAATTGCTACTTTTAAAATTAAATAGGCAATATTTGCTAGGCCCTTTTCCAGATGCTTTACAGTTATTGCTTCTAACCCCGCCCCCCTCACATGCCTGGGTATGTCACCATTTTACAGATGAAGGCGCTGAGATTCACAGTGTCTATTATGAGACCAGAGGTCATGTGGCTGGGAAGTGGAGAGCCAGACAGGAAGTATACTCTGTTTTCAGAAACTGTACACTTTGCACTCCAGATTATTTCTGCATGACGATTTCGGTGTACTGAAAATTCCCGTTCACCATGTGCTTATTCTGCACTTGGCCTCGCACGGAATCAAACGTAATACATCTTGTAGTCGAGCCAGAGGCTGCCATTGCTTACTAAATAGTCTACGTGTTCCCCGTCTTTCCCACTCTCCCTCGCAGTTACATTGAGGTCTGTTACATTGTGACTCTTGCAGGCCAAAGAATAAGAAGCAGAATAACATGTTAGTTCTAGGCTGAGGCAGTGATAGGCCAGCAAGTTTTGTTTGTTTGTTTGTTTTTGTTTCTCTCTCTCTCCTCCCATGTAAAGTGTTCTTAAAGGTGACATGTTAAGGCAGCTGTATTTTACGATGAAGAGAACTTGGATCACTAAGTCCCTGGAAAGAGAAGCATCCAAAGCAAACCACGTTAGACTTTATCTATGGAAGAAATCAACTTCTGTTGTGCCAAACCTCCATGATTGTAAAGTTTATTTGTTACTGCAGCAAAACCTAGCCAACGCTGACTGATACAATAGTGAATCCTTTTTGGTGACCGGTTATCATGGGAGGTATAAGAACCTTATTATTTTGGGTGCCAAGGAAGCTAAGTGACTTTACTTACCATCATCAAAATGAAAACTGAATAGTGTGACCTCTATATTGTTTTTAGGCAAATCTAGCATCATCTCGTTCTTTTGAAGAGAGGAAGGGATGCCAAGGAAAAATAATCTCTACCTTTTTAAAAAAATGGAGATTTAGGTTAAGATGAATAAAAAAGTAATCCTGTCCTCCAACTCAGAAGGATCCAGGAAGAATAATTCTGCATGAAGAGGCGGGTTCTCACCCGGGGGCGTGTTTTAAATAATGTTCGCACAGAAGCCTCAGCAAACATCAGAATCTAAAAGAAAGGAAACACAGCTAACGAGATGTGGCCTGATTAGAGAAAATCATTTTTAAATCGCTGTGGATTTTCACTTTTGCCCTGGAAGGCTAGGCTTTGTTTGAATCTTATTAAGAAGAGAGATGTCGAGATAAGGAGGACTGAGAAGGAATAAGTACAACTCGGCTGATTTAGCTGCAAACACAACACGTGTCTGAAAGATTATTACACGCGACTTTCAAATTTGTGTAATTCTTCTACGAAGTAAGTTTCTGTTGAATTATAAAAATATTTTTCGATTTCCTTAGATGAGAAATGGCAAAAGAGGTTAATTAAAAGTCAACTGACGACTACTGAGGCACTTATGCATGTAATTTCTTGAGCTCTAGACTTAAATAGCTTAAACTGTAAGATAGCTGATGATTAGGATTCATGCCTTCGCTCTTCAAACATTGTTTATTTTTGTCGTTTGTTTGTTTCTTTGGTTTGATTTAAAATCCTATACTAAAAGTTTGCAGAATCCTAGGTGTTGAATAACCACGTCCCTGTGCGAATGAATGAATGAGTCTAAGTTTGCAAGCGAGAGATAGCTGGATTCAAGAGAGTGTCTTCCCATCTCCAGAATACTAATTACAGGCTTCCATGGCCTCTCTTTACTTGTGTGCTCTCCCCTGCCTCTTGGCTCCCCACCCCACTGCCTTGCCTCTCTCTGTTGGATTATCCAGCTGTTATCCATCTATCAGAATCCTACTCATCCTTCATGATCCAGTTCACCCTATCTCCGATGTGGGTTGCGTTTCCCGATTGCGAGTCTCTCTCTTTCTTTTGGTTTCCTTTTACATTTCTTAGGTAACCCACTGATCATCTCACAAAGTTTTAATTTTGTATTGTAGTGTCTGTGTGTGTGTTTCTATGCCTCATCTCTACCTTTATATTGTGTAGTTCTTAGAATCAAGGAGTCTACCCAGTGTCAAGGAGTGTCAAGTCTCCCCTGTCCTGCCCACATTCAAGACCTATGCTCAGCTCTGTCTCCAATAGAAAGCTACTCTTTTTATGAAAAGGAGGGGGAACAAGCCTGTGCTCCAGCCCATTGACAAGGTCAGTGTGCAGGGCCCAAGGCCAGCTGGAAGCTCTTGGAATTGAGAGAGCCAGAGAACGTAGGGCCATGATGACAGAGAAGCCTAGCCAGAGTTCAGAAATGAGCAGGAGACGCTTTCAGAGAAAAATATCATCTTCTTTATTAATATGTAAAGTTAACTTTGAGCACGTATTGAAGAAAGATTAAGACGTTTTTGCAGTTACTAATAAAATCCGAGAAACACTACTCATTCTAGACAAGGCATGCATGTGGCACAGCAGGTAAGCCTTATTTTACCTTCAAAAACACCTTTTAAAACTTTCAAGACTTTGAGGCCTCATGTTCCCAGGAGGCTCCAAGCCATGTTACATATTTCCCATCGGCCTTCCCTTTATGAAGATAACATTTCATCTTTATCAGAATTATTTCACACATCTTTTAAAATACCACCCCTTACGAGAAGCGATGCGTGACTTTTTTTCACCTTTCTTCCCCATTCCCAGCTAAGTTACTTCTACTGTGTTCAGCCTCTACTTCTGTACTATTCTAACTCCTACCTGATGTAATTCCTTATTAGTTATCCCTCTTCACTGACAGAGCTCTGTGAAGACAGGAGCTAAGCCTCCCTCGCTGGCTGCCTCTCGCTCGCTCAGTGCCTTGACACAGCAAGCGCTCCAAAAATATTTGTTGAAAAGCACAAACACGGTCCCCAAACTTAGGCAATGAAGAGGAAAAATCCAAGCAAACCGAATCAGAGTCTTGTTTTTCAGTTACATCTGGCTAAAACTGTTCAACTATTGAGAAAGAGATTGACATTTACACTAGATATCTACTGTGTAGTGTTTATAGCACAATGCATTTAATAGGAAGATAGCAAACTATTTAGAGTTCTTCTCTTATAGGTGAATTCTAGTCGTTTTGACCTACATGGGATGTGCAACCCCAGATTTATAGAGAGAAGTCTAGATTCTGTGTCCCCCACCTGGTCGTTTCTGCCAAATTTTGTTCCCAGAATGGAAACTGCTATTTAAGTGTCCGCCTTACATAAGGCAGCCGTGACTAAAACTTGATAATATGATTAACGCGAACTCATGATTGTTGAGTACTTATTATGTGCCAGGCACTGGACTAAGTAATTTACATCAATTTTTGGAGACCACAACCCCTGTTTGAGGTCAGCACTATTATCATCCTAATTCATTCATTTATACACCAGACACTTAATGGGTTCCTGCCACATACGAGATGTTGAAATAGGCATTAGGAATACAGTAGGAAATACAATAAGCATAAAATTTGCTCTCTTGGAACATACATCCTAGTGGAGGAGAACAAAGAAGACACAAAGCAATTATGTCAGATGCTAAGAGTGTTCTAAGCAAGTATAGCAGGGCAGGCAGAAGGGAGTGCTAGAGTGTGTGCGATTTTGCATATAAAGCTCAGGAAAGATGTTGCTGATAAGGGACGTGGGAGCAGAAGTGTGAAGGAGATAGGAGAAGGAGACGTTTATATCTCCGGGGAAGAACATTCCGGAAAAAGAGAATCTCAGAAACAAGATCCCAAGAAGGAAACATATCAAAGTATTTAGGAGTCCGCAGTGAAGTCCATGTGGTTAGAATTAAAGAAGTGGATGACCCAGAAGGAGGCTGGGCCGGAGGGGCCGGATGGCGTGACGTCGTACGGGTTATTTTGAAGATTAAGGCTAGAGTTTTAAAAGCTTTTATTGAACTATATTTGACATATAACATTGTGCGCATTTAAAGTGTACAGAATGTTGATGTAATACATTATACATTGTAATATGATGGCCACTGGAGAGATAGGTAGCACCTCTATCATGTGACATGGTTGGAATAATAAGAACTAGTCTCTTAGCAAGTTTAATGATATCATATGCTATCGTTGTCGTGCATTCGCTCTCTAGGACTTATTTACTACTCCTTGTAAATTTGTACCCTTACAGAACATCTATCCTGTCCCCTACCCTACCCCTGGTAACCACCGTCTTACTCTCTGAGTTTATGAGTTTGGTTCTTTTTAGATTTCACGTATGAGAGCTGTCATAGAGCATTTGTCTTTCTAGAGAGTATTCCAGCTGCTTTGTTGGGAATAGATTGCATGCGTGTAGGGTAGAAGTTCAAACAATGCAATAATCTAGAGGAGAGGAGAGAATATGGTACTCGAAGCAGCGCTGTCCTGGTGTGAGTGATGAGAACGGGTGAGGTCTGTTATATATGAGGTGGAATCCACAGAATTTGCCGATGGATTGAACGGGGCTCTGAGAGGGATCAAGGATGACACCAAAATGTTTGCCCTCAGTAACTATAGATATAGAGTCAGTATTTATTGGGATAAGAGAGATCAAGAAAAGGATGGATTTAGGAGCAAGATCAGTGTGGACTTAGTTACACAGAGTCTTAGGTTCCTATTTCATAGCCGATGAGATATGAGTAGGGATTGGACACACGCGTCTGGAGTTATAAGACGGCTCGGGAAAGGAGTCATGAATTTGAATTTTCAACACAGAAGTGGCATTAAGACCCTACACACTTACGTGGGCTCATCTAGGAAATGCGTGTAGAGAGAATAGTGATTCAAAGACTGAGACCTGGCCAGCCCGATGTGTAGGCATCGTGTCCATTCAGAGAAACAGATGCTCAGGCAGTATAGGAGGCTTCTAGGGCATGTCGTCTACGAAAGATAAAGAGAGAGGATACAGGACTGGGTAGGGGAGCCCTAGACCACAAGGCAGATCTGACATCTCTAAAGGCAAGAGTCTAAGGAAGCAGGACTGTGTAGGACGAGCCTCTAGGATGCGACTTTGGCCAATGGGAGGCAGCGATCCAAAGCACGATTGTCTTGGTGCAGAGTCCCGCATAGTTCTCTCTCCAGGCTCTGTCACCGACTAGGGGCTCCCGGGAGGAGCATAGCCTCGGCTTGAATTCTGCAGGGGGCCCTTCTTACTGTAGCGGAAGGCTGAGAGCTAACAACCCTGCTCTCGGCCGACGTCTAGTTTCTTCTTGAGGGTGATCCAAGCAGCACACTTCCTTGGCTGCTACAGGTATCAGTTCTGCCCATGAGAAGGCTGCTAACCAGAACAAAGTCACGCAGCAAATAAGTGGATCTGAACCCTAGCAGCCTGACTGCAGATCTCAGCCCCTTACCCACAATGCCAGGCCGCCTCCTTCCGCTGTGCACAATTGAGACTGTGAAATAGTGAATTAAATTTTATTTGGCATTGTACCTAGAACTCAAAGAATGGCTACATCGGATTGAGGGAGGCTCCTATTCACAGATAACTCCAAAATGTTCCCTCCTTCATGAAGTTTGCTCTGCTTTAGGCAAAAGTAATCTTTGATGCCTCTAAATTTTTATAGCTTTTCTTTCTAATTGTCATTCGTGACTTTCTACTTTCTTTTGTACGTGCGTGCCCCATCTCCCCAGTTTTCACCATCAAGTCTTTGTCTGGGACAGTAGCTTGAGGGCTCAAACTAATGCGTGACCCACCAAAGGCCCCCGCCCACTGCCCTTCGACCATGAGACTTCGTCAATCAGCCTCGCTTTCTCAGTCCTCTGTGCCTTTCACGCAAGCTGTTCTTTCTCTTGGAATTACCGCCGTTGTGCCAAGATCCAGACGAACAGCTCTCTTCTTCGGAAATCTTTTCCTCTTCTATCTCCTTTTCGTGTCATCTAGATGTCTCTCCTCTGTGTTCCTACTCACGTCATATGAGTGCCTTTCAAAGATGCTTGAGAATGACATGACGTAAGAGTAATTATTTTACATCATGACTTGGTCCACAAACCCACACATACACAACTGAAACACAGTCGTTTCACCAGACACTGCCATCTTTCCTGCTGGGCAAGGCACACTAATACATTCTGGCCTATTTTATTTATTTATTTGTTTTTAAATACCATCTGCAGCACACCGTCTTGATTTAATGACCTACCAATGGGTCCCAACATACAGCATGAAAAACGCTGTCCCCAGTGGGCCTTCGTTAAGTACAGTGCTGACTTCATTAGTACGCTTGTCTGTTTCCTCTGGCAGGCAGTCAATCCTGTGGGTAGGAATCATATCTTCTTCTTATTTTTTCTTCTATTTTAGCATCAATAAATGTCTCAAGAATGAATAAGCGAGTATGTGCATGTGCTGATGTCTTAACAACTGCCTGCTCGGAGTTTGAAAATGTAACACAGTTCCAGGGACATCGAAATGTTTACACTAGACTTCCCAGAAGCTTCTCCCTTGCCTCGTGGCTGTGCATCTCCATTGTGTCCTGGATGTCAATGGGTTTATCAGCCCAGTAGCTTCCCTGTTCTGGAAAATTCTCTTTTTTTCACTCGTTTTCCATTGTTGGCACGAGAGCCACCACGATCATCCAGAGTTACTTCTCTGGGTTTTGGTGATGGTCTGAGGTTGGACACCCAACACAGGACGAGCAACTGCTAAATGTGTCACAGGATTGAGCGTGAGCCAGCCCCTCTCCAGAGGGTGGGAGATACAGTGCCTGCTACACGGAGCGAGCCAGTCTGTAGCAAGAGAGTGAGGCCATAGAAACAAGGAGGGTAGAGATGCAGAAAGGGAGTGAGCTTACTCTGCACCTTCTGAGCCTCTGGTCCAGTGTCCTTAAAGACCATCCAATTCCTACATTTTTCCCATTCGGTTACCTAACAATTTGTTCAAATGCCCCAATACATATCCACCGAAGTCCCCTCTTACTTTTGTCAATCTGATGCAGTTTTCTGTCACTGGGAAACAAAAGTTCTGTCTCAGAGGCATGACTTGTTGGAGTCCCAGAGAAGCATGTGTGTGGTCTGGTGCACAGTGACTTGTGGTTGTAACTACAGCTCTGTTCCAGACACCGACCTCTATGACCTCAACTTCATCAGGAGAGAGGCCACGGAAGGCTTAGCATGGGAGTGCGAATATTCTCTGGCGTGAACCAAGAGACATATCAAGGTTGTGCCAGAAAGCGGGGAAGGAGGGATTCACCTCCACATGAGGAGAGCCTGGGACAGTCGTTCTACGTAACGAGGTCTGGGGTTTTGGTTCCCCACATTTTCATCTATAAAATCAACACGGCCCTACGTTTTGTTGTGACGATTAACTAAGATGATGAATGTGAAGGAAGCAGCACAATTTGGGATGTAAACTAATCACTCACGACTGCTCTTTCGATCCCTCCTTTTCTTGTAAAATCTGTGACACAGTCTTCAAATTTTTAAATTATCCTCTTTAAAAGTTAATGCCTTTGATAAAGCAGAGATTTCCTATGCCACAATTGTTCTTTTTATTTAGCCTTCTAATCTCTTCTTCTTTGCCGAATTGCTCAATCTCCCAATGATTTGTATGTTTTGTTTGGGTGAAAAATAGTGGTAATGACATCGCATCAAATAAAGATGGTTTTATTTTTAGAGCAGTTCTGGAAATGACTTGTTAACAGCTCGACATGGCATTAGATGACAAACATCTTGGATAAAGCATCAACCACCGTCGACCATTACTGACTCAACAAAATCGTTCGTCCCTCTGTCTCAGACAGATAATGAAGCAGCTTGTCTTGTCAGGGCCTGATGTGGAATTGTCAGGGAAAATTGAGTTTCTGAACCTGCCATATTTTATGGGGGACAAGCCTCATGATGGGAGACAGCAGGTCGCAACTGCAGAATCTGACTTCTCACTTGAATATATGTGTCTGGAAAAGTCAGAATCCTACCTTCGAGGCCTGCTACATAAGCCTGCCAGGCTGAGGCTGCTTCGGGCCTGGGATTGTGACCTGAATTCTGGACGTGCTTGGTGGCGTAGACTCTGCAGTCTGGCTCAGAAAAAGGCAGTGGGTGGAAAGTAGGGTGACAAAGATAATTCCACGTCTTTCCACAGTGTGCACTGAGTTCCTGCACGTGGAGAAAGGGTCCACGGAATGGTGAGTCAGAATCAAGTTGGAGAAAAAGAATGGAAGTTAAATATGATCTAAACCCTGGTTCTCGGCGGGCAGAGGCGGGGCTGGGTGGCCTTGGGGAATGGGGATGTGTCGCAATCACCTGCAAGGTTTCATCAAATTATCCAAGGCTCTCTACAGGAAAATATAATTAATGTGAATGGGTGGGGACAGAACGATACTCTGAGATGGTTTTATCTGCAATTTAAAAAATATCTCCCAGATGATTTTAATATACCACTCTCACTGCCACTCTCTGAAAGATAACCTTCCCCCCACCCCATTTCTTACTCCAAACCGCCTATCTGTTCTGACCACGGAGTCTATTATATTGTTGATGCCTTACATGGAGAGGAAAACTGGGTGATGGTGGAGTTGGCCCTGGAATTTAGTGCTTCTGGCATCTCGATCAGCTTTCTTTTTAATATCATCCCAATGTTCCCAGACTCAGAACCCTTCAATGTCCCCACATCCTTCCCGTACCCCCCAAAGACACTGTGCTTCCCTTACGGCCAATGCCACTACTGCGGAGTGGCTCACAGAATCACTCAACTAGAAGATGGCTTTGAACTCACTTCGTTCATTCAACTCCTCACAGTCTGTAGACTGTGAGACCAAGACGCAAAGACGGAAAGCGGGGTGTTCCAAGCCAACAAACCCGCCTGTGAAAGAAGGCCTAGCAGTTAAGCTGACGTAACGAGTTCGTTTTGCCTCCGTCTGACCTAGTTCGTTACTACTATCAGATACCTTTTTGCAATGTGATCAGCACTAATAGGAAAATCGCATACCAGCTAGTTACACAAGTCACCCCACCTCATTGTCATTTCGACATCACGTCTGCCCAGGATGAACAAAGAAAGATACTTCTTTGAAGTAGGCAATGAAGATGTACGGAAGCTGAAGTAAGTCTACTAGGGGCAGGGCTGCTCCAGAATGTATCTAGCTACTGCAGCATTGTTTGTGCAGAATTTAAAAAGAAAGAATAGCAACAGCAGAACACTTTAGCAACAAAGCGAACATTAACCTGCAGAACAGAGCGAACATTAACGTGCAGACGCTGTGACCTTTTGACCCAATTTTCATTGTCTTCTGGTAGCGGAATCCGTTTTCCTTCTGGAGGATGACTTCTCCTTCATTCTCATCCACGTGATTTGGACACCCTGCGGGTGAAGATTGGGACCCGAGGTTAGTGGATCGGTTTTCCTGATGCAGCTGTAACACTTTATCACAAACTTAGTGCTTTACAGTTCTGGAAGTCAGAAGTCCAAGATGGCTCCTG
>NW_006441953.1:28096190-28128502 GCF_000325575.1 Pteropus alecto | reverse complement strand
GGTTCCTTTCAAAGGCCCAGGGCGAGGACATGTTTCTTATCACTTCCAGCTTATCTAGTCTGCTAACATTCCTTTGCTTGTGGCCACTTTACTGCACTCTCTGAATCCACTGTCACATTTCCTGAACCTCGACCCTCCTGCTTTTCTCTTATAAGTACACTTGTGATTACATTGGGTTCACCCAGATGATCCAAGGTGACCTTCTCATCTCAAGGCCTTTAGTTGAATCACATTGGCAAAGTCCTCTTTGCCATGTAAGGTATCACATTCATAGGTTCTTAAGACTAGTGCACGTGCCAATAGGAAAAGATTCTCTCTGATGACCTTGGAGCTGGAGGACTTGGGCTCCTGCTCCGCTTCCGCCATCTACGAACCAGAAGGTAGAGCTCGTCTCTGAGCGAGAGTTGCTTCATCGGTTGAGACTCTGGTCAGCTCTACAGTGGACCTGACATTTTGAAAGTAAATGCGCTTTTACTTGCTGAAGTCAGTTGAAAAAAAACAAAACAAAACTATATATATATATATATATGGATTTGCAATTGAAAAAAGTCCTCCAGATTGTAAATAATATTAATTTTATCAAGTTCTTACTTTCTACCTGGTTCAATGCTAAGAGTTTTACAGGGATTATTATCTCACTTTATCCTTGCACAGCCTTATAATAAGGTGATAGTTTTTATTATCTGCGTTTTGTATGTGAAGTTTTGAGGGTTAAAAAGTTGAGTGTCCATGTAAAGGACACAGAGCTGGTTAGTAGGATATCCTGGATATAGCTGGCTGTCTACAGAGATGTAAGTACCCTGCTAAAAAATACTTTGTGATGTTGAAGGAAAAGCATGGGTAACATGGCAAGATCTCTATAATAAAATTATCTCAATGCAGACAAACTCTGCAAGGCAACCATTACAGGTATAGGCAACATTCCTTGGGCACACTAAGGTCATGATTTTTGGTATAGTCTGAAGTTTTTATAATTATAACTTATCATTTTTTAAATGAGAAATAGTATTTATTTAACCAGGGTTTATTTAACACAGCAAAATGTGTTTGCGTGTCAATTTTATGATCGTAAGAATGGCAAATAGGATTTTGAAGCCTGCTATAAGAGTCTGCTAATTGGCGATCATTCTTCCTGAGACTTGGGCAGGAAATGTACATGTGTGTATCACCCATCGTGCTGTTGACCTTAATAGGAAATTTATATATATATTTTCTGGCAGAGTAGTGAATAACTAGGTCTCCGATAGATATTACTATAGCAGGGTTTTGAAACGAACTCATTTTCTAGCAAATATAAAACTCAAATATGTGTATGTACATATATATATGTGGTCCTATAAATAATTTTATCATGAGGACTCTTTCAACTTGTCACTTAGATGCTCATTTGGTTAATGACTTGCTCTTTGATTTCTCCATCTCACAGTGTCTCTAACTTGAGGTGACATGAACAGACGTTTTAGGGGCAGATACTGTGTGCCGGGCACATTGTCAGGTAATGTAATCACACCATCTCATTTAATCCTCACATTCTATGACATGGGGAAAGCTTTATTTTGTAGATGAAGGTCATACCGCAAGTAAGGGTGACAGCTGAGACTGGAACTGGGGTCTGATGATCCCAAAGAATATATCCTTTTCACTACACATGTCTGGGTTCTCACCCCTCAGAGCCTGCAGCTTTATACTAAGTATCATGTGACTAAGTATTCAAATATGAGTCATCTTCTAGCATTCTGTATTTTTTGTTTTTATTTTTTATAACCATGCAGCTTTGTATTTATATAGCACCTACTACAATTGTTCTCCGTTGTCCACATGGGACACATGCAAGACCCCCAGTGGATTCCTGAACCCGTGGATAGTACCAAACCCTAAATAGACTATGTTTTCTCCTATACATACGTACCTATGATAAAGTTTATTTTCTAAATTAGGCACAGTAAGAGATTAGCAGCCCTAATAAAAAAATAGAACAGTTGTAACAATATACTGTAATATAAGTTACGCGAATGTGGTCTCTCTCTCAAAATATTTTATTGTACTGCACTCACCCTTCTTGTTGTACTATGTGAGATGATACCATGACAAGCCTGTTCCTGAATCTGTGTGACCGTCCTTTGGTGTCACTGCTTCCGGGGAGTCCCTTGCTGAAGTCCTCGCATAGGCGCGATGATTTCTGGTACGATGTACCGTCAATCAGAACGTGCTTTCTGTTCACATCCTCCCCCCAGAGATCCGGTGCCTTTTCCATCGTAACTAAACACTCACCACATGGTGCAGCCATCGCTTTTGCATTTTGAAGAGCTGCAGCTAAACTGGCATCCCTTTTTTTTTTTTTCGTTCTTCATAATTTCACAAATGGAAGGTTCGTTCTTACCGTAGGTCTTGGGAACCTCAGCATGCAACTTTTTTTCAGTCCTTATGAAGTCGAGAACTTTCACCTTTTTTGAAAGAAAGCACTTTACAGCTTCTCTTTGGCAGATCAGATTTGCCAGCTTCACTGCTCCTGTGCTCTCGGGTCACTATTAAGTAAAATAAGGGTGACTTGATCATAAGTAGGATGATACTCTGATAATTGATGGGACAATCCACAGTGGCTACTAAGTGGTGTCTACAGCATGGAGACACTAGACAAGGGGCCGATTCACATCCAGGGTGAGAGTGTGTGAGAATTTATCGTGCTACTCACAACAGAACAAAATTGAAAACTTATGAATGGCTCATTTCTAGAATTTTCCACTTAATATATCCCAATGTCGATTGACTGTGGGTAACTGAAACCATGGAAAGTCCCACTGTGGACAAGGGGAAGCGCTGTGCCGAGGAGCGAGAATTAGAGAACTGTGTGAACTTCAGACTTAGATTTAGATCCTGGCCCTACTAAATCCTAGCCATGTGACCTTGGGTAAGTCACGTAATCTTGCCAAACTTCGGTTTCGTCATTTAAAAGTGGAGAGAATAATTCCATCTCTCGAGGCTGCTGTGAGCAGTAGTAATGAATGGGACGCATTCAAAGCCTGTCACTGTGAAAGCTGGATAAGTGTTCATTTTTCTTTATCCTTTTCGAAGATGGAATAGCTCGGTGAATGTGACTTGATGCATTAGCTAAATTAAATTAAATTTAAAGCCCCTCTTTCCTATTCCTTAATTTCATTTCTCTTTCTCAAAGAAGCATATAGGGTAAGGAATTACTGGCGTTCTGATGGAAATACTCCATTTCTCTGACAATGACAGAATTCATGTGATAGATCAGACCCGTGTGACAGGTTTCATTTTTACAGCCTGGTGAGTGGCACATTTTGCTTCTCTTGTTTGCTTTTATCGTGAGGTCAGAGAAATGATGCCATACATTATCACGAGTGCCTGCCCTTCACTTCCTGAACATCTGCATTCACGACATCTGTCTGCTGTGACGAGTGGATTCATCTTGCTGCTATATGCTCTCTTATGTGCTGGCTCCTTTGAAGCATGGTGCATTTATTTTGACTATTTCTGCCAAATAATGACAAGTTTAAGGGAAAATAAGAAGGAAAAACTCTTTGTTTTCCATTGGGAAAGAACTCTGAGATGTTTATTAGCTACCTTCTCCCTTAAATCATCAAGATTTAAATGTGTTCAAGAGCTACTAGGCCTGAACTTAAGTTATTACTACTGGCTTACCTTGAGCAAAATTTGGTTCTTAGACAAACATCCATGCGGTTTGAATTTCTTCCATAATAGACTTAAAATACACGAGTGTGATTAGTGATTCTTGAAGTTGAATGAATTTGTGAGCATGCAAACTCTTGAAATAAGCCAAGCGTCTGTGGCAATACCTCATCCTCATGAGAGTCTTTCCGGCAATTTTCTGAAAAAGGATTTTCTTCAGCATCTCAACATGATTGTTGTTGGAAGATCTCCTTAGAACATCATCCAGGTAAGAAGTTTGACATCTAAGAGGTGTCTTTGATACCTCCTTCCGTCTCTCTCCCAAAATGAAGTCATGTGGGTTTCACATATTTCCGTTGTCTATCAATTAGGCATCCGATCTCCTTGTTCTAGCTCTTTAAGCTTCTCACCTGTTCACCTGCAGTCCACTGTTTTTCCAAACACAAATCTTATCAGGTAATGATCCAATCACTATTGTACTCTCCATTTTGCAACGTTGAGCCTGGCACCTATTACAACCTCAATAACTAATCATTGCATGCCCGATGAATGGCTGAATAAGTAGACTATGGCATTTTAGGCAAATTTCACCTTCATTTTCCTTACCTGAGATGACTATTGGGACATATTTTGTTCAGGTAGATTGAGGAACATAATATCTATGATCTGGATACATGAAAAAAGTACCATAGACTTAGCAAGGCTACTTAAGTCAGTAAATATTTTATTTTCCCATGGAATAGATCTCTCTTAACGAATGTAATAAAGAAAAAGAACTTTCTCCTGGTCTAAAAATAATCTTCTTTCTGATGAGCCAACATGATACCCTGAGACCCACATAGAGATTTTTGAAAAAAGAGCATATCTATTCACAGAATCAGTGCTAGTGGATAATGAGTAAAGTCAGTAATTGAAGGTCACATTAAGACCGGCACCTCACATTGTAATGCCAACAGGTAAAGGGCTGTATGTTGATGTAGGGAGGACCAGAGAACGTAATATACTAGGCTCAGGGATGAACTTGGCACCTCTACTCAAAGCACAATTTAACTTGAATGATGGAGCAAATGAGAAAAATGTAGTGTTTATGCTTTCCAAAGTGTGTATCATATCCATCAAATCTTTGTTTTAATTCTATGCAATTTCTTGTTTAATTTATTTTATGTGCCTTGTTTACACTGTGATAATAAAAGAAAAAAAAAACATTAACTCCTACGCATCAGATCAATTTCCTACAGCAATTAGTAAAATTTGATTTTTGCTTTACAAACATGTAATTCTGCTAAGTTTCATTTCCTATCTTATTGAGTTTTCTGAGTTCGGGCTTTTGTTTTATGTGATTTCAACATTATTCTTCATTTACCTCTTTAAATAAAAGCATCTTCAATCTCGTCCTGTTCTCCATATTGTATGGATAGATCTGGGGAAGTGTGTTTGGAATCCACTTGAACATTCTTGAAGGCTATAGAGTTTCTGTTCCAATATTACAATATCGCTTCACATATGGATCATGATATCCTCATACAATTTTGCTTTTCTGAAAGTTTTCAATGGCTTTTTTTTTTCCTTCGTAAAAATTTTCTTGAAAATTGTTCTCTTATCTTATGCCCGATACTCTCAGTCTCTGTGGTGCAGGGGGTGGCACTTCAGCCTCACCCCTAGGTTCTAGAATTTTCTCCATGGTGTTTTGTCCATGAATGGTTGTTAGCTGTTCTTTCTGTGAGAGGAATGGAGTCGGGAATGATCTGCATCACCATCTTGGCAATGTCACCCTCCCATTCCACTTTTTTAAGTATTCTTCTTACTCCAATTCATCCATTTCCCCTCTCCCCTGGGATCCTTTTTTCCATTGTCCTGATTGAATCGGGACTGTTTGCTCTCTATTGCACCCATTCTCTGGGATTGCCTTTACTGCTGTCTTGGGTTAAAGTCACCACTTTCTGGAAGTTATATCGTTCAGTTTCTACTTTGATTTTTGCTGGTGTATATTCACAAATAAATTCCTGATTTTTGCTGGTGTATATTCAAAATAAATAAGAGTGGATATTTGGGCTAGAAACTTCATTCCTTCTTATTTGCCCCAACAGTTTGGCAGCATATAAAATTCTGGATTGGAAAATTACTTTTCCCTCATAACTTTGACATCCTTTCTCTATTATTTTGTGGCATTCGGTGTTCCTGATGTGTCTGAAGATAATGTCATCTTTATTCTTTTATAGATAACCTATTTTTTGCTTTATAAAATTGTAGGCTATTTGTTTAATCAGTGTTCTGAGATTTTTTTTTTGAATTGTATTCTATTGCAATAAGAACATTTAGCATGAGATCTAACCTATTAACAGAATTTTAAGCTCATAATACATTACAGATGACTGTAGTTACAATGTTTCACAGCAGGTCTCTATAGCTTATTTATTCTGTTTAACTGAAACTTTATGCCCATTGATTAGTAATTCCCTATCAACACCTCTGACAATCACCATTTCATTCTTCGATTCTATGAATTTGACTATTTTAGATACTTCCTGTAAATGGAATCATGCAGTGTTTATCTTTTTGCGACTGACTTTTTTCACGTAGCATAATATTTTCATTGTTTATTCATGTTATTACATATTACGGATTTTTTTAAAAGGCTGAATAGTATTTGATTGCATGGATCTAAGACACTTCCTATATCCAGTTATCTATAAATAGACATTTAGATTGTCTCCAGATCTTAGCTATTGTTTTCCAAAAACGGATGTACCTTTTCATGTCACCACCAGTGGTGTCTGAGAGTGCGGTTGTTCTGCATCCTTGCTATCACTTAGTGTTTTCTATTTTCATCTATTTATTTTCTAATGATAACCAGTTTAGTGTATGTGTAGTTGTATCTCATGAGTTGTATCTCACGCATTTTCCCTTTTGAGGATTCACATTTCCTTCAGTTCAGGAAAGTTTTCTTGTATTATTTTTTTAGAAATATTTTCCCCTCTCTCATCACTGGTCTTCTTTTCCAGGATGTCTGTTAGTCTGATGCTGGGTCCACTGGCATGTATCATGTTTTCTCTTAAATTCTTTATCATTTTAGCTCTAGGTTTTGCATCATTTATTTTATTTATCTTCAATCCATGTATGTATATATTTTTTTCTTTAATTTTATCTGTCATATCTATTTTTTTTAACTTTCAGGAACTCTTTCTTGTTATCTTCTTTTTCTTAATGGCAACTAATTATTGTTTTTTTGAAAGCAATGTGTCCTTAGATTGCTCTCAGAATACTAATTAGAATCAATTCCTAGTTAGAACAATCTATTTCTCTTAGAGTCTTTATTTTCCAATTAATTAATCTTGGTCTTTCCTCATCAAGGTTTCCTCACATTTCAAGTGTTTCTGTGTTTATTGATATTTAAAAACTAGGCAACAGGACATCTTCTGAAAGTTCTACATACGAATGGATAAGGCATGCAGATCGACAGTCCTTTCTTTAAGTCGTCTGCTTTCCTGCCCATTGTGACATATGCAGGAAAGACAAACACTGTGGTTTGGGTATTCTACTGCCTAGTTGTAGAAGGGACAAGGAACCAGGTAATATTTATTAAGCATTAACTATGTGGTTAAAGACTTCAAATTATAACAATAAAAATGAACAGTTATACAGTGCTTAAAATGTGCCTGGCCCTATGAACTTTTTAAAATATTCATTTAATGTCACAGCAACCCTGTCAGGGATGCCTGTTACTGTTATCTCCCTTTAAAGATAAGGAAATTGAGAAACAGAGGATAACTAAAGTGTCTAAATTTGCACAGCTGATAAGTGGCAAAGCTGTGTTTGAAAGACAGTGGCTGGAGCCAACGTCTTTGCTCCTAAACACCGTGCTATTGACTCCCTGACACTGTTCTCTCTGAATCCCTCCAGCACACCTGTGAGGTGGGCATCATCGATGCCACTTTACAAGAGAGAATTCTGAGGCCCAGACGAGTTGAATGACAAATCTCCTTTCACAAAGCTCATGAGTAGAAATTAACTCCAAACCATATAGTCTATTGCATCAGATTTGTCCAAAGAAGGATAATTTTAACTACTCACAAATAAAGATTTCTTGATAATTAAATCAATGTTTATTTGAGGCAGCGTGGCATTTGAACTCAATATTTGGGTTTAAATGGCAGAAACAAAAAACTCTGTTACTGATAATCTGTACAAACTGTCACTTTTACTTTGGAGCCAACAATTAAGATTTAAAATATCAATTATGTTGTTTCTCAATAACACAACGGATCAATAACCTTCATTTTGTGTTCTTCTTAATTACTGCGTGGGGGTTTCTGCAGAAACATGCAGAACCAGAACTTGCTATTAATCTCTGCACAGAGTTCTCGTTCCTCACAAAGAAGCAATCAGATCTTGATTAATGTGAACATTAAACTAACTGCTATCTAATCAGTTGACAAAATGCTGGTTTTGACTCTAGTTTCCGTGGTTTGTTTGTTTCAGATGCTTCTGATTGGTGTTTGCTATGGGGAAGAATAAAGAAATAAGACATACATTATTCATTGAAGTGAACAGAAGAATTTTAGTGATATTCCCTCTGGCTTTGACAGAATGACAGAGCAGTAACTCAAGGTCTAAATGTAAACCACAACCCTCCCCAACCTGCTATTTTTTGAAGAATAGAGAATTTAAACCAATCATCCAATAAGTGAAATGTCCCTCTGGAATTTCACATCATGAAAAATGATACCACCAGCCGTCAAATTGCCCATGGAAAAAAAAAAAAGAGAAAGAGAGAGAGAGGGTATGTTTTTTTTTCTGTTTTGCTCTATTTTTTTTTGTTATTTTTTTTGTTTTGTTTTTTTGTTTTTTGTTTTTTTTTGCTTCTTGTGTACTAGATTCCTTCAGATTCTGAGATTATCCTTTTTCTCCTAGTTAAAAATGGTGCTTACCATCATTTTCTTCCTCTATTTCCCTGTGCTTGTGGTTATCTATCCCTGCTTCCAGCTTACCCCCTACCAGGCCTTTGTGCTGGTCCCATATATAGCTTCCGATCACTAGACTCGTTCGGAATTCTCTAGTGGCTCTCTGGCATCTTCACAAGCTCTGCAGAGACCCAGGGTTCACTGAGGGTGTCTCAGTCAGGGGCCCAGAAGTTCCAGTGAGGGAAGCCCTCCACCCAACCTTTAAAAGAGTAGTTCTATTTTTATCTGCTTCCTGTATAGGGATTCTGAATGATATTTCATTTGAAAAGTAAACAACAACAACAAAAAGTTTGCAACGGAAAAGATTGGAAAATTACTGGTCCTCAGGAGAAAATCCATGTTCCATCCTGTGACACATATTCCATACTGTGCCACGCGGTGACACAGAAGGTGATCAGTGAAGAGGCCCATGCCTTTCACCCCAATTTCATTTGGAATTGTCCTTTACGAGCAGCTCACTGGACAATCAATGTCTTCTCATGCCATCTCTCTGCCTTGGCACATTTTGGTCCCCTCGGCCTGGAACCTCCCATCTCTGCTGGCTCGCCTGGAAACATCTACTTCGTCTGCAAGGCTGAGCTCAAGAACTTCTCTCAGTGATACCACCCTGATCCTCTAGGCCAGCACTGTCTAAACATCATGTACTGAGATGTTCTATAATCTGCATTGTTTGGTCCAGTAGACGCTGGCCACATGTGACCGTCGAATCCTTGAAATGTGACTAGCACAACTGAGGAACTGAATTCTTAATTTTATTTACAAAACAATTTTAATTATTTAAATAGCCATTCGTGAGCAGTGATCAGTGCCCTGAAAGAGCAGCTCGAGGTAGACCTACCTTGAGACCTAATTCCATTACAGAACTTAGAAAAACTGCATCATAATTCATTTACATGGGCATTCATTCTGCTGGTCTACAAGCATCTGTGGGCCAGAACTGTGTGTTTGACTGTACCAATCCTTTGCCAGTGGCACTGTGTCTGGCTCATAGTAGGGATTCTTTAAACGATGACAGCATAGGTGAAAGTAGGAAATGCAACATATAAAGGGGACATTACAAGGGCTTTGCAATCAGGGATTCCTTATTTGGAGTCCAGGATCTTTCTCTTAGTTGGTGGATGATCTAGTCTAACTGTAATCACCCTGAGTCTAACTTTCTCACTTACATAATGAAAATAATGCATGATCCCCCTCATTAGTTTGTTGGGAGAATTCAAGGAGCTATGATATATGAATCATATACAAGTTAATGAGTTAACAACAATCCTCTTTCAAGATTACTCACTATGTATTTAACTACTTATATATTTTGTTCTGAAGCATTTTTCCATTACCTGGAATTCAAAATTCTAATCATAGAAATGTTTGAAAAATCCACACCAAGAAATAACAGATTGCAACATACATAGGCAGCCAAAAATTACTTTAAAAGGACTACATCTGATGAGTCACAGACCCAAGCAAGCACAGGTGTGTTCCCATCTTCAATGAAACCAAATTCATCTCTACGTGGGTAAAAGTATTTGCAGAAGCATGCCAAGTGACAGGTGCTAAGCTAGACCAGCATGACTAATGGTGGAAGAAAGGAGAAAGGCAGAGGGGAGAAAGCTGTTGGTGGAAACGCAGTGATTTATTATTCACTGGGAAAAGCTCAGTGTCAAGAAGCAGAGGGTCTTGGCTGACATCAGCTCTCTGAATCAATTGAAACAGTTTTATTCGGGTGAGCTGCAGCCAGAAACAATTGTCCACCTCTGTTATCACTTTGTATACCTAATCACACAACGAAGCGAAGGTTGCAGTCAGCAGGGGGAAAGGAGGCTGGCCATAATCGCCAAACGGCATTAGAGTCTTGGCTTGTAGGTAGAGAGACACGGTGACCCCGAAAACTGGTGCAATGATTTACATAAACAAACACCTAAATACGCATGGAAATAACCTCATCTCCGGATTAAAGCTGCTGGTTCCTCAAGGCAGGCTCCAGGAGAGCTTCGCTCTGTACAGCGCCCAACCAGATTTCTGCTTCTAGTTTAAGCAGAGTTAGGTTTAGAAAACCTGTTGCCATTAATCGAATCAAGGTATTTTAATAGTAAGACGATCTTGGTAACTTATGACTATCATTTAGTTGTGGGGCTTGAAAGTGGATGGACTCAATTATAATATATGAAAAACTATAAAACTGCACTTTTGCTTTTCAGGAAGTTTTTCTTTCTTTCCATTTTGTGACATACCTCTTCCATTTTCTATTTCTTTTCCTATGGGTCAATGTTCATCATAAAGGGACTGCAGTGCATTTATTTACTGTTATTTTATGTCCTTGTTTGCTATTCGGTGTATTTTTCTTTATGCATGCAACTAAAATCGAGAATTTGAAAGTATCCTAATCATTGCAACTAAAGTCAGTTCAACCTAAAAATTAATACGAGCATTAATGATCTTTTATATCAGAAGCTCTGCTAGGAGCTGAGAAGCATATTCAGTGAATAAGATGCTTTTTCCATGTGCATTAGGCAGAATTTCTAGGGATGGCCACCAGGAATCCATGCTGTAACCCTTGGAACCTGTGACTGTGAGATGCCAACCCGTGATTGTATTATATGGCAAGGTTGATGGTAAAAAAGAGATATCTTGTTAGACCTGATCCAACAAGATGAGTTCTTAAAAACAAGGACCTTTCTCTGGCTGGTGGCAGAAGACTGAGATGGAAGTCAGAGAGTTTCAGAGCATAAGAAAGAGTTTATCGATGCATTATTGTTGGCTTTGAAGGTGGAGGGAGCCATGTGCAAAGACACGTGGGCAGCTTCTAGGAGCAGAGAGCGGCCATCAGCTGACAGCCAGCAAGGAAACAGGAAACTCGGTCCTACAACCCGCAGGAACCGGATTCTTTCCAGAGCCTCCAGTGAAGAGCCGGGCTGACTGACAACTTGACTTCAATCTTAGGACACCCTAAGCAGAGAGCCTAGTTGTGCCCATCTGGACTTGTGACCTACAGAACTGTGAGACAATAAATAGGTGTATTTTAGGCCACTATGGCTGTGACAATTTGTTACACAACCGGAGGTAACTACGACAGACTTAGTTTAGCAGGGAAGGAAGATATCTGAATGACGGTGAAAATGCAGTGTGACATGTGTTGATATGGAGGGGAACCAATCTGCACTGTAATAGTACAGAGAATAGCGTGGCTCCTTCTGTCCCGGGCATCTAGATGGCATTTGACTTGGGACTGAAGGATACATAAGAGTTTGGCAGCCAAAGAGAGAACAGGGATGCTATCCAGGCAGAGGGGACAGCAGCTGCAAATAGGATCACAGACACGTCCCTTGGGTAGCAGACTTGGAGATGAAGATTATAGTGCAGGAGTTGTTTTGGTTTTTGTCTTTGTTTTCTCTAAGAGTTTTTTCTCCAGGAGTGTCTCCCTTTGCAGAGTATTGCTTCTTCTCTCTCCCTTCCTCTCCCTGAAGTCGGAATAGGAAGACACGTTAGAGCCTTGCCTCCTGTCTCCTTGCTGGTCCGCTTTGCCGTAAAACCTTTTCGAAGGCCGGTGTCATAGTGTCGGCCTCTCTGCACATTGGGCGAGCTTTTGCTCCGTAACAATGTCACAGTGAGTGGTGGGCTGAACCAGGAGGCAGAACTCGGAAAGCTGAAGAGTAAACGTGAGGAGTGAAGGTACCTTCTAGATGCCAGGCATTGGGACTGCCTTCTCCTTATAGGCTGGACAGATGTCTGCCTTCGAGTAGCTTATAGATTATTCAGGAAGTCAGTACCCAATACTACCCCAATAACCATTTACTGTTGTATTATATCTTCAGAAGGAGAAATGGAAACTTTATGGAAGTATTCAGTCAGGGAGGAAGTAGACTGGACTATAGTTTGGGGGCATTTTAGGGTGGGGATGAATCTGGTGATTGTGACAAAGGAGCCACAGGAGGAGGAGAAGCAAAAATTCAAGAGAAAAGGAAAACCATTCGGGGAAGTCGGGCAGGATGTGGGAGGAGGCATCTGGAACCATGAATCTACCATGTCCACTGTCCCCATGGGAAGGAGGGCCATCCAAGCAGGCAGCAAGAGCCCTGACATTTGTCATCTGGAGCCCAGCAGATACAGGGCCAGCTCTGCCTCTCCAAACAGCATGCGCAGCACCGTGCCACACAGCCTGTCGGAGGCAATCATGCGGTCCTGCTGGGCTGCTCCTGCCAGGGAGCTGGCTTCCTGCGGCGTCTCCATGATGGTAGAGGCAGTGGGGAAGCTGCAGCTCGCAGGGTGGGGGTCCATCTGGCAAGGATTTGGGATCAGACAGGGAACGTCTTAAAGTGACAGCGTTCATCCGCTCGACACACATTTCATGGAAGCTTGTTAGGGGACAAGCCTGTGCCAGGCTCACGGACTCAAGAACACCTGGAGTGGGTTGTATTATGCCCCTTCCTCAATAGAAGAAGTTCTAAGCCCTGGACTGTGAAGGTGAAGTCATTTAAAATAGGGTCTTTGCACATGAAATTCAGTTAAAGATCTCAAAACGAGAGCCTCCTGGACTTAAGGTGAGCTGTAAACCCAACAACTGGTGTCCCCTATAAGGGAATGGAACAGGAGATTCGAGACACAGACACACAGACACAGAGGAGAAGGCTCTGTGAAGATGGGGCAGAAACTGGGGTGACGCATCAAGGGTCGCCCACAGCCACCGGAGAGGGGCATCGACCCAACTTAGCTGACAGCTCGAATTCAGACTGTTGGCTCCCACAACTGTGAGACAATACATTTCTGTGGTTTACAGCCACTCAGATTATGGTAATTTATTACAACAACCCTAGGAAACTAAGATGCCCTCTACGTTTACGTTCTAGTTCATAGAGGCACGGAATAAGCAAGCAAATAAATGGCCACGTAGGTGCAGATCTGTGGTAAGCTGTGTTTAAGAGCCCATCCGGGGGGCGTGATGAAGGAAGAGGTAGGAGGAAAGCACGACTTGGAATGAGCTATTCAGAGAAGGTCCCCTAAGGAGGCGACATTTGAGCAGATACCTGCAGGGCGAAAGCAATAGTTCTAGAGAAGACATTTCAGGACGACATGACAGCATTGACAAACATCCTAAGCGGGAGAGGGCACGATATGTTCAAGGGACAGAAAAGAGACTGAGGCCAGAGCCCGCGAGGAGGCTGGGGACAGCTACCCAGCACTTGAAGGCCATGAGATGAAGTTTGCATTTTATTCTTCGGAGCAAAGGGAGAAACGCTGAAGCAGGGAGGGACAGAGAGGCCGGGGGTTCAGTTTGGAAGAGATTCTGACTCTATAGCATCTGCACTGGCAGAGCTAGCAGGAGTCACGGAGGAAAGTTGGTTTTATCCTCCCAGATGGGCTCGTGACAGGGTAGGGCTCCCAGCTGCCAGAATGTCCATCACTGACCCTTCAGGCTCCTTCCTCCAGTCCCCATATGAGCAAGATGCCTTGTGCCAGGACGCTGATTAAACTGCATGTCATGAAAGTGGAGATGCATACAGCGGTGGTGGCCAACCAATGCAAGCAAGAAGGTGAACGATGAACACTGTATTTTTTCAGGACAATTCAGAACAGAATCCCGGGCTTATACGTTTACGAACATAAGTACTATGATTATATGGCTTCGTGCTTTTCTTATGGGGTGAATGTCAATCTCATGATTTTCTACGGTGGGGGATAGAGTTGGAGGGAGAGTTAAGAAAGCTTTGATGTGACTTCCCATTGGGGTGCGGGGAGCGGCAATAACCAGGTAGAGGAAGAAAGAAATGTACATTTTTGGTGAACCTACTATGTACCAGGCATAGTGCTGGGTATTTTATGTGCCATAAGCCACTTATATAACCCGAGGAAGCTGGCATCGTTATCCTTATTCTTCATCTGAAGACTTTCAGAGGTGTTAGGTGATTTGCCCTGTCACCCAGAATGGAGCTGGTAAATCCGGGGCAGCTGGACCCCAAAGCTCATGCCTTTCCCTTGTACCAAGCTGCATTTCCTTCCCCTCCAGAGGGAAGATCCTGTCTCGGTGGGCCCCAAAGCAGACCTCCCTGCATATGCCCCTCGCTGAGGAGGCTGGACCAGACAGCTGAGTGGGTTTGCTGGGGTTCCTGGGAACCCAGAGCCTTACTCACACAGCTGATCCATTTTCCACATCCAGCATGCAGAACGAAACACGCTCCTGCCCCTCCGACTGCTCACGGAGTTATAATTCTTATCTTTATTGCTACCCTTACAAGGAAGAGTAAATCATTGCCTGTGCGTTTTTGTTGGCTTTTCTCCTCTTCTCTTTCAAAGTTGATCAAGTTACTTCCCCGTAATTTTTTACCAAGTAAATTTCCAACTACCTTTAACCACAAATTAGTCATCACATTGGGCTTTTCAGGGTTCCATTAAGTCGTTCGTCATAGAGGCTGCCAATAATAGTTAGCTTAGGCTAAATGTTTCCTTGTCCGAAGTGTTTATCACATCCTGTACTTGCCAGGCCTGTGAAAATAAAAGGCAGCAAGTATGTGAACTCATTCATAGGAAGCACGAGATAAAAATGGGCAGGAGCCGGGCAAACTGCAAAGGCCTCTTTGAGGAAGGTGGTTGTTATGGGCATTAAATCACTCTTTGGCATGGTTTATCGGGAATGATGAAAGAGGCAACGATGAGGTGCATACGGGGTCACAAGTACGAGATGGGCTGTGGAGGAGGAAGATGAGAAGCAAGGCTTTCTCGGACCTTGGGCAAACCGCTTACGCTCCCCCATCTCAGGCTCCTTGTTTGTAAAGTGTGTATTGGAGCCTCTACCCCGCAGGGCTGGTGTGAGATTTAAATGAAGTTGCGTCTGCGAAACACCAGCAGAGCAGGATGCCTGGCCCCTGGCGTTAGCTGACCTGGGCCACTCAAGGCACCTGCCTAGAAAGCGGTCCCCAGAGCCACCGCTGGGTTCACCTGAGATGGTGTCCCACCTCGCGGTCTTAGGTCTTGGATGGGTCTGCAAACTGGGGCCTCGTGTCTGCCCTGTGAAAACACATTTTCAAATGTCCCCCATGGGGTTGACATCTGCCGCTGTCCTGTGCTGGTTTCTCATTCTGGTCCAGCCTCGTTCGCTTGGCTTTGGGGAGTGGACTGTGGCACCGAGGTCATGCTCTCTGGTATGCAGCATCTGTCTACCCGACTCTCGTTCCCGCTTCCCGCTCTTTGTCCCTTAACGGACCTTCAGTGGGACGTTCCTTTACGCACGGAATAATAGCCAGACAACCCAGGATCTGAGTCTCTGCACAGTATGTGCTCTCATCGGCTTCCCATTTTTACTCAGATGTCGCCCCCTTAAAGGAGCCTTTCTTTGTCGCCCTACTTAAGTAGTGAAACCCCCTCCATTACGTCCCACCTGTCGGTCTGTTTCATTTGTCTTTCTGACCTTATTGTCATACTATGTTCTAACTATATCTTTTGCTTGATTCGTCCTACAGTGAACAATATGACAGGAAGGATTTTCTTTGTTTTGCTCAGCCCTATATCCCCAGCCCTAGAAAAGTGCCTGACACAGAGTGTGTATGTTATAAATATTTGTTGAATGAAAGAATGCGTGAACATATATATAATATACATTATAATGTGTACATTATAATATATATTATAAACATATATAATATGATGAACTCTGGCACAGTATTTGGACTAAAGGGCATGGGGACAAACATTTAGTGAGAGAGAAGTTGGTTCCTTCCGTACATTTTCTCTTTGAATGATAATTGCTTCACTCTATCAGGTCGGAGATGTTATTCCCACTTTACAGATAAGAGAGAAAAAAAAGATGCCTAGAGGTCGGGATATTCAGGTAAAAGGATGCTACATAAGGTACCTCAGTTTCTCTGACTAAGAGTAAACGTTCAGTAAGGGCTTGTTTGATGAATAAACACTTAATTGGTTACATAATCCTGGTTAGAAAAGTATGTTTACTCTTCTGCTTGTTCTGTTTACTGTTGTTATCATCGTTATCATCACTATTGTTATCACTGTAGCATCCTCATTCCCAGGTTGTCAAGTGAATTTGGATTTCTTCCTTTCGAGGATTCCTGACTCCACAAGAATCGATATCACGCAAATTCCTTTAACCAAAGGAAAGTGATTACGTATGTCCCACTTGAGCTGCTCCATGGCTTTCTGACTCCTCACTCTCTCTAGGCTGTGGCAGGCACTGGAGGGGGACCATACAGAGCATACAGAATGACTGTCTCTAAAGGAGAGGGACCATTGAGTCCTAAAGTGAAAGACCACTGGGCACACGGTGACCAGGTAAGGCTGTCACTGTCCTTAGGAAATATGTGGTCATCTTAGGCAGAGAGGCATGAGGTGGAAGGCCAAAATCATAGGCTTTGTAGTCAGGAAGATCTGATTCAATCTCAGACTTCTTGAACTTGAGACGGTGGGCAAATATCATAACCTTTCTAGGGCTATGTTAGTAATGAGGATATATCACATACTTTTTACACCTGTAGTGAGGATTAAATTAAATTACATGTGTAGAGCACCCAATGAAACATCAGACTCACAGTTCATGTCAAGTACACAGTAGCTATTATTATTACATCATCCTGCTGTCTCTTTGTTCCCATGAAGGAGCTAAGGCTTCAGGTGGGTACGTGACTTTCCCAAGGTTACACAGAGGCAGAACTCATATAAGGTCAAAGTCTGCAGAATCCCCTCAAGTTCTCTGTCTATCACAAAGCCTTGTTCTTTTATTGCTTTCTTTATCACAAGGCACGGACGCAGAGCTTGGCATACGGTAAGTTCTTGTGAAATGAATCATTTCATGCTAACAAGACCAACAGTACTCATTTTAATTGGGTTTAACTTCATTCAGCGAAGATTTATTAGACTCTTATTTCCCAAGCCCTAAGCTACACTCAGGGAATAACATGATAGTGAATAACAGACAGATGCCTTTGCCTTCGTCAAGCTTACACTCCAGTCCCAATTTAGTGTGACACAGATTGTTTCAGATGCTGATTTCTCTACAATGTCTCTGGGAAATAGAAAATGAGAATGTTGGATTTAATATTTTTCAGTTCACAGCTTTTACTTCAAGAACAATTTTTATTTCAATTCTTGGCCTTACAAGTGTCACTGAGCAGAGATAATTCTTACACACCCAATAAGATGAAACGCATAGTTTCTTACTTTTGCTGAATACTATACACAACGATTTTTTTAAACTCTATTTTGGGATACTACATCTTTTATTTTGTGCCTATTTTATAGATATATAATTATATATATGTTATATATTATATATATTATATATTATAGTATATATATAAAATGTTTTAAAGAAAAGAGCAATTAAGGCATGTAAATAAAACTTTGTTTTCATATTTCAAATGGTTCATTAAAAATTTTAGCTCTTGGTATAGAAGCTAGAGTGCTCCCTAAGTATCCTCAGGTGTTATGTCTTAAGCCAATCACACAGGACAGCTGCTTTAACCAATAAGACAGCAGAAATATAGTAGGCTGCGCCTGCACATTCGAAAAAGGCAGTTGGTTAACAGACATATAGTAGATACCTATCACCTGCAAGGAAAAGTTGTAGGTATCGGTGGAAAGAAGAGAGACCTAATCTTTGCCCTCCAAGAGGTTATAATCTGCAGGAAGAAACAGGACACGAACGTGAAACCAAAAATAAATTACGTGGATAATGTCAAGTCCAGAAAAGTGCAGTGACAAAGAGAAGATTGCCCTGTGTGCTAAAGAGTGACTGAGGGTGTCGCCTTAGCCAGAGGTGGGAGCACTGAGAGGACACTTGAGTTGGGACTTGAATGATGAGAAGAAGACAGTCACGTGAAGATCTGGGGGAGAATATCCCAACGAGAAAGGACAGCAGATGCAAAGGTCCTGAAATGCATACGCTCGGTGTGTTATGTTGGGGCAACCAGGAGGCCACTGTGGTTGGAGCCCAGAGGGAGGGGGAGCAAGGCCAGAGATGGAGGTCATGAGCGAGGTCATGGCAGAGACCATGTCAATCAAGGCACGGAGGGGACCGTGGGTAAGGCTTCGCACAGGGAAGCTTATGCCGGCTGTTTAGAAAGCTCTCTCTGGCCTCTGTGCAGAGAGCAGCGTGTAGGGCGCACCCACGGAGGTGGGCATAGCAGTGAGGATGATGACTGGCGGTGGACGGTGCTCACCTGGATTCAAGTGTCAGTGGTAAAGATGATGAGAGAAGGCAGGATTTGGGAAGCGTTTTGGAAGAACTGCTCACAGAGCTTGCTGGTGGATCAGATCGGCTTAAAGGGAAAGGAAATAAATCAAGAATTGCTCCTAGTTTCGGGTTTAGTAACTGGGTCGATGCTGCTGCCATTTGCTCAGATAGGGAGGCTTAGGGCAGAGTAGATTTTCACAGGAGCAGCGGTGATGTGGGTAAACATGTGTTCAGTTCTGGACCAAGCTAAGTTACAGATCCCATTAGATTGCTAGGTAGAGATGCTGAGTAGGCAATATTGCACATAAGCCTCGAACTCAGGGAAGTTAACCAGGCTAGAAGTGCAAACTCGAGACTCTTCCTGTATTTAGCATATTTAAAGACAGGAGACTACATACACTCACCTAAAAAAGACTGTAGCTAGACAACCCTAGGCACTCTAAAATGTAAGGGTTTGGCAGAACGAGAAGACACAGCATACAAAGCTGAAAAAATAAGGATAATTTAGGAAGAAATTCATGCAGGAGACATATTCCTGCACAGACTTTCTTCCCAACTGATCCTTGTGAAATCCCGTGTTCTCTGTCCCCTCGGTAGCTTGCTGGGCACGCCGTTTACTTTCTCTGCTCTACCCTTGGCTGTTTCGATTCCGCATGGTCAGATCCTCTAGCTCTGGCCTGTTCCCATCTTGATTGACAGTCTTATAAACTTTCAGGTCCTGTTTTGACTTGATATCTATTTCTTAGATACTCATTTTAGAGATCTGTGAGTTTAAGGTACTTGCGGGTGTATTGTCAGGGCCCAGGTCGCAGGCTTTCAAATATAGATTGGGAAACAAACAAACAAGCAAACAAACAGACACTTTGCATGAAGACTGAAAACTCTGTGGTTATCTTCATTTGTGTTTTCATCCAACAGATAGTTTCTGTTTGTACTTCAGGCCAAGTTAGGACTGTGGTTTTAATATTGACATCTGTTCCAACTCTGGTGCCCAAAGGGAGAGGAAATAGCTCATAGGTGAAAGGCCATAGCAATCTGGCAGAAAAATCTGGAATAAAATGTTTTATGGGACCTGTAAGATTGGTATACTTACTTGTCCATATGTGTCTCCTTCTTCTAGACCACTGGTCTCCCATAGGGTAAGAGCCACATGTTAATAATATAATAATAAAGATGATAACACAGCTAACGTCATTTGAGGGTTACCCCTTGCTAGGCACCGTGCAATGAAATGTGTTTAATCCTCAAAACCAACATAAGAGGCGAGTATTATTATTATCTCTACTTCGCAGAAGAGCAAACTGAGGCTTTTAAAGTTGAGTATGTTCCCAAGACCACGTAGCAAGTAAGTGGACAAACTTTAATTGAACTCACATTCCTGGACTCCGAACCTCCAGGTGATTTAAGCACTGGCTTAAAATACAGGGTCAGGGTCAAACAAACATTGGTATCTTGTTAAAAATGCACGTCTGATTCGGCAGGTTTAAGGTGGGCCTGGAAGTCTGCATTCCTACCCGACTCCCTCGTGATGCTGAGGCTGCGGGTCCACGGACCACTGAGTAGCCAGACTCTCAGAGTCTAGGGACTGCTTCCCTGGTTCTCGATTCGCCATATAAGGGATGGTCAGCGCATGCATATGGAGAGGCCGAACATGGAAAGATGGGAAAACAGATGCTTTTCCTTTCTTCTTAGGGAAACTCAGACCTCAAGGCACAATTGACCTTGACATTTTTTAGCTCCCAAGGAAGGAAGGAAAGATTTCAGTTCCTTTGTTTCTGTGATTGGGTTATTAGATAAGGCTGAGTGAAAATACGTTTCAATCACATTTCAGCTGAAACTTAAATCTTAGAAATCCTGAACTGAGTTAACAATCTTCCAGTTTGTACCTGCGTATAAGATCAAGGGAACTTCACCCGGCTTTCTCAGGCTTAACCGTAAATTACATTGTGTGTGTGGGCGCCTGGTGATATTTTTCCTGCAGAGTTTTTCTCCCTGCTACACCAAAGTCCTTAGCACTTTATCTCCTTTTCCTTCACACTGCTCATAACACGCCTAAGGTCCCTCTGCTTTGCAAAGAGAAGAACAGATAATTTAAGCGATTTGCTCAGGGTCACAGTGGAAGTCGGGGTGAAAGGAAGAAGTGAAATCATGCTTCCGACTCCTGGTCCACCACGCTCTCTCCCTGCGCCCTGCCCTCTTTCTCAAGAGAATACTGGTCCAAGAGACAGAATTAGCAACCTGAAAAACTTAAAAAAAAAAAAAAAGTTCCTGGAGAACAGGTAATAACAGAACTCTACTACACTGCTCCCATGAATTCAAGAGGGACACTCATCCTCTATCATGCCATCGTGGCTGGACTTCAAAGGGACCTTTCAGCTTTCGCCTGCCCACTTACCCGTTTACTGCACGCATCTGTCCTCATGCTGCTAACCGCTGCCTTGGCATTTAAAAGGGGCAGCACAAGCAACACGGTGGACACGCGATGGGTCTTTTAAAATTACACATCCATGAAATCAGTCGCATGTGTCTGATCCTTTAAAGATGGTCCAGAGGCTGAAAGACAGTCTGTCGAGTTAAGTTGGACTCCGCCATACTCTGTGCTGAGTCTGTCCCTTTTATTTCCTCCTTTGTCTTTGCTTTATTATTATTATTATTCTTTGCATTTAACTTGGGGTTTTTATCATGTATACACACACATACCTGTGTACCTGCCATGCCATTGACATCTCTTCTTGACTCCATCCCAACAACCTGACCACTTTGACTTTGTCTGGGTTGCACCCATGGTTTCTCCTGTCATGAGCACCTACTCGTGGTTTTGTTCTCGGCCCACAATCCCACTTCATTAAATGGCTCAGCACAGAATGCTCGCATATGGAACCGGAAGCTTGGCTCATGGAAATCAGTCTGAATGCAGCACCTTACTAGTCTACCCACCTCTTCCTTGCTTGGCCCTCTGGAATGATTCATGAATTGATGTTTGAAGTTCTCTGGTTGGGGTGGAGACTGAGGGAGCAGCTTTTCCTCCCTGAGTTTTGAGGGTCAGAACCTGAACACTCTAATTGTTTATACAGGTAAGCCAGGGGCAGGTGGACCTGGTCATCAAGCACAGAACTAGCCCCAAGGGAGACCATCAAGTGTCCCAGCAGATGTACTAAACCCCCTCTCAGCCTCTTAGAGCCAGAAATAAAGACTGAAGCAAAGTGCCAGGAGCCAGATAAACGCAGGAATAAATCAGGAGACATGAATGGAAAAGGATTCATTTGCAACGTCATGTGCGCAGTGTCTACAAAGCTGTCCGCATCTGGTGCTGGAACTTGAAGCTTACAGGGAACACAGAAAAGGAAGATCGGGAGCAGGCTGGAACCCACGGGCATGAGGTGAAACCCCACGAGGATGGGCTGAGACACTTGTCCGTTCTTGTTGGCTCTGACCTGGGTTGTGGCAAGGGCGTCTCACGGAAACTGGGGCCATTCATCACAGAGCAAAAGATACATCTGACCTAGGAGTCAGAGAAGCTAAGTAGGGACCCAGGGGAAGGAAAGAATTTGCAGACCCAGCTGCGGCTTCCGGCCAACGAGGTGAGTCAGCGGGGCGGTGGCAGCAGTGAGTATGAGGTACAGAGAGGCTGCTGCTTCCCGTCCATCCTCCAACACATCTCAAGACTCTTTCTCACGGGTGACCCTGATGGAAACTCACAGGAAAGGAAATCCTGGGAAATGTAGTTCAGTCTAGCTGAGTTGATGGATGACAGAGCCATCACAATGACAGACCGAATAATTTTAGCTAATTTAGTAACATACGAAGCTCCTTTAAAGTCTTCTCATCTGCAATTTAAATGATCACTGTGACAGGAAATTAGAGTTAGAAGATTGGAATCTTAGAATGTGAAGGTTTCTAACACTTTAATGTTTGGGGTCACGAGTCCACAGATTTCTCTTGTATTTACTCTCCCTTCTTCCAGCCTGAATGCAAATTAAACTTGAGTTTTCTAAGCCACCCGGAGCTTGTGCGATTGCTCAGAGAAATCATGAAGACCTCAGACTCTTCTAGCTTTGTGTTCTGTCATGAGTAGCACGTAGGCATCATCGTCAGGATTACGAGATAGCTTGTTCCACCCCCAGATGTTGATGCCACACTCCAGTCAGGAAGAAGGAGGGAATAAAAGAAAGGACCCTTGCTGGAGTTGGGCGAGAAAATCTTTCTTAGAAATCTGCAGGAGACTGAAGCTTTCGTCTCATTGGTCATTGATATCGACTGTCTACACACAGCAGTAAGGGGGGTTTCAGATTTGTTTTGTTTTTTTTTTTTTCTTATGGACATGCTACTGCTTCAAACAAAATTGCAGTTCTGTTAACGGGGAAGAAGCAAAGAGGGATGGAGATCACATAGGTAACTGGCATTAGCTGCCATGGGGAAAAGACTAGAAAAAAACGGGGAGGTTAGATGGGACATTTCTGAAGAAGGAAGAGTCTGGAGATGTGCAGCATCATGGCGCCATGGGTGGACGTGGTTGGACGTGGTTGTGTCAAGCATACACATTTGAAGGTAAAACCATCAGGATTTGGAGATAGGTTTTATGTGGAATGATATAGATGAAAATTCATGCACCATCTTGATTTAGGGTAAGGTTCAGATGTTGAGCCGCCTAGACCTGTGACACTGTCACAGGACTCAGGATTCCATCCATGCTCATTTTTACTTTCTTGGTGATGCAGCTGGGCACAAAGGCCTGACAAAGGCAAGGCGTGGATAGGCGGTGTGTTGGAGGATTGAATCCTGAAGGCTGAAAGGATGAAGCCGGTCTCGGTGGGTGTCTTGGCTGCACGATGAATGAAGAGCGATGCGAAATGAAAAAGAGGCAAGAACGGGCTTGGGGGATGGTGAACAGCAGCGTCAGCTCTTACCACCTGCGCCTGCATATGGCCTGACTTCTCTGAGCCTCAGCTTCCTCTTTTCTAAGATTAGAAATGGATATCTTTGTCAGTTAGGCTGTTCTGAGAATTAGTTGGGTTCTTACATAAGAACGACTTGACTTTCTCCCTTGGTTCTTGGCCTTGGATAAGTGTCCTCTTTTGCCAAGGGACTGGGAACTCCGATACTGGAATTATTCAGTGTTTTAGAGGCAATCCGATGTTATGGAAAGGGCCAGACGTTGGCATCAGACAGATATGGTTGCAAAATCTGCTTCTTATCAGCGATGTGACTACGAGTGACTTAACTTGTCTAAATCACAGTCTCGCAAATGCCAAAAAGAGATAATGATACCTCTAGATCGGGCTCACTGAGAGGCTTACTGAAAACTTGTTGAGAGAATTAAGTAAACTTAAATAAAATACAGCATATAATATTTGTAGTCCAAGACCTGGAACATAGCAGTTTCTTGTTCAATATTCATTCTCCTCCGTCAAGATGAATAGGGACACATAAACAGACATAGCTTATTCAGCTTAAAGCCATTGGGTTTTCTGTGATGCTGGGTTTGTAACTCATGCCTGGTTGACCCTTTTTTGCTAATCCTTTTTTTTTTTTTTAAGAAACCTTTTGTCTCATCCTGAAACCTCTCTTTTCTATGGCCACAGCCCTTTGGAATTATGAGATCTGATGGCTTTCAGTGGAGAATAATTCATGATGTGATACAGTCGATGTGTTCTAGGAACCACACAAATACTGTAAGTTCTGGAATGATGCAAGCAAGAAACTGTCAAAAAAAAAAAAAAGCTTATAGGGATTAGTCAGGAGGATGAATTGCCTTTGAGCGAAATTTTAGTGGTAAAGTGATGAGTCATGAAAATGGAGACCCTGTATTTTAAATGACACACAAAGGACACCTCCCTATTCAACCTGCTTCCTGCTTTGAGCTCTCAGCACAGACCAGAACTGAGACCGTTTGCTAAGGCAACAGGCTCTTTGGTGTCCGAGAAGAAAGCTGTCAGGGACACTGGTCGTGCCTTCCATTTAGAAAGACTCCTGTCATCAGACTAATCACAGAGCCTTTTCCTTGTGACTAATGGGTAGTTTTCTTTAATCTCTAGAAACCTCTGATCAATTAACTGCTCTTTAAGGCAATCAAGGAAATTGAGATGGGGGCTTAATTAGCTTTCTGAAGGTTACACACGGTATCAGTCAGAAGAAAACCCTGACGAGGAACTCAGGGGTAGACGTGAAAAGAATGAAAACCACGTGATGTCCAGGCGGTGACAGAGGTGTGAGCGGGTCCTGGAAGATGAGGTTCTTCCTGACCACCTCAGGAAAACCTGAGGGTCGTGCTCCGTGGCCCCTTGTGGGGAGCCAGCTTGTCCTCTGGACGATTCGCTTGTTCTGTTTGTTTGCGGTAGCGATCCAAAGGCACTCTTCACTGTCCACACGCTTGTCCCTAGCTCAGTGCAGGACCTCACCAGCCTTCCACTTAACCTCCGGGTGATGAATTAATGATACAGCACACGCCGGTGAAGATTTAAGGCTGTAACGCCCACGAAGGGTTTAGCCAAAGCCAAACACGCATGAGGACCAATGATTCGCCGTTACTATGGGGGTCATCCACCCCCAAATTCCATCGAAGCAAACTCCTTCGTGGACTGAAATTATGTCTCTGTTCTCCACCCCTCTTATCCTGGCTAATCGCTAATATATGGCCAGCTCCTTCCTCTTTCAGTTTCTTGTGGCTTTCCCACGTGGTCAGTATGTAGCCCTTCCCTGTCTCCCCAGTGACCCGCTCCCCAAATTACCTATGCTTTGGCATCTCTTCCCCAGAGTTCCTTGGGATTCTGATAAGCTACTGACTCAGTTGGTTTATTTGCATACAATTTGCTTCTCTGTGATACGAGATGACTTTCAATCAAAGAGATGCTTGGCCATGTTTCTTAGCCAGTCTAAGCAAGGGACACATTTCTTGCTCCAGGTGTGGCACTGTGGAAATCACGGGGTAGATTGCTGGTCTTGATATCTTTGGTTGGTGTATGAGTTTCCTGTTGCTGCTATAACAAATTATCATACATTTAGTGTCCATAACAACACACATTTATTATCTTTCTTTCCTCCCTCTTTTTCTCCCTCTCTCCCTCCTTGCTATACTTCCTTTCTTCCTAAGAGATATTACAGACAATTACAAAAGGTTGTAATTTAGATTGGGATCATAGAATGTACTTATTTATTGAAAACCGTGTAACGTCAAATATTTCATTGCATGCATCATCTCAACAAATTCTTACGAGTTGCCGTGTGACTCTTTATGGCATTATTTTCGTTTGAAGATGAGGAAACTAAAGCTCCAGGACTTCACTTAGGTCATATACTCATTACGTGAAATCACACCCCAGATCTCCCAGCCCCCATTCTCTTTGCTCTACGCCTCCATATCTCCCTGGTCCCCATTCCATCCATGATGCGGTATCCTTCTGAAATCTCCGGTATGTCATCCTATCTCCAAAAACATCTCTGGAAGCTCTTTATTTTTGCAAAATGCACTTTCTCGAAACTATGATTGATAGAGTTTCAATAACTGAGGATACAGGTTGGTGATATTTATTACTGAGACTCTGCAGTTTGCTCTTCTTCTCTGACAAAAATAAATGGACCAAAAGGAAAGGGGATGATGCCAGATCCTTGAACGTTCACACGCTAAACCCTGGGAGTCCAACGCTCCACCTGCGGGCCAAATGAGAACCTCTTGAAAAGGACGTGGGCGCCACCTGAGATGCTTCGTACAGCCGACACGAATTCAGAGGTCAGCAGGATGCAACCACCTGCCCAGACCCCGCATCCCATTGACACTTCAGACGAGAGGCCATGAATCAATGAATAATTGTCAGGGAAGCCGACTGCTTCATTTGGAAGTGCTCAGGTTGACTTTCGTACAATGAAAGCTCTTGAAACAGAAGGCACAAGAAAGGCCACTGACAAGAGAGAGGCAGGGTGGTGCAGTACAATGAAAGCTCTTGAAACAGAAGGCACAAGAAGACAAGAGAGAGGCAGGGTGGTGCGGGAGAAAGAGCAAGTGTTAGAACTGTATTGGAAGTAGATCTTCTGCAGCTATGGTCCTGTTCGCAGCATCCTCTGAGGGCTTGGCTGCAGATGACTCTTCTTGCTTGCAAGTCTCAAACTTTGTGCCTTGTGATCCTGCTACTCGGGTTATAACTTGTTATAGTGTAGAGCAGTTTTCTGTATATGTTTAAATATTTTCTAATATATTTCAAAATAATGAGTAAGATTAGACCTCTGGTGTTGCTCCTGTGTTCTAAGGATGATGGACCATTATTTTCTCTTGCCACAAACTCGGGAATATACTATATGCTTAGAAGTCATAAGATGTCAAGGAACTATGTCCTGGCACTTTTTTGAATCTTTGTATGTGCTTTTCATTAAGTCCCCACACAAGAAACCTAGCACTATAACTCCTTTTCAACCAGAAAGAGTCTAAATACAATAACTGAATTTGAATGCTAGTTCTATTAATAACTGTGAACATTGGCAAGTTTCTTTAAAATTAGGATTCATATTATATAAAATGACAAAATGAGTATAGGATAAGTTTGCTGGGATAATTAGAGGTAAGTGTGTGAAATACTTGTGCACGGCGTGGCACACATCAGGTGATTCTTCCTTACTTCACCTCCCGCAGAGTCCTAACCAATACATGGATTCCTCTGCATCACATTAGCTATTGAAAAAAGGAACCATGTGACAAGGGACTGCCCGTTGGTTTCTGACCACGTGACTTTTATTGGCAATGTGCGTATATCTATTCCCGCTTTGGACGACACATCCTCAAGTCCAACAAAGGTCATTTTGGAAACAAACTTGGTTTCTATCAAATTAAAAGGGATTACAACCTCTAGAAAATCAATGCTCTTTTTGGAAAGAATTAAAAAAAAAAAAAAAAAAACAACACACACACAGAGATGGTTCCAATACAGCAGAGTAAAATTCTAAGCAGCATAAACAATATCCGTGGGCTTTTTCTAATGCTATCAGTATCATGGTTTTCTTAATTAAACTAATTAAAAAATAAATAAATAAAAAGAACCCAGAAACGGCACATATTTCGCTTCTATTTAAGGTTAAAATAGAGCCTCCAAAGCAAGTGCTAAACCATTTCTCCTAATGCACCTGAGGTTTTGCTGGTGCTTGCCCGATGGCCATCCTCCTCCTCTCTACCTGGGCACCGAATGCGACTTCTTCCTCACCTGACCTCACCGACACAGACACTGTCGTCAGACATGGCTCTGAAGCCATTTCTGAGACTGCATTATTTCTGTGGTTGTCATCGCTGCAACTCACAGCCCCCATTTCCTGAGAAACTGCTCGGTGACAGCCCTTTGGGGGAGGCGCGTACTTACATGCGCTCGGTTTGCCCACCCCTCGCCGTGCCCCGTTATCCGGCCAGGCGTTATTTGCTCCCTTTTCGAGAACACTGGACTCTTTTAACTTCATCCGGAAGAACCGGGCTTCTGAACTCCTCATCCTTCGTTAAATGAGCACGCGCTAACACCACGTGCTTAGAGTAAATTTATCTTGAGTGCAAGTTCAAGAGAAGCACTCAAGGATTTTGCTCATCTTTCTTCTCTCTCCCCTCCTGCCTCATCTTCAGCAGCTCTTCTCGAGATAATCTTTACTCCAGCTTTACGAAATGAGGAGTTCAGAGCTTCTCCAGAGATTTTTCTCATCATGTACCAACCCTCTTCTCTTTGCCCAGCTACTTTTTACTCATCCTGTGGTATATACATCTCAAAAAACAAAAAGAAAACCTGTTTTGGGAAGTCTTCTATGTTAGTTTCCTGTGACTGCTGTAACAATCCACAAGCTTGGTGGCTTAAAATAACACATTTATTCTCTTACAGTTCTGGAGGCCGGAAGTCTAAAATAAACATCACTGAGCCCAAGTCAAGGTGTGAGCAGGGCCCACAGCCTCTGGAGGTTCTTGGGAAGAGTCCGTTCCTTGTCTCTTGCAGCTTCTGGTGGCTGCCAGCATTCCTGGGCCTGGGACCATGTGGTTTCACTCAGTTAGGCAAGAGTCTTCCAATGTTTCTCTTCGGCCCACCTTTTCATTACCTTCTCTCCTGTTTGTCTTCATGTCAAATCTCCCTCTGTTTCTCTCTTCTAATACTATTTGCAATTCTATTTGGGGAATAAAGATCCTCACTTACACCTACAAAGCCCCTTCATCCCTATAAAGTAACATTTATCGGTTCCAGGTGTTAGGTTCTGATATACTTTGGGGAGTATTATTCAGCCTGCTATACTTCCTTGTTTTTTTTCCCCTCCAACTCTAGCTATCCTTCCCAGGCTGGATTACGAATCTTTTATCTGAGCATTTATTTAAAACATAGTTATTAATTTTATCATGGTACATATGATGATGATGGTGACGACGGTGATGATGTTGATGTTAACGACGGCTAAAATATATCAAGTGCTTATCGCGTGTACTGGACACCACTCTAAGAATTTCATAGATATTATATCAAATAATATAACAATTTAAAGATGTAGGTGAAACATTCATACCATTTTTCAGATCATGGAACTTAGGTACCATATCTAATAAGTGGACTTGCTGAGATCTGAACACCGATTCGGAGCCTGCGTAGTGTCACACAAGAGATATTGACTTACCTGCTGTCTGCCTGGCTCACTGCGAGGTTCTGGAAGCCGGCCAACATCCCCGGTTTCCAGCACACCACTGATGCTCAGTGATGTTTAGGAAATGAAAGTATCAACAGATAATAAACTGTCTTTGCCCTTAACCAGACATGGGCCTCAGACATGTGTGCCAACCTTTCAGGACCTCAGCTGCTTAATTAGGATGTTGGAGTTTGGATGATGGTTATGACCCCTAATGTTTTATGAACTTTATGAACAGATTATCTCAGAAGTCTATTTGAAGTCTAAACCGTGGCTATTGGATTAAGGTGGCTGATTCACGGGGCTCATGTTGTTGAGAATACGGAGCACACCATCCAGTGCCCTGTTAATGATTTATCACACTGGGGAAGTTATCTTTTGAAGTAGAAGTCATTATAGAATGTCCAGGTCCCAAAAGCTTTGGAGGAATGCCAAAAGTATCGATAACAGCTGTTTGCCCAAGGTGGGTGAGTCACTTTTACTGCTGGTGAGAGAAACTTTAGCCTCTTTGGACTCTCTCAAAAGACTGTGTTTTATTCATTTATTGCCTGTCGTCCCTGCCAGCATAACGACACAGAGTCATTCCACCCAGGTGACCTACCCACATAATAAATGAATACTAATATCTCGATGCTTGGACTGGAGGGCCCAGGTCACACACCTATACACCATTCTGCCGATGGGCTAATGAAGTGTGAATCACATAAGTTTAGAAGGTAACGTCAGATGTAAGAATTGCATGCATGCACACACATTCAGCGCCTTCCGAGTCACTTCATAAAGCATTTCTGAAATTCTGGGATGTGAACCTTCTAGACACTCATAAATATTAATTGATAATAAAGGGACATATCGAAAAGTTATGCAGAGCATTGCGGAGTGCTGCCTTGGTCTCTGAGAGCCCTCAGGAACCCTCTTCAGTTAGAATAATAACGATGAAAGTACGAACCAAATAAAAGACTTCAGGCTAAACTCAGAATGGAGTTGCATGTGATTAACTTTCATTATCACTAATGTGTATTACGGTCATGTCCCCAGTGACACGTGGCAGAGAGGGGTGCTCTCTTCGTGGCAAAATTGCCTTATGTTGCTGCTGTTTCGGTTTGAATTCCTGGTGACAGGTGGTGATGGCACATTGCTCCTGAGTTTCTATAACAGGCTCTCGAGAGAGAAATACCTTCTGAAACGCCCTCTCCCACACCCACAAGGAGATTCGCTCTTTCTATGGACGATTCGGCCTGCGATTTCAAATCCGTCTTGGTATCTTCTTAATCTTGTTTTTCGTTTATCGAGATTTAAGTTGCATACCGTAGAGTTTACCTTTTTGGGATGTGTGGTTAAGTGATTTTTAATATATTTGCAAAGTCATGCGTCGATCATCACGAACTTTCACGCGATACTTTCATCGTCTCCAATAAGAAACCCCACATCTGTTAGAAGCCTCTCCCTGTGCTTCTCTCTCCTCATTCCTGGCAACCACTAAGCTACTTCTGTCTCTACGCATTGGCCTACTCTGGATGTTTCATATAAATGCAGGTATATGGTAAGCGGCCTTTTGCATCTGGCTTTTTTATTATCATAATGTTTGCAAGGTTCGTTCAGTTTATGCCATGTGTTAAAACTTCGTTCCTTTTTACGGACAAATAATATTCTACTGTATGGATATACCACATTTAATTTGTCCATTCATTGGTGAATTAAAGTTTGTGTTATTTCTGCTATTTGGCTATTATAAATAATGTTGCTATAAACATTTCTGTACACTTTTTTTTTTTTTTTTTTTTTTTTTTTTACCCGAATCTTTTTTTTTTTTTTTTTTTTACAGACGTGCTTTCAATGATCTTGGATATACCCAAGAGTGAAATTGTCGGGTCATATGATATGATAGTAAGAATTAAGGCCCTCCAAAGATATCTGTACCCTAATTCTTGGAACCTGTGAATAAGTTATGTGATGTGGCAAAAAAAAAAAAAAAATTGAGTTTGCAGATGGAATGAAGGTTGCTCATTAGCTGACTGTGAGATGGGGAGATCATGCTGGCTTAATGGAAAGGGACCAATGTAATGGCAAAGGTCCTTATAAGTGGAAGAAGGACTAGAGGAAGATGTGACTTGGAAGACCGATCGAAGAGATGCAGGAGGCTGCAGGTGACGATGGGGGAAAGGGACCTTAAGCCAAGCGGCCGCTAGAAGCAGGAAAAAGCAAGGAAATGGCTTCTCACCTAGAACTTCCAGAAGGAAGGCAGCCCTGTCCACACCTTGATTTTAGCCCAGGGAGACTGGTGTCACACTTTAGCCTCCGGGACAGTAAGATCATAAACGTGTGTTGTTTTAAGCCACTGAGTTGTATCCTGCTTTGCTTAGTCTCTTATTAGCACACATTGGCAATGCCGCTGGGGCAACTGTGACGTCCCATGATCGTGGCTAGTTGCTTTGCCAGATTCCTCGTGGGGAACTTCTCGCTTTGGAGAAGTTCAGATAAAGATGAACTCTGAAACTGGGGCTTTTCAGGGAGCTTCCAGACAGATCAAATAATGATAGTTCCCAGGGGAAGGGCTTGGGGGGCGGTCCAAACCCTGTCGGTCCCCTCTCGTGGCTTAGAGGCTGCTGTTTTTCACAGCTACTGTAGCTGCAAGGCTGTTGGTTTTCAAGAGCTGGGGAGAGGGTGATGGATTAAGACAATTTAAAATTCCAGAGGCACTCTATTCTTCTCGGATTCAGCCATTTTTCTTGAATAACTACTCCTTTGATGATCAAAACCCCGTGTCCCACAAAAGTGGCTTTTGCCAGTTTTCTCGTCGCTTTTTCGAGGAGTCGATCTTCAGAGGCCCTCCCCCTGCCATTCTGGAAGTCAGCCCTTCTTTTCCTGGATTTTGACTCTGGAGAGCTGGGCGGGTCAGGAGT
>NW_006441953.1:28094306-28096112 GCF_000325575.1 Pteropus alecto | reverse complement strand
GTCACCTCTGTGCCTCTGGCTCTTCCTGTGTTGGCATTGCTTCCTTCCCCGAGTCTCCCGGCCAAACGGCATCTCTGTCTAGTGTGAAGCCTGGTCTCTGAACACACCTGGGTCTCACTGGCTTCTGATGGAGCCCTGGCAGGCAGACACATTAGCTCCTTTTAAAGAGCGCTTATGAGTCTCTGGTCTCTAGCCGTACGCGGGGTTTAGGGGTTCCCAGGAAGCCCTTCTCTGCTCTTCACCTATCTGCGAAGCAGCCACACCTGACTTCTCTCCTTTAGTCTGCTCTGTGCTCTTTGAGCCAGAAAACTGGGCTCTCGTCCCGGATCTGATATTTGCTGGCTTTTTGATCTTAGATGTGATCTTGTACTTCTCAGGAACTGACAGGCAAATGGCGGGAAAGTAGCTCCGTCACAGGACTATTTGATAATTTATTGGAAAGTACCTTCCGTAGTTTCCATGGCATTTATCAAACTATTGTAGGCTGTGGGGATCCACACACCTCAATATTCATTTTGCTAGAGCTGTTTTACTTCAAGTGCTGTTCTTGAGTTCTCTCGAAAGATTGTTTGAAAAAGTCCTTTTTCTGATTCGTTCGAAGATAATTTTTACATAATTTCAGTTCATTCTAGATCGTTTGGAGGACTACTTTATAACTACACATTCCAAAACATTTCCTTCCTCGCGTTTGTGTCTTTTTTATTGTGTTGCCATCAAGTAGTATTACCTTAACTACGGGAAAAGAGCGAAAGTAGAATTTAACATGGAAATGATGCATTTATTTTAAGTAAAAGCAAAATGGCATCACAAGTTATAACAATAAGTTGAATAGAGACAAATGATGGAAGGATTGAATTATTGAATCACACCAAGATGATAAAGACAACACACACACACACACACACACACACACATACACACACACACACACACACACACACACTTTGCCAAAGCAACCATTACTGCGTTCATATTTCAAACAACATTTGTAGTTTCATCAAAATAATATCAACGGACATGTGAATCTGAGGTGGATCATTTGGATTAAAATGGTTTTATAGTTTTGTTTGTGACCACTTTGCGAATATTTTTAGGTTTTACACTAGCCTAAATGCTACATGCATCGAGTAATTATAATGAATTTATACATCTCTATATTTAAGTTTCATTATAATACAATTATTCAGCCAACACCAGGGGTCCGGTGAGAATGTTCTCCTTTCAGATGGCCTGTGCATGACTCCAGTTTCAGAAACACCACTCTGGCTGAGAGAGACTAGACAAAGCTCTGAGGAAGACTCAGAGGGGTGTCTATGCAGGCAGAAGGTGAATCTCTAGGCCACAATGACAAAATAAAGAGAAAAGAGGGACTCTTACCGTGAAGAGCGGAAAGCTGCAGTTACCAAGAGGCACATAAAACTCTTGGGAAGAAACTAATTAAAAATAACGAGTAGAGGATGGTTTACCACGAAGGGAGTCAGTGAATTAAGAGAACACATTGGGGTTCTACTTTCAAGAGCGCAATCCTGGGAAGAAGAAGGCCGGATGGAAAATTTGATTTCTACCCCCTGTCTTTCAATATGTCCTAGTGACTGCATAATTTCATGTTCCTAAGCCTCGGTTTCTTCAATTTGACAATGCCTTCTCTACAGATTCGTTATGTGGGTCACATAAAATTACAGAAGTGAAAGTATTCTGTGAGCCACGGAACCCTGTGTGCATGACAATGATGCTTATTTGCTTAGCTGTTCATAAAGGGTCCCCGGAAATTTTTCTAATTCTTTACAATTCAATATCTCAGCAGGA
>NW_006441953.1:28066764-28094277 GCF_000325575.1 Pteropus alecto | reverse complement strand
AAGCCCTAGAAATCTCAAGGTTAGTGAAATCAGCGATTCTTGCATCTAATCTAGGCTAAGATCTTGGCAAATTCAGGGTTGATGTGTTCTATAAAAACAAAACCTTAGAGAGATGGATTTAGGCCAGATCTCCGACTGGGAATTTTGATTTCTTTCAATAGATTTTCTTCTTGTTGATCACAAAGTTTCTTTTATAGATTATAAAAATCTACATTCTTCATATGTGTACACACATATGTTCATACGTGTATTCACCCACGGAAGCATCCTGGCCCATCACGCATTCACATTTCCACTGAGACACAAACAGTTGTGTGCTAACACATGCACCGAACACCTACACACATGTGCCCTGCTCACTCTTGAGTGGACCCAAGTTCCATCAACCAGAGTCCCTCACAATCAGTTAGTTCTCAGCCTGCTTTATGCATAAGAGGCCAAAATGTCCCGCTGGCCACATGTCACAGCATTTATCTCCCCCAGGGATGCCCTCACATGCTATTCTGGAGATTCCCCTTAGGAAGCACGTTGGGAACCACAACAATAGGTTTCAAAATCTGTCGTGGTTGGAATCGAATTATGACCTTGGGCAAGTGACTGGAACTATCCGAGCCTCAGTGCCTTTGGCCGTGAAAGGGGACGTGAAATCCACCTAGAGAGCAGGAAAGCATTACATGCAGTGGTGTATGTGTTTTCTCTATGCCTATTTGATTATACTTGAAGGTGATTTTTTTTTTTTAAGAATGAGACATATGTGAAGATAGCGAGAGCCATAGAAATATTAGAAACGTCAAGATAGGTCCTCATGAAGACCACACAGAGACAGAACTCACCCAAAAGGGCCCCAGTGCCCTCAGCTGGAGAAACTCACGCATCTGCCTCGTCCCCACCTGTCATAGGCTCGGTTCCTCTTCCTGCACGTCTTCTCAGTTCTCCCCCTGGCACTGGGCTTCCGTTGCTTGCCCCCACGTGCTCTTTTCTCCTCATTTCCTATGGTCTCACTAGATGAGTCTTTACCTAAAGGCATCCTCTCGGCTTTCGACCCTTGGATAACGGCTGAGGGCTCTCCATGTTCCCGAATCCCACATTTGTGAGAGAGGAATTTGATGTCAAGACTCATGTTTGTCACACGGGGCCATAAGAATTTAACTTTGGAGTTCCACAAACAACAGATCAAAATCCAACTCCAACGTTTGTTAACTCAGTGACGTGCCAAACTCTCAGAATGTCAATCTTCTCATAGTCCTATAGGAATCATGATGGTTCTTTCTGCCGTTGTAATTTTGTGAGGAATACACCAGATGATGTATGGCAAGTGCTTAGTCCACTACATGGTATATACTGAACCATAAAGAAATGCTAAGTACTATTGGTGTCGGTTCTGGCCATAAACCAAAGGTCAGCCAAAGAATAGATTGTCTTTTTGTCAGGTGTCCACCCGTGGCTGATCAGCCAGCCACAGCCACTGCACACCGGAGGCCATGGGTCACCCCCTTAGACAAGTGTGTCAGCAAGCCAGGCTTTCTGTAGCTTCATCTACTCGCAAGATTATGGAATTTTTGTTTCCTTTAATGCTACATAAAGATGACAGATAATGCAATAAAATTAATATATGCATGGATGATTGTCAAACAGCTTTGAAAAAAGCCATTAATATTAGAAAAAAAACCCTCAATCCTTCCTTTTCCCTTCACATATTCACTGCCAATAGAAAAGGATCCGCTGAGAGACATTAGGAAGGAGACATTCTCAGGCTGCCATGGGTCCTGTAACCAAACCTGGAGACAGGGTAGGAGAGGGAGGAGCTTCCTGGAAGGGATCCCAGGAGGTCTGCAGACTGAGTAAAACTTAGCCAGGTTGACATATTTGCCAGAGGGTAGAGTGGTACTTTCCAGGGAGAAGATAGCTTGTTCCAACGCACCTGTATTATTGACAGATACACACCTACATATTCAAAATGGGGATACCCACCCCACGCTCCAGATCTGCTCAAAAACGTGAATGACCGTCTGATGATTTCAGCTTCTCCACATGTATATCTCCTTTAGTAAGGTAGTTTGAGTTCAGAATCAGGGAAATCTGAGTACTGTTAACGAGTGAAGCTTTGAAGAATTTACCAAGTACATGCCAAGGGTCTATGCCAGGAGTTTAACCAATCTTTACCCATAACTCTGTAGGTTCTACAAAAGGAAGCTTCCACAAAAATTCTTGATCTATGATGCAGTCCCAACAGGAGCCCGGACTGCTTCAAAATAGCCTTGAACTATTTCTAGATTTTTTAATGGTGAATCAGGTGAAGTCTCAGAGGACTTTAACTTCCTCTGCGTTATTCTAACTCCCCTAGGTGCTGAGGTCCCTCTCTGGGCCAGCTCTGAACCTGAGGGTGGCAAAGCTGTGTAGCCTGTGGCAGGTGCAGGAACAACTCCCTGATCTGAGGTTTAGGGTATAACAGGTGTCTGAGAGCAGTTGTGCCTGGCTCTTATGTGACCTTAACAAAGGTTTGCTTTTATTCTTTGAAAGATACAGAAGCAAAAAAGAGAATAATTTAACAACCATCTGTGTACCTGCCTTTTGTAATTAATGAGTATTAACATTTTATAATATTTGCTTCACACATTGTTGTTAATAATATAATATTACCATAAAGTTGATGTTTGCTGCTTTGACCCCTTCCTTCCCAAGGGACAACTATTAGGATGAATTCCATGTATAATTTACCAGGCAAATATTTGTACCTTGAATCCATACACCATATGCTGAAGTTTTAAAAATTTTATACCAACATTATCATATAATGTTTATCTTTCTGTAACTAGCTTAGATTTCATTCAACATGATGTTTTTTAAAGGTATGTGTTGGTGCATATAAATCTAGTTCATTTGTTTTAATTGCTGAATTGCATCCCACTGATGGGTATGTAAGATGAGTTTTTAGACTGAACCTACCATATGTCTTCCAAGGATCCAGTCATCACACAGTCTATAGAGACCTAAGCAGACTCAGGTTAAGGGATAGACAGCCAACGCATGATAGTGAGACATCCATGGTTCTCTAGGGATAAATCCTGCTTTTTTAAAACCCCTTTGGAGTTGAATTTACCATTCCACATGCTTTTTTTCTTAGGCTGATTCTTCATTTTACCCATCATGTTGTATATTGTCTTAGAAGGCCATTGAACAACTCCACTGATATTTCCACATATGTCTAGACCCTAGGGAACCTCACAGAAGTAGATGTCCACGGTCTGTCCCTTACCAAAGCTTTTCATCCATGCCAAAAATCAACAGCAGAGGGAAGGAGACGATCCGGACTCACTAATACTGCTTCAGAAGTTCCAGTCTTCTCCATTGTCCATTGAATTGTTCTCTGTTCCCTATAGAAATTCCCACGTACAAAAATGATTTTATAAGACTCAGTATCTTTCATTTCTAGAAATGAGAATCACACAACTAGTCATGTAATATTTTTGCCCTGGCTACCAGGAAGCTCAGTGCCAAATTTGTTGCTAAATCACCATGGCGAAACTGTGGCCTTTCCCTTGGTGCTGAAGGTTTACTTTGGCTTCAGTTAACAAATTCATAACATATTTCAAATTGACTCAACTCATTTGTGAAAAAAAAAAAAGGCCATAATTTATGTGACCTTATAATTATTGAGCACTAGACACGGTTAAAAATGAAAGGTGACAACAAGTGTTGATATTATTATAATTTTTTGAAACATGTTTTATATAGAGTGAAATGTGAATGAGCCATTTATAGCTTCGTGAGACAAATACTCATCTTCAGGCATGGGCTTATTTAAATAAGCTTTTTTTTTAATTTAGATGCTTTTTTTAATTTAGATGATAATGCTTTATTCGTGGGTTTGGGTCTTTGGGCTGCGACATTCCTGTGGCCCCTTCCTAACCAATAGTTAGCACTGTGTGTGATTTTGAGACTTTTTCCTGCCCTAAGATACACATCGTTTTATTCTCAAAATGAATTCAAGGAAACACACCAGCCCAAACATCATCATCATCATCAGTGACAACGATAACAAAGCACCTTAAATGATATTTTCAAACTGGTCTTTTAATATGAGAACCCTTATCATTTATTCAAGGCTTAATATGTCAGACATCACGATAGGTCCTTTATCTATATATCTTATCATATATTTTACTCTTCAATCGAGGTCTCTGCTATAGAAATGGACATTTTCCTCCAGTGCTTGTAACCAACCACTAAGCTCCTTGAAATCAGTAAGATAAACAATACTTAAGAAATTTTAAACCAACGACGTTCCTTACCAGCATTTCCATGGACTCAACCACAGAGCCGAGATCTGCATGTTTGCTTTTGCAGTAAGGATTAACTGAAAAATTAACAGTAAGGAACTGTAACTTGATACGAGGCTTGTTTAGGCCAAAGGCACGATCAATACAAATTTACCAGCCCTTATCTACCAACGATTATGCGTTCTCCTTGCAAACATACAATAGCGAGTTCTTGTCTTTGTTTGGCTGCATGTGGCAAAGAGTCTCAGGTAGCAGAAAAAAGAAAAGGTGGCTTTTTCTCCCATGGGACAAAGCCCGTCTCGGCATAGCTGAGGCTGTTGGGTTCTTCAGAGGTCAAGGCCATCAGTTGCTTAGGTCCTTGCAGTAGTCAGCAGCCATGTTTCTAGAAAGAAGGAGGGCAGGGTCTAGCCAGATCCAGCCCCCTCTTACTTCCTTCTGCAGCTTGACTTGGCCTCCTGGATTGATTTTGCATCTCTGTCTTCCAAAATCACTCTTCTGTCTTCTCAAATGGCTTCTGCTCTGGCTGGTGCAAGCTGAGTTTTCCCATGTCAGGCCCTTCCTCACCCCAAACAAAGTATGCAAACCCCCCGAGTCCACTTGCTGCCTTTGCAATACGTCAGCTGCACAGGTTAAATGAATTCTGTCCCTGTCTGCAATTCCCAAAGGCATCTCAGTATTTATTAGCCTCTACTTTGAATCATCATGCGTCTTTCTGTCCTATTATCTTTCATTTGATAATCTTGGTATCTTTAGCCCATTTCTCCCAAGTCTCATAATGTTTGGTACTCGAAATTTGTTCTTATCTATTATATTTCCCTTTGTGTCCCTCTATCCTGATTTTGGCCTTTTAAAAAGATCTACAGGTAATATCCCCTTCACTCGGCAAGCTGACCTCTCTTAGGATTCTGTTCTTGGAGGCATCTCTCTCTTGCATATTCCCTAGGATGGTCCTAGATAATCTCTCCTTAGTGATAATAAGAGAGAATTGTCTTGATGGATGAAAACAGAAAGTCCGTAATTCAATTTACTATCAACAAGAATTGAAGATTATGGACATCATTCATAGAGCCGAAAATAGCAAGACATATAAAAAAACAGGTTATCCAAATGATAAAGAATATTCTAGAACAACTTATGACTCGTTATAACCAAAAACTCATACGGACATAGCAAAAATAATCGAGGCAAAGTTAGGCTTCGTGACAACTAACAAAGTCTTTCTTACTATACGACATTTCTGCCTTCTATTCCCTCCCACTCCAAAGAGACCATTGTTTTAACACAGCATCTATTCAGAGTTCTATTTTATTTGGCTGTCTTCAATGAAAAAACAGTGACCGACAAGCATGCATATTTTATGACATAATTGCTTTTTTTCCAGAGCAATGTCTGCTTTAACGTCCAGGGAGAGTCGAGGTAAACGTTGCTCTGAACCAGTCTGTTTGTGTAGCAGGCTGTTGTGCTCATCACACTGCACGTGTGACATTGTGCAGGGAGCACGCGTGACATTGTGCAGGGAGCATGCGTGACATTGTGCAGGGAGCGCAGCCTGATGCGGAAGAGGCTGGGTGCCAGGATCGGCTGCGTGCGTTAGAATTCTGCGACTTTCCAGCGACATGGCGTTTGTTAAGTTACTTCCGCAACACGTTCCTCACCATCATCTTTTGTAAAATCATGGGAACTACCTTGGAGGGTTTTGTAAAAACGAGATGTAATTTTTCAGTCCAAGAGCTTAGAACAGTGCTGTAGAACAGTCTGTACTCAACTCATTTTGTCATTTTCAGTTCATGAGAAAGCTAACGGCTTCTACGAGGTGCGAGAGGAAGACCATGGGCTGCAGAGAGAGCCACACAGTCCTCTCTAGGTGACCTCGCTACGTGACCCCCTTCTTGGAGTCTCATTTTCTTCATCTGTAAAATGGGGATAATCATACATATTTCCTACAGGTTCTTAAATGAGATTATCTAGGTAATGCTTCAGGCACAAAATAGATGTCCAATAAAAGTTAGTTCCTTTTTATCTTCTCTATCACTAGAAAACCAGCAAACGGAAGAGAGAGAGCATGGTGGCATTAATAATAACGTGGTTTTATAAGAGGCTGTGCACTTTACGGATTAGCTGGAGTGGCTTGGAGCCAGCTCGCAAGCTAGGGCTTCCTACTGTGCTCGAGGATGCTCTTCCTTTGGCTATGTTTCTGGCTGTGTCTACACTGGGCTCTCTCCCAGGAACGAGACAGGGAATTAGAGCTGGTGAGTATTCTTCTCTAATCTGCAGGACCCTCAGACATCGGCCTAGGCCACCCCCAAGAATTCGAGGCTTAGGAGTATCTCTGTACACGTGTCTCTGTGTGTCTTTCTTTGCCTATGTCTACATCCCTGTCTGATGGCATCTGGCATCAAGGTTATAATCTCAGCGTCTGCCGTCAGATGGAGCTGGACGGAAGTTCCAAAATGGACACCTCAATACATGTGACCGCGAGAAGGTGTGTAACTGCAATTGATTAATACAGATGCTGATATTACCTCTCTCAGAGAACTGATATGAAGATCGAGATGAAAGACTAAGTCACAGTGGTTGGCACACACTGTGTCAGATCAAAGCCAATTGCCTGAGTGTCACAATCACTACCGGGGTCTCTGTGGGTAAACAGATACAGGTCTGTGACTACGGTGTTCATGTGGCTGTGGTAGTGGGGGGTGGGATCTGTGTGGGTGCCTACCTCTTTTTTTCTAAGAGAGCAGGAAGGAGATCTGCAGGCCCTTCTCTCTTTGTCCTATGTGAGGGTATCACGGGGCCCCGTCTGCCTCGAGTGACGGCCATTCTGCAGGGCCGTCTCGTGGGCATGGGCCAGGAGCTCACGCTAACATACCAGCTCGTGGAATGGGATGGACAGAGTCAGAACCGTGGTTCCAGAAAGACCTGATTCCATTCGCAGTTCCATCCATTACTATGCGTGGAACTTAGGCCAATTGTCCTATCTCCGTGAATCCTCATTTTCTTACCTGCAGAATAGAATGATGATATTGATCTGTGATGCTTAGTCACAGGTAAATGTGACTGGACATTCATAGAGCAGAGAGCAACAATCATTTCAGTGATCTAATAAATATGTATTACACTCCTACTGTGTGCCAAGCACTGTGCTAGGCTCTTTGGGGTGATGGCAGAGAAGAAGTGAGCCGCTTTCTTGGAATTTGGAATTACTGAAATGCAATAAATGTAAATAAAAGGAAAATGGAAATGTCCTCATCTCCTTTTATCGCTCTGTATGGGAATTCTTTATAATTTCTGGAGGCCTTGGCCTCTTAAAGTCTGCATTCTGCCCTGCAGGTGAATTTGAACTTCAGAGTGCCTTAGGCGAGTGGATTGTTTTAAAGCCAGGAAGTTGACAGAGCAAGTTTCAAGCTTGAGGAAGTCCTCAGGTGGGAGGGGCACACAGAGAGTCCTTCTGCAGGAGCATTTGGGGAACTGCCAAATTTCTAATAAGAAATGAATTTGCCTTTATTTAAAGAAGGAAATGGAACTTTCCCTCCCTAAAGAGGAAGGAGAGGCTGTCTCTGGCTTTGCTAACCGGTACCGCCTCTGACTGGAAGGTAGCTAGGATGAGGGGCAAAAGGGACACATGCAGGCCTAGCCGTAGGGAACCTCCTCGGTAAGTGATAACAGAGGCGGAAAAGTGCGTGCCCCTGGAAGGAAGGAACTAGAAGACACAAAGGGCCGTGAAGGCTCAGCCTCGCATGACCCGTGAGCGGTGCGGGTCGGTGCAACAGAGAGAGAGAGAAGAGCCAGTCTAGCACTGCTTATGCTGACATCCTGGAGGTGGCCAAGGTGGCTGGGGCACCTCTCTCTGCTCCTCTGTATTTCCCAGAGTCCCCTGCGGTGAGGCTGTGGCCCATGCAACTGGGTCCTGGCCAATAGGGTGTGGACGAAAGTGGCTAATTCAATTCCTTGAGCTCTTGTTCTCAGCCTTGGGAACCCAGCAGAACACACCGCCGACATAAATTTCTGCCCTCACAGTGCTTATGTGTTCTGGAAGGGTGGGACAAATAATGAACATGATGAATAAGTAAAATATATAGTAAAATATATGACTAAGTAAAATATATAAATGGGCATGGATCTAATTTACATATAAGTAATATACAAACATTCACATATAATTTCTAAATATGCATATGTATATATATTAGGTATGTGTATATGTATATACATGTATATTTTTATTTGTATATGTATATATTGCAAAATATAAATATATGCATATTAATTATTAATATGTATTAATAAAACTATAATATACTATCTTATTAAGAATATATTACTCATATTAACTATTAGTGATAACATAATATATGTTACAAAATATAAAGATAGTGATCATCGCCAAGGCAAAGAATAAACTAGGAAGGACCATACGTGCTGGGAGAACCATTTTAAAGAGGGTGTCCGTGGGTGCCTCACAGAGACAGTAAACTCTGTGTAGACAGGTGAAGGAGGAGAGGCTACCTGCCACGCACATATCTGAGGAAGAACAGTTCATGGTTTTCATGGAGCTCAGTGAGGCCAGTGTCTAGCATGGAGGGAGGGAACACAATCAAGAAACGACCAGAGAGGGGACAGAAGCTTTTTGGGTCGTCTGTGGCCTCAAGGCCACTTGAAGTTTGTTGGCTTGTAGTTTGAGGGAAATGGGGAAGCCAGTGCATGAGACACAAGATGTGACGTATTTCAGAAGAGTCACTCAGGGTGCCATTTTGAGAATACACTGAAAGGGACTTGGGGGCAGGGAAAGAAGCAGGAAGTCCCGTGTGGGGGCTTTTTTAATGTATTAAGTAACAAACAAGGCTGGCTTGACAAGGAGTGGAATTGGAAGTGGGAGACGGGACTAGACCTGAATCTATTTGGAGAGCAAGCCAATAAATAGGATGTGCTAATCGATAAAATGTAGGGGCGGGGGCGAGAACAAGAGAGGGGTCGAGACTGACTCCAGAGGTTTCGTCTGAGCAGCTGGCAGGATGGAGTCGCCATGACTGAGGCAGGAAAGGCAGCAGGAGTATGCTTGGGGGACTACCAAAAGCTCGGGTTCGAGTTGTTTAATCAATGTCCAGACGCATGCATATCCGATCTTTGGGGAAGACGTTTGCGGAAGATGCATGGTTAAAAGTCATCAGTGTACAGATACTACTCAAAACCGTAAGTGTAAATAAGATCACTTCTCTTTCTGCAAACAAGATTGAGTCACCGGTCCTGTGGCAGAAAGGGAATGAGTCAGCTTGAAAGACAAGAATTTACGAATGGAGAGTGGCCTCAGAGCCCACCCACATCCTGGGAGGAAATTTTTGGACTTCTCAGCAGAACCCAAAGAACATTAAAATCAACAAAAGATGCGTTAGGGGAATTTTACCAAGGTAAAAAAAAAAAAAAAAGATAAATTATTTACTAAATTATTTGGTAACCACAGGTGGAAAGTACACCTTACAGCGTTGACATCGGCATGCATAATAGAACATATAAATGTTCTGATGACTCACCCATTTATTCCAATCATAAGTCATCTGAGGTCATTTTGATGCCAGTTTTAGTTCTGAGTCAATTTTGATAAAATTTAAAAAAAAAAAAACAAAAAACCTTTTTCATTGAAAGCTGAATAATACTTGACATAATTACATAATCAAGTGAGTGCTTAGGCCAGGCAGAAAATGTAAATGAATTTAAATGGCTGGGTGTGTAGACAGGTGTGGTCAGGGTCACCACAGTGTGGAGCCGACAGCAACTATTGAGTTGAACATGACCACGCAGGAATCGAGACCCAATTTTCTGCAAATTTTCAAGAGTCTAGGAATCTAGACATTTTATATGGAAAAGCCCACTGTTTTAACATTGGCACATAGTTTATCTTACAAAACACGTGTATAGGTGAGGCGAAGCACGTCTTCTGCTTGGTTGTAGATGACTGGACACAAATTTGGGACCACTGGTTGCCTGTTTCTGCACAAGCGTTTTGTTTGAGAAACCCCTATGTTCTTGCTGAATACAGTGGAACAGATACATGTGGCATGGTCGATGCCCGCCCAGTGGGGGAGGTGGACAACGCGACATGTGGTGCCATGCTTTGAGTCTGTAAACATGGACCTGAGGCAATCTGAGAAGAAAGCATGATCTCCGAGGGGACAGGCCAGCAAAGACTTCATAGAGGAAGTGGAACCTGAGTTAAATCAAGCTTGAGGGACTAAGGGGCATCAAGGTGTTAGAAGCCTGCCAAACTGTTCCATTTGGTTAATTTAGTCTTAATGATTAAACTTTACTAATCTAGTGTTAATGAGAGTGAACTCTTTACCCGTCGTTTTTCATTAAGATCTATTAATCCGTTTCGGCCACTCACTACACCTGTTTTAAAACAGTTTTATTGACATATAATTTACATACAATACACCTACTTAAAGTGTACCATTCAGTGTGCTTCAGTATATTCACAGGGCTGTGCAACCATTACCATAAAGTCATTTTAAAACATTTTCATCCCTCTTAAAAAAAATCCCATACTCATTAATAATCAGTTTCGGTTTCCTCCTCTGCAGCTCTAGACAACCACTAATCTACTTTCTATCTTTATGGATTTGGACATTTCAAGACATGGCATTATACAATATGTGGTCTTTCATGACTGCTTTTGCTCAGCGTGATTTTACAGGGTGCATTCATGTCGTACCATGTATCAGCACCTTATTTTCTTATATTGCCAAATAATATTTCACTGAATTAACACACCGTATTTTATTTATCCATTCAGCAGTCGATAGACATTTGGGTTGTTTCCACTTTTTGACTATGATGCATAATCTCTCCATGAACAATTGCGTACAAGTTTTTTATGTAGACATTTGTTTTCTTTTTCTTGGGTAAATACCTGGGAAGGAATTAGGTCACATGGTAATTACGTTTAACATTTTGAGACAATAACAAACTGTTTTTCAAAGTGCCTGCAGCATTTTTCATTCCCCGTAGCAGTGCATGAAGGTTCCAGCTTCTCCACACCCTCACACACACTTACTATATCTTTTTGACTGTTGTCAGCCAATTGGTCTTTATTGTTTGGTTTGCATCTTAATAACTTATGATGTAAATAAGATTTTCATGGAGAAAACCTATTCAAATCCATTTCCATTTTAAAATTATTTTACTTGTCTTTTTATTATTGAGTTGTAGGAGTTCTTTCTATAGTCTACGTAAAAGTTTCTTATTAGATATATGGTTTATAAATATTTTCTTCCATTCTGTGGGTTGCCTTTTCACTTTCTGATGATATTTGCATCACAAAAGTCTTTAATTTTGATAATTTGCAATTTATCTATTCTTTCGTTGGTGGTTCTTGCTTTTTTTTCCACCTAAGAAACCACAGCTTAACTTAAGGTTATGAAGATTTACTCTGATGTTCTCTTTTAATAATTTTGTGGGTGTTAAATTTCTTTTTCATTTAGAGCTATAGTAAATTTCGAGTTACTTCTTTGCACATGTTGTGATGTAAGAGTCTAACTTCAGTCTTTTTCAAGAGTCCTCGAGCCATCTGTTGAAAAGACTATCCTGTCTTCATTGATTTTCTCTGCACCTTTGTCGAAAATCAATTAAGTGTAAATGTAAGGACAATTAAGAAACAGATTTATCCATAGTAACAAGGTGATTTTCAGAAGTCAAGAAAGTCTAAAAATAATCTTGACACATATGTGTTGATAGGAAGAAATCTAACTACGGGAGGTGAACACAAGGTAAATATATATACATGTAAATATATTTATTTATGTATAGATTTACATGTATATATATTTACACTGTGTGTTCACCTCCTGTAGTTAGATTTCTTTCTGTCACCATATATGTGACCCCTTTTACTCCATCTACCTCCCCCCTCCCCCAACCCCCTCCCCTCTGGTAACCGCTAGTCTATCGTCCATGTCCATGAGTCTCAGTTTGTTTGTCCTGTTCATTTGTTACTTTTAGGTTTACATCTGGTACATATTTTCTTGGTCTGAAGATAAACTTAGTTGCCTTAATGGATTTGGTGACAATGGCCTTGGCATTCGGCTGTTGCTATGGTTAATCAAAAAAAGGAGAATGCATATTTTATGAAGAAATCTTGAACTTGCAGAAATTAAATGTGGAAGAACTCTGAGGGTACATTATTGACCTGACACCCTGTCTTCCCTAAATACTGTAATATTTTTTTTCCTTTAAACAAGAACATTCTTTTACAAAACCATAATAATCTCATCAAAATCAGGAATGTAACCTTGATACAATGTTACCGTCTAATCTTCAAGTTCCATTAAAGTTTTGTGACCGTCACAGTAATGTCCTTTATGGTGAAAGTGTATAATTCAGAATCACACACTGCCTCTTGTTGTCACATCCCTTCAACCTATTTCACGCCGAAATGATCCGTCATTCCTTCCTTCAAGTTCATGCTCTTGGCACTTGTGAAGACTGTAGGCCAGTTATTTTTAAAACATGCCTCAACTTGGATTTGTCTACTATTTCTTCATGTTGAGATTCACATTACACTTTTTAGCAGCAATGTCTGAAAATCGCTGTTGAGTTCTATCTGCAAGAGTTTGTCTTCTCCCAGATGGTTCCGTAAAGATCTTCCAGCCCACATGCTGCTCTTACAGTGTGTTGCTTACACTCCTCCTCTCGGGGGTGGGATCTGTGTCCTTTTCCCTTGATGTATGGGCCTGTGACTGTGGAGGAAATGATGCTATGTAGCTTCCGAGTCAAGTCATCGAAAGCAGCACAGCTTCCTTATGGTGCGTTTGGGGCGCTCACTCTTGGATCTCAGTCTCCACGCCATGGGGAAGCAGAGAGACCGTAGGAAGGGGGCACGTGCAGAGATTCTCTCTGAGAGCTGCAGCAGAGTCCCCAACCAACAGTGAACATTAACTTCCAGTGTCCCAGTGATGTCCCTTACAGGTGATCAAGTCTTCAGCTGAGTCCGGCCTTCAGCTACTGAATCCTCTCCAGCCCGCCTTGTTCTCTGCTGAGGCCTCAGACATCATGGAACAGAGACGAGTCATTGCTTTAAATCTCTGTTCTGAGCCACTATGGCTCTTCCCAACAAGGTGTGGATGTCAGTGGCATTCTGCCCCACCTCGTGGCTTTGGGATCAAATTGCTTAGGAAGAGAAAAGAAAGGAAGAAAAAGAATAAGTGTTGGAAGTAGATAAATCATATTTATATTCTGATTTTCCTATTCGCAAATAGTGTCATCTTTGGCTTCCGGCGGAAGCACGGACTCTGGGTTTCCTCCTCTGCAAAGTGTGCATGATAATGAAGATGCCTTCTCCCTGAGGCTGCCGTGAACGCTGATGCTAGTATCTGCCCTCTCCTCATCCCGTACTTCCACCCGTGCTGCTGCAGGTGGGCCCGCCCCAGGAGGCAGGGTTCTTTCTTGTGTTTACATACCTCGTGCTTAGCTCATAGCAAGCATTTCATAAATTTTATGTAACGAATGAACGAATTATATTAAAGAAACCTTTATAAATTATAAAATGCCATATGAGTGATAACTATGACTACTGAATACAATTTTTATCTTTCTGAAAGATTCAACTATTTATTAATGTATATTTTTACATATAAAACCATTTTTAGAACTTAACGTGTCTTCTAGCACAGTTTCTGATATATGATAGGTGCTCGATAAACGTGAATAATCAGATAAATGAATGAACAAATGGATGGATGGGAGGATAAGTAAATAATTAGTAGACATTTATAAAAGAGAATATTCTGGACTGATTTAATTTTTTAGACCTTGCACAGATGGAAACCCATCAGAATTTCATCGGATTAAATGATGGAAGCACTTGGCCAGCCACATAGTACAGAGCAGATGAGAGCAGTGCTTCAGTTGAATGGGTTGTTTAGATGTCACGACGGAGAGTTTAGACTCAGAACTGTTGCAAAATATAAGAAACGGAATGCGATTATTACACCTGTCATTTGGGCAACTGCTTTGCAATAGATCACATTTGGCTGTGACCTATATCTCCAACTTCATCTGGCATTTCTCATTCTGTCCTATTTCCTCTATTTTATATATGGCTATGAATTAAACACTTAGTTCTCTTTTCTTGATATTTTTCTGCTGCTGCAAAGTGGAAAGTTAGTAAGAACTTCCATAAATTTCCCATTGGATTGCTGAGACTCAACAGATGCAAAGTGTAAAATTCAATAAATATAATTTCATTGATTAAACCCCCACCCTTAAAGTAAAATAAGGAACACAGACATTAGCATAGTCTCATAAAATGGTGTAATGTCTAATAAAATTCTCTAACTGCTATCAATTCTTACTGTAGATACAGTTGGCACACCGTTGATTATTATTACTTTTTATTCAACAATTATTTATTGAGTACCTACTAGGGGCTAATCTAGTTGTTGGTGTTAACATAGTTCAAAGATACCATCTCTGTTTTTCATGAAACTCGCTGATTTTAGAACAGTGAGTCTACAGTTTCCCTTCCCACAGTTTCTGAGATCCATGGTCAACCATGGTCCAAAAATGTTACATGGAAAATTCCAGAAATGAACAATTCATAAATTTTAAGTTGTGCTCTGTTCTGAATAGCGTGATGAGATCTCACACTCTCCCTCTCCGTTGGGCCTTGTATGTTAATCGATCCTTCATCAGCATCTCTACGCGGTGTATACGGTACGATATTTCGAGAGACCACAGTCCCATAACTTTAACTACAGTACATTGTTATAATTGTTCTATTTTATTGTTAGTTATTATCGTTAATCTTTTGTAGTGCCTAAAGTATAACAAACTTTATTCAAGAAAGAAAGAAAAAAGAGCATTTATAGGGTTTGGTCTTATCTGTGGTTTCAGCATCCACAGGGGAGCTTGGAATTTTTGACAGACAAGAGGAATGGTATCTCGAAGTAGCAATGAGGAGAGAGGAGAAAACCTATTTCGCGTGATGCCCTGCTGTAGAGAGGCTGTGCCCTCAGGGGGCGTCACAGGCTGTGCCTCGGAGGGATGGATGATGAAGGGTTGGGGAGCTATTCATTTGCTGTGGATCAGTCGCCAGATCAACAGAAAAGAAATAGTCTCTGTATTATGTTAGGTGTGAGGCACGTGTCGGAATGAGGCGAGGTGAGGAAATGCTACAGGTGACCTTTAAATTCAAAGGGGAGAAAAACAAACAACAGCTTCGAAGTTGCTATTATGTGTTGGGCACCTTAAGGCCTTGATCCACCTTCATGTCCAATTGGTTGGCGAGTCTTATCCTCATTTAGAAGCAGGCTTAGAGAAGTCAAGGGGCATGCCTGAAGTCCTCCACCTCCCGGAGTGCAGAGAGGGCACTGGGACCTAGGAGTGCTGGCTACAAAACTCATGCTTTTGCCACTACGTCATGGCATCTCTCTGTAAAGGGTCATGAGGCCAATATTCATATTGCAATACCTCACCTTTAGATCAAACAGGGATACGCGATCTTTTTCTACAAAAGTCCAGATGCAAATATATTGGGCTTCATGAGCCATGTGGTCTCCGTCACAGCTAGTTTGCAGTTTATAACACTCTAATGCCACTGGCGTATCTGAGCCTCCCAGCCACTGTCTAAGGAAAGCTCTGGTATTCCATTTTGCAGGTTAAGCGACCGAGGTCTGCAGAGGGAGTGACTTGGCGATGTTCACAGATCAACACGAGCATTCACAGAGATGCTGGAATGCCTTACGCCAACAGTGGACGCTCTGTGTGCAAAACTGTACATGCCCCACCATCTGTCACTCAGTGGGGTCTGCGAGGTCGATGGCTCCATCCTCACGTTTGCATGGCGAAGTGCCTGGACACAACAGGTGTGCAATAAATGACCGATGCGGGGCGGGGTGCCGAAAGTGTGCCCGGGCTAGAGCCAAAAGCTGCTTCTGGACGTGCTTCTCTGTCAAATCCGTTCAACTCCACAAATGGCACGTAATCTGAATTTATCGTGGTTGTAATAGTGCACTTAGTTATAAACCATGATCTACGCCCTCGAGAGAGTCATAGGACAATAATAAGCTTTACATCAGGGAACAGATGAGAAAGCGATGGGGAGCTATCCACTTGCTGTCTACCTTTTATTGAGCTGGCCCTTTAAGCCTCCGTTATCTAGGAATTACCTCTTTTCAATGGTTGCCAGATTTGGGCCTCAGAGGTTAAGTTACCTGCCCAAGGTGGCATACCTGGTTAGCAGTCTGTCAGTAGAAGGCTGGCCCTTGTGGGGCTGGAATCATCACGGCGGGCTGAGCACTTGAGCCGGTATCACAGACAGGTGGACGTGGCTCGTGTTCATCAGAGGAGGAAAGATCCGCACCCAAGCGATCACTTCACAGTGGACAATAGGCGCGTGAAGAAGGCCGTTTGATATTGGCTGGAAAAGTGAACTAAGTTACTTTATGTCTTCATCCCATTTGGGCTGCTATATAAAAAGAAAAATAACAGACTGAGTAACTTATAAACAAAATAAATTTATTTCTCTCAGTTCTGCAGGCCGGAGGTCTGAGATCGGGGTGTCAGCATGGCCAGGTGAAGATCCGCTTCCCTGCTGTAGGCTCACATGTGGGAGGGGCTAGGGAGCTTTCCGGAATCTCTTTTGTAAGGGCACTAATCCCGTTCTTGAAGGCTTCACCCTTATGACTTAACACTCTTAAAGGTCCACCTGCTAATACCGTCACCTTCAGGGTGGGCGGGGGGACACAGACATTCACACCATAGCACCTTAGTCTTGAGGGACAGATAGAATTTTGGGTGATGAATAAGGAAAAAGAAAGTTGCTCAAGGTTACGGCACACAACTGGGAATGAACGTAGGCACAACTAACAGAAGCTGATGGATAGTTTATAAATTCATAAATCTTCATTCCTTACTTTATACATGAGTGTGACAAATCCACATTGTGTACCCATGTTATGACACACTACGACAAGCTTGGAGGAAGGCCTCTTATCTCCATACACTGGGGAAGAAACACATGCTCAGGGAGTTGCCTGAAAACCCAGGTGTGCAGAGACAGGTGGCAGAAATGAAATAGAGTCCGGGGCTTCTGATTCCATGTCCATTAAAGATGAAATAGAGATTTACCGCCGTAATCTATGTGAAGGGTGGAATAACCACAAGGTAGGCACAGAAATGGACAAAAACAGGATGTGGAGTAAAGAGATGGTCCACAAGAGTGAGAGCCAGATGGAGCCTTCTGAGCATCCTGCCAGGGCCCCATTCTTAGGGCTATCGACTCTGCCCAGGTAGCTGGATGATCGGGATTCTGAATGAATGATGATCCCCAGAATAGTTTCTTCATTGCTGCAGAGCAACCGATGCTAATGAAAACTCTTCTCTGAATAAGGATAAATTCAGACCGTCATTCTAGAATACTCATGGCCCTGGAGTGAGAAAACAGGTTCTGGGTCTGGCTATGACACGCTAATTAGCTCTGTGACCTTTAAAAGTCACTGTCTTCTTCTGGTCTCGGTTTGCTCCTCTTGAAAATGAGATTTGACGAAGCATGGTTGTTAAGAGCTTGGCTGTGGAGTCACGTGTTTCCTTTAACCTCAGCTCTGTCGCTGATGACTGCGGGAGTCCTTCCCTCTGTGCCTCAGGTTCCTCACCTGCAGAATAACTGTGTATTCCTCAGAAGGTCAGTGTTAGTATTAGGTGACATCATGAATATAATGTAATTAGTACTGTACGTAACAGAAACTAGGTGATTAATATATTGTTAATAAAATCAGAAGTCAAGTTCTATTGTTCTATGCTATGATGATACCGTGATCGTTGCTTAAAGTGCATGTCCATTCTTGATATCGTGCGGCTTCATTTAACCTGCACTCTCAGTGGTGAGCTGTGGATAGACAATTGTATTCCTTGGAATTTTCTTGGCGGTGACAGTGTTAAGTTTATGATTTGCATAAATGGTATGTTAAAACTCTCAGAGGAAAACTAGATACATCCATGGGTATTCTGTTTCTAAAAACAAGCTTTCTCAATGTCCCCAGGTCTTTTTTGTCTCGAAAAGTAATTAATACTGTGAGAAATAATTGAATCTAGTAGTCACTGACGTTTCGTTTATAGCATCTACGTTTTCCGTGGGTTTTCAGACTACAGTCTTAGCATTTTTAAATATGATACACCAAAATCAGCAAATTCTAGAATAAATTAATACAGTAGTTCTTCACTTGAAAGGACTTTATGTATCTTCTAGTTGCCACTATTCTTAAGGTTAATCGAGAGAACGAGTGGCAAATAATAGCATGGATGGATGAATGAATATTGTGTATAGACAGACTTCTCAAACCTGAGAGTGTGTACCGTGGAATGAGTGTGGGGGTGACTCAGCCACCTACCCGGAATATGCAGGTTGAAGGGCAAACATACCACATCTTCCCAGGAAGCATACATTTTATCTAACGGTAGATGATTTAAACTTCATTTTTATATCAAAGTAAAAATGGAAGTACTGTGGGGGAGACTGTTAGGATCTTGTAAAGTTTTTTAGACAGAACAAATGAGGAACTTCAAAGGAATGTCATTCTTTTCTTAGACCATTCAAGGCTAAGTTCTCAGCCCGTGACACCATCACTCTTCCGTCACCAACTGGTTCTCATCTCTACTTCGGTGGAAAAGTTGCCCAGAACTGCTCAAAGGGGACTGCCACCATCGTCTTTAATACGGAACCCACAGATGGCAGGCACCCAACGGGAGTCCCGGGCCCCTGCCTGAGTCACCTCAGTCTCCAAGAGCTTAGCAAAACAGCAGTAACCAAAAGCCTTCCTCCTTTGGGGTGTGGTGAGATAGAAAGTTAATTTCTACCTTTCTGCTCCGAAGACACTAACAGTTCCACCATGAAGTCATGATAGAAAACCCTGAGTGCCCCAGATTAGAAATTACATTCTCAGTATTATCACGTTCTCCCTGAGGGCCTTGCCACCTCCCTCGGCAGCACCAAGCTGACTTCCGGAGGTCATGCTCTCTTTTAGCCTAAATGTCATCTTGTGTGTGTGTAAGAAGACCTTGGCTCTGCTGGTTGGTTAAGCAGGAGGAAGCTGTACGTAAACTTCCTTCATCAGAGGTAGCCATGCGGGGTGAGTCTTTTTCTTCCTTCACTTATTTCTCTCCAGGTGAGGTGGGTGGCCTCTCTGGTGCGTCTGGTGGAAGGAGCAGAGCTTGCAGCTCTTAAGATTGCAGCTCTTAAGATGAGATCTCCTGGGTCTAAACCAAGGCCCCTTTGACGTTCAGGCTCTGCTGCGTATACTCATAAAATAAAATAAAATGTAGAGATCGTACTTTGTATTAAGGTTAACATTAAAATTTCTGCCGAGTTTCCATATTTTTAGCATGATGCTGAAATTTCTTATGCAAATCTTGATGACTATATCTTTGTATGATTTAATACTTAGCTAAAATATTTCATCTAAACATAAATTCAGGAAAAGTTTAGTAAATGAATATGGAAAATGTAAATAACGCCTCTTGAAAATAATCAAGGTAGAAAAGATTGATCTTTTTACTGGGACAGTTTCTTCATTTAGAGAAATCTTTTCAAAAGTGCAAACATAATTTCTGTTAAGTTGTAAAGAACGATAAAAACCAAATCTAAGAAATCAGATGAGAGATCCAAAATGCATACTGCTCCAAATCATGGCACTAAAATTTCAAAAGAACAGGTACCTTGATTTTTCTGCACAACATACCTTCCACAAGTCCACTTTTTGTTCATCGTTCCATTTCTCTCATTTTAAAAAATTAGGGTAAAATTGACTTATTTGGTGGGCATTTCTGTGGATTTTAATACATATATAGATTTGTTTAACCACCACCGAAATCGGGATTCAGAAGTGTTCCATAACCTGAAAAACTCCCTGTATTACCTTGTAGAGTCACACTCTCCCCCACCCCTAATACCTAACAAGCATCGATCTGTCCTTTTCCCTTATTTTCTAGATTTCAACATCATACAAATTATTTCTAAAAATTCCTGAAAGAAATGGCACAGGCTAGAAACTCCAGCATCAACAGATTTTTTTTGAAAGAATTAGGTCAATTTTGCAAATCTTCTACCAACTTTTCTCAAGTGGATATTCTCCTTCCCAATTTTTCTCAAGGATGCTCCACAGGAAGTAGCGTACTAGGTGTGTAGGAGAGTTCATTCACGCCATATGGGATGCCTCAGGGTGTCAGATCTTACTTTTTTTGCAGGACCAATTGCAAAAACCAGCAAGATTCATTATTAAATAGTTCAGAATGAACTATTAAGAGATGATATTAAGCGATTATAAAATAATAATGTGCAAGACTAATATGCAGGCAAATATTTATGTACAGAAAGATGCAGAAAAGAATTAAAAAGTAGAAAGAACCCACCTGCCCAACAAAAGGGTATGCCATTAATAAAATACGATACAAATGGGAAAAACTATGCAGCAATTAAAATAAAGTCTTAAAATATTACATGAGATCAGAAAGTGCTTCTCACACAGTGTCAAGTGAAGAAAGATATGTAGTTTAATGGGGTAAAAACAGAAGTGTCACTGTACATGAGAAATGCATGGCCAATGGTGACCTTTTATTGGAGGGTTTTACGAATGAGTATTATTTTATTCTTTCTACCGTTTTTCTTTTTCAAATGTTATCTAATGAACCATTCTTATCTTCATTATCGGGTACAAATTAATAACTCATAGTCCGATGGTTTTGAGCATCTGTCATGGGTATGATGGCCTTTTTAATGTGTCAACTTGTCTAGATTTCAGTCCCCATTTCTTCATTCGAACGCTAATCTAGACATTACTATGAAAGTATTTTGTAGATGTAATTAAAGTCCTTAATCAGTTGACTTTAAGTAAGAGAGTTTATTCCTGGATAATCTGGGAGGGTGTGACTTCATTGGTTGAAAGGTTTTAAGAGCAGAGTTGAGGCTTCCCCGAAGAAGGTATTTTGACTTTGAAGAGCATCTTCTGTTTCTCTCCAGATCTCCAGCCTGTGGTCTGTCCTACAGATTTCAGATTCTTCTAGACAGCCTCCGTCAACACATAAGCCAATTCTTTAAATTTGTCTCTTAATTTGTATTTTTCTACTGCTTCTGATTCTCTGGTTAGACTCTGAGTGACATAGTGAGCTAGGAAGTGTGCCAAGCCTTTGATATGCAATCACTCAGGTGTTACAAAGCATTATTCTCTGTCCCCCAGAAGCTGACCCTGAGATAAAACAAATAGTTTATTTAAAAGGTGATCCCAGGAAGTACAAGTAGGGGAGAGGGGACGTAAGACAAGGAAAAAAAGGCAAAGAGTAAATGATGTGTTTTCAAGCAAGTTAACCCTGTGGACAGCTAGAGAGAGTCGGGGATTCCCTGTTATCCTAATCCAGGCGTGAGTGTGAAGGAATGTGCATCTTTCCTCTCTCCGGCCATTGATGGGTAAGGAAGCATCCAGGGACATTCACTCGGCTGCACTCAGCGCTTGCTCTGCCAGTGAGCCCAGGGACCTTGTCCAGGAAAAAGACCCAGGCAGGAGTTGCAGTGATGGTCTCTACAGACCTCATTAAAGGCGGAGGCTCAGCGGAAGTCGGGGAGGGCATAGATGGCATCTGCCCTATTTCCGGCATTTTTTATAGATGACAAATCTGAGGCTGGGCAGTCAGTTAATGTACGTAAGGTTATATAGCTAGTAAGATTCAGCATTGATCTGTCCTCAAAACTCTCTTAAATGTTTGGCACAGGCAGATAACTAATAATAAGAAAAAAAAAATCAGTGTCAATTGGGACATTCATGTCAACAGAGAATGAGTTTGGCCGTTATCGCTTTTTCGGTTGGATCACACTAGTTTTTGGAAGCACTGCAATACCTGTTTCTTCTCCAAATCGACTCAATTTCTTATATTTTTGAGGCTCCAGGTTCTCTCTTTCCTTCATGGCGAACACCTCAGAGGGAGCCGTGAGCATGCCAGCCCGGTGGGACAAGCCTGCAGCGGGAAGCGTGGGTGACACTTCACAATAAGGTCCTGAAAAGATTGTTACACATATTTTATTTCCCCCTCTGTCTTTTCACTTATCAGGAAGTTTATTTCGCAATTATTTTCTCGTAACACAGTTCATCTGCCAATGTCTAAGCAAATCTGTCATCACTTCACAAGACATTTGCAGCACCTGAGTTCCGTGCAAGATATTATAAAAAAGGCAAGTGTTGAGAAGAAAGGACACGACATTTTTGAAAGACGTATTATGTGCTGGTTAATGCACCTCAAGTATGGTGTCTTATTGATAAGTCGAGTATTATTAGTCTCATTATATAGATGAGGAAACTGGGGCTCAGAGAGAGTAGGCATCTTGATAAAGGACATGTAGCTAACCAGTGGCTGAAATGAGATTCGAACTTATGACATTCATCTTCATGGCAAATATTCTTTCCATCAGGCCGCACGTGGTGCATGACCCGAAGGGATCCGATAAGAGATGACAAACAAAATTACACGAGACATACGAAACCATGGGGGAGATGCCAGAAGGCTGAACTTGGTCCTTGCCAAAGGAATAATGCGGGCAAGACGTGTCATGAGTTCCCTGTTGCGGAGGTCTCGGGCACGACTTTGCAGAGAAAATGGAGCTCACTCAGTGTGTGCAAAGAGAGATGGGCGAGCAGGATGGACGCGAGCCAAGAGCGGGCATACGACCTCTTTGGCGAAGGAGCTGTCATGGGATTTTATTATGGGTTCCAGACGCTGAACGCACGCACACCCTGCTGGGCATGTGAGATTGTAACCCTACCGAGCCCGATCTCAAACGGTGGCTCTACTGCGAAGCCTTTCCCGATCCTCTAACGGAGACGGTGTCGTTTTATCGTTCCCAGAACATTCTCTCAGACCTTCAGCACAATCGTTTAGAGTGAGAGCTTTGAAACCGAGATATATCTCCTGAATTTAAATCCAGGCTTTGCCTCTTCCTCGCTGTGACCTTGGATGATTTATTTAACAAATCCATTTTCTTCTTCATATAAAAAGCGGATAATGACGATGGTTGCTTCATAGGGATGCTACGAAGTTAGAGGTAATGTGGATCGCTACATACATGGGGTGTTAAGATCCAAGCGTGGCATGGTCGTCTAGACCTGTGGTTCCCAACTGGTGGGCTTTTGCCCTTCAGCAGATATTTGTCAACGTCCGCTGACATTCAGGGTTATCGCAACTGAGGGGAGGGTTATGTTGGCATCTAGTGGGTAGCGGCCAGAGACCCTGCTAAATTAAATGTCCCACCGTGTGTGCGACAGCCTCCTGCCTGCTCCCTCAACAAAATGTCATTCAGTCCAAAACATTAATGATGTCGATTTCGAAAGATGCCGTCCTAGACTGTCGGCTTTGTGTAAACCAGACGCCGCCGCCTATGTAGATACCTCCGCACTTCTAATACCTACAGGTGGGACTTCAGTAATGTTCGTCGAATGAACGTTCAGGAACTCAGCATCTGTTGTCACAGTGGCTGATTAAAGCAACGAGCCAAAACGGAAGTAACAGTCCAAGCTTCGATCACTTGCTGAGATGGCATCACAAGGACCCAAAACGGAGTAAGTGCCGACTGACCCTCCCCCTCCATTTCCCTCCTGCCATGAAAAGGCACAGCTCTCAAGGTTCAGGCGGACCTGCAGGAATGGGGGGGGATTGTCTCACTGCTGAGGGAACCCCAAACAAAAGGATCCTATAGTTCTACAGACCAAGGGCGGAGCAGGGAAAGGGAGAAAGGGGAGAGCTAGGGTGACAAGGTGCCCAGCACGGTGTCGACTGGGGAAGCTGTCTTCGAAGGATTCCCCTGCTTCTTTGAGAAAGAGGTTTTGTCAGAGGTGCCTGAAAGAGACCTTCGCCCAAGGCCTCAGATAAAGAGACCTGTGAATGTAGATGCCTGGGCTTCGAATGCAAATGTGCAAAAAGCTTGACCAGCCAGAGGGGCCCACGTCCTGGACCGCAGCTCCCTCCGAGACCCTGCTGCACACAGGTCTGGTCCGGGGAAAGTGGCTTTTCTCTGTCAGGCCTGCCTGGCAAAGCCTTTATGATCGCCTTTATTTTGATAATTATAGGGCCTTTATTATTTTGTCCTCAGCTTTATCGAGGTGTGATTGACAAATACAATTTGAACATATTTAAGGTGTGCAATGGGATGCTTTGACATGTATATAGTGAAATGATACCCCGATACCGCGGTCAAGCTAATTCATATAACCATCACCGCACATAGTTAGTTACCTGTTGTTTGGGAGAACAGTTAAGATCTATTATCTCAGTACATTTTAATATATCATATAGTATTATTAACTATATCATATAGTATGATTAACGCCCTGCTGTCTGTTAGCTCTCCAGAACTTATTTACGTGCATATCTGAAACTTCGGTCCCTTTGATCAGTAGCTCCCCATTCTGCCCACCCCCAACCCTCATCTACTCTCTGCTTCTATGAGTTTGGACTTTTCTAGATTCCATGGATCACTGAGATTATGCAGTATTTGTCTTTTGGTGTCTGGATGATTTCATTTAAACATCACGTGTTCTAGGTACATCCACGTGGTTACGAGTGACAGGGTTTCTTCCTGGCTAGTTCGGTGCGTAGGGCCTTTAAAATTATAGGATGTTGGCCAGGAGCTTCGCTCCTCACAAATGAATTAATATGTACAGTTACATATGCTAAAGGAAACAAACCTAACCAAAGTGTGTACAAACAGGTGTACATGCTTGAAATAAGTTTCTATTTAGGCAACGTGAGAGTGATGACCAGCCTTGCGGAGTTGTTGGTCACGTTGGGCGAGTGATCAATGCACATTTCTATCATTACTGTAACATTTTCAGCCAATCGTATCTTCTTACCTGACCTGAGTAAGTTCACATGGGGGGCCACTGGAGGTTGATGCTGGCAAATGTGCCACACGTGGCCGCTTTTAGGGCATGTAGATTTTGTTTATTACAAAATTCAATTTTAGTGAGAACGCTGTTTTAATATGAAAACACCAAAACAAAAGAAAACTTCTGAGAACCCCTTTCATGAGAGACAGCCTAGATAGAGCAGGGCTCAAGAGGGGACCCCCGAAATGGGACTGGCCAGGTGTGCCTGGGACAACGCCGGTCCTGACGTCCATACGCTGGTCCTGGCGTCCATACGCTGGTCCTGGCGTCCATACGCTGGTCCTGGCATCCATACGCTCTGTGACTGGAAAAATTCCTTGGCTTCTCGGTGCCTAATTTTTCTCCCTTGTGAAATGAGGATAAGAGTAGTAATAATAATGATGATCATAACAACACTGACCACATGGCTGTTTATGAGGATTCAACACGTTAAAGGTTTTGTAAAGCTCTTAGGAGAATAGATATAGTAAGCCTTACCTAAGAGTCTGTTGTTCCGAGATGGCCGAGGTGACCAGGGAGACTTCTGGCTGCAAGTCCCCATCTGGCCGAGCCCCGGAAGTAAGGAAGCTGGCCTGGCAAAGCAGAGAGCGATGGACACTCCAGGTGGAGGGATGGCAGCGTGTGAACGTGGGGTGTAGGAACATCGACATGGGGGAAGCCTGGGAAGTAGGTAGGGGATGAGCCTTGTAAACCGGGGGAGGGCTTAGGATTTTATCTAAATTAGCAGATCTTTAGTGAAGGGGTTAGTCCAGAGAAGATGAGAATTTCTTTGACTTTTTCCCATCTGCTCCCACTGCCCCGGGTTCCAGCAAGTAGCAACTGTGCAGTGGCCTTTGACACAAGCTTCGCGTCTCTGGTAGTGTGTGCAGCTGTGTTATTTCCACCACCAGGGACGAAAATGTGGCTTCTTCTGTTCTGTCTTTAGGCCGCTACCCCGGGAATGGAGCGTGCAGCTTTGGGGCAGGGACAAACGAAGGCTTCCGGAATTTCTCTGCATGAAAAATGTAAGGTTCCTCTCTTCTTATATGCAATTCAAAATAAGATGTTAGTATTTGGAATTTCTAAAATTAAAATTGCTTTTTAAACAAAATGTCTGAGCTGCATAAGTTTATTTTTAAGGTATAATTGACATATCACACTGTGTAAGTTTAAGGGGTACAAAGTGTAGATTTGGTACATTTACATATTGTAATATAATCACCACCATGATGTTAGCAAACACCTCTATCGAGTCACATAATTGTCATTTCTTTTTTGTGGTCAGAACAATTAAGGTCTCAGTAACTTTGACGTTTATAGTCCAGTGTCGTTAATTATAGTCACTACGCGGCACACTAGATCTCCCGAACTCACTTAACTTCTAGTTACAAATTTGTACCCTAAACAACCTCCCCACCCCGCCAGCCTCTGAGCCCTGCCTTTCTACTCTCTGCTTCCAGGAATTTGGCTTTTTTAGATTCCGCATGTAAATCACGGCTTGCAGTATCGGACTTTTCTCATTTAGCATAATGCCCTCAAGGCCCATGGAAGAAACGTGGATAGAAGATACCAGTGTTCATGGATCTAGACTTGTGGGTCGACCTTGAATGTCCTGTCTTCTGTCTGGCCTGCTTTGCCGTGCCTTAAGAATACGTTTAGTTTTAACTGATAGAAAAATCCAGCCAGATTTTATGATTTTTCTAATCACACCAAAGGGCGAGGGGCCACTCCAGCCTCCAATGAAGTAAGACATGGGCTACATACACCTTGAAGAATCTGTGGAAGGACAATAGACAGAGACTGAGCAGCAGAGCAAGGTCTGAATGGCTGAGAAGATAAAGAACGTCGGCTCTCGGCCCCCATCTACGGGGAGGCCTTTGCATCCAGACACCCTGACTTCCTAGGTGTTTCCATACACGGACTTATCAACGGCCAGTCCTTCCACACGTACACAATGTCCCATCGCCTGTCACCGAGTCCGGGACCTTTCTCCAGCCAGTCTCCCTTCTCTCTTCTGCATAGTTAAACATTCCTTCTACCTTCCTCGGTGGAACGGCAGGTGCTATTTATCTCATCTTATAAACAAAGCAAAAACAGAACAACACATCGCCCTACCGCATTCTCTCCAACAGATGCCAACCCTTTTCCCTTTGCCATAAAATGACTTGAAAGAATTGTCCCCTCTTCCCGTGTCCAGTTCCTATTGTGCTGCCTTTCCCCGTATCTCTCCACTCCTCCCGATAAGCTCAGCGCTAAAGCTGATTCAGTGAAGGGTCCTCAGGGTGCATCTGCCCGATCTCCCAGCAGCGTTTGACGTGGTCCATCTCTCCCTCTTCCTCGGG
>NW_006441953.1:28060093-28066697 GCF_000325575.1 Pteropus alecto | reverse complement strand
TTACTTTGCCGGTGCTTCCTCTCCACCTTTCGACCCTGCTCAGAGTTCCAGCCCTGACCTTCCTTCTTCTCGTTCACATTTACTTCCTTGTTGTTCTCATCTAGTCTAACGACATCTGGATGCCACCTGGATGCTTATGGTGATGAAATCCTTAAACCTAGCCCCAAATTCTAGACTTGTCTACCCAACCGTCTACTTGAAATGTATGCTTGGGTGTCTAACCATCGATTCAAACTTACCTTTGCCACATCCGACCCCTGACCTCCCCTCCCCCTACACACACACCCGCCACCCCCGGTGGGTAGTTAACGTACGGTCTTTCCCATTTCAGTTAAGGGCGCTTCCCTGCTTTTGGTGCTCAGGCCCGTAATCTTGACACGATTTAGATGCGTTCTCTCCCGTCCCACGTTCGAGCTAGTAGGGAATCTTTCTGATTCTATCTTCAGACATATCCGATCAGAATCCGGTCCTCCCGTCTCCACTGCCCCGCCCACTCTGAGCCACCATGTGTTCTTGTCAGGACAATGACAATCCCCTGCTAACTGGTCTCTCTGCTTTATCCTTGTCCCCCTACAGACTGTTCTCAACATCTCACTGCCAGCGCGATGCTTTTCAGAGATCACATCACTCGCCATGGAAAACCCTCCAGCGATTCCTCCTCTCACAGAGAGTAAAAGCCCAGGCTTCTCCCATGCCCAAGGCGCTGTGCAATCCGACTCTGCCGTGAACGTTCGTGTCTTCCGGCTTCATCTCACTCTGCTCCATCCTCCTTGCTCAGGAGGTTCCTCGGGCTCCCCAGGCAGGTGTCCATCGTGGGGTCCTTGCTTCTGATTTTCCCACTGCTTGTATTACACTTGCCCCAGGTGCTGCCCCAGGAGGCTGCATCACCCTCCCCTCCAAGTCTTTGCTTGGATGTCACCTTCTAAAGATCCTCTTGATCCATCTACTTAAAATCGTGGTTCCAGTCTTATCACTGGACCCCTACCCCTTCTGCCCTCAGAATTCTTACAGTAGTAGGCCGTGTGTTATTATTACTCCTTCTTCTAATTTTATTTACTTACTTTTTTTTAGGCGAGGCAACCCTTGGTTGACCTCACAGATTGCAAGGGCTTTGTCAGCTTACAATCCCTTATTATTATTTTTATTTATTTTTTATGCCTACAGCACCTGGTCTTTCTAGGTGGTCTCCCTTCTTCTTCTTATTGTTATTCATAGTGTTATTATTATTCAGGGACTAACACAGAAGTGGCTCCTTACACAATGTTTCTGCAAGAAAGTGTTTGCTGTCTTCAAACCCACTTTGGGGTATAGTACGACACATTCAACAGCTTTTAGCTCCCATAAAGGTAATAAGATGATTGGGAGCACTCTGTACCTGCGAAGGCCTGTCTAAATGCCTCATAGTAATGATGCTCAGAGCTGGGTGTCTTTTTAGGGGCAGGAACACTTTTCTGTATCTCTTTACTCTTGTGAAAAATAAAACATTAACTACCCACCAGAGAATAGGGCATGTAAGCCTTCTGGTTGACCAGACGGATTGCTTGCAGGGGGTTGGGAGCTGCCCTGCTCCCCGATACATAGACATCTACGAGTCACGTTCTTTTCTACCAGACCTCATCCTGGGAAAGTTTTTGACAATTTTCCACAATCAAACGTTTGTAAAAACGACATATTAAACATGAGGTCGTCATCTGCATTTCTCTTCTTGTCACATGAATACAGGCAATCACATCTCATTTAAAATTTCATACCCCCAAAAAAATAGTGCGTGCATGTGTGTGCATGTGTTCATCCACACAGAAGGTCTTTTCAAAGAATGATCGTATTTCCCTTTGTATAGTTATCATCTTTGGGAGCTGGCGGCATCTGTTGAAGCCATTTTGTTCAACCCCCTTGTTACTGAAATGCAAAAACCTGACACGGAGAGCAGTAAAATGACTTGCCTAAGGTCGAGCAATGCGTTAACAGCAGGGCTGATGGAGAATCGCCAGCCGTGTCTGCCACCGGAGAGCTTTCTAATGTCTCTTCTCATCAGGTCTTTTCACGAAGGGCCGGAAACATCTTGTGATAGGCTCTTTGAGACAGTAACGGTGTTAAAGTGGCAGTCTGGTGGCAGAACCTGGCTTCCGTTCTGACACGGTACATGGCACAGGAGTGAGCCCAGACTCCCGCGCCCAGCAGCCCTTGATGGCGGCCATTCTGCTAGGTGCAGGCTTTCCGCGGTGTTTCAGTGTGGTCCTTCCTAATGTTCTCATTATGGAAAGTTAACTATTGTTCCAAGATTGCATATTTGCATATGTTGGCTCTGTCGGACCTTGTTTCTGATGAAAGGGCCCGTTGCTGCCAGTTCCCAGGGAAGGAGGCTGCTGCTGAAGGCTTGATAATCATTTTTTTATGCATCAAGGAAGGCACGAGATGCTTCAAACCATAATCATTTCTGGAAACACAGACAAGCCGTAAATTGTAGCTGATACAAATTAAACTCTGTTCCTCAGTAATTATATTCTAGAGATTGTGCGCCACATACCCAAATACCATTTTAAACCCGGAAAACTGTAATTGCCTGTTTAGCGCCCAGCACTCCCTGTGTGTTTCGCTTTGCACGAGTCAACTCCAAGGAAATTGATTTCCCCGGCAGCCCCTGAGCAGGTTCATTCGGCCGTTGGCATGACGCTCACTACATTATTATTATTCTCATCATGTCAATCATACTCTCCTGGAGGGGGAGGGAGGGCTTCACGCCATCGTGACAAGGAGTCACCGAGTCCTCCCAAATGCTTCTCCAATCTGTTGCTTCCTTTCAGTCATCACCGTCACTGCCGTTGCTGAAGCCTCAGATGACGCTTCTCGGGACAATGGTCACTGTCTCCAGTTGGACCCCAGATCTGCCGTCTCATCTCCTCGATGGCAATTTTATGACCTAGCCAGTCTGCTCTTCCCCAGGCTCCTCTCTGCAGTTTGGACTCCAGCCACCTCGAATCGGTTCTGTGGCCTCTGGGACCCACCGTTTCTCTCGTCCCCGATGTTTGCATGCGGTTTTCGCTCAGCTTAGGATGGATCCTCTTTCTTTCTCCTCTTCTTTTCTAGCTCCTACTAATTCTTTAGGTTTTAGATCAGATACTCTTTCCTCCAGGATGCCTTCCTTGACTGTGTGGGTACAAATTTGATTTCTCTTGGAGGCATGGTCATGGCTCCCTATACCTCTCCCATCCTATTATTTACTATCTGTTGTTTGTCTTCCCCCAAATGCATCGCGTGGTCAGTGGCTTCTTCTCTTCTATTCATCATGGTCACTTCAGCACCCAGGACAGTTTCTGTCCTGTATAAGCTCTATAGATGCTTCTTAAATGAGGAAATGAATCCTCGATCCTTAGCCCTATGCCCAGCTAAATACAGAGTATTTATTTAATGAATAAATGCAGGAAAGAGAGAGAGAGGCCACACGTTTCCGATGAGAGGAGGCTGGCGGGAAGAACAGCAATGGGACCAAATGGGTAGAGGCTGGAAGGCAAGAGCCGTGACACGTCCAACGTCTGTTTGTTAGATGAGTAAAGAAGAGATTAGATTTCCTCGGTAGGCTGGAACAAACTACGGACAGCCTGGAACACTGGGCGAAGGCATTTGGACTGTGTTTCGTCAAGGAGGATGAGCCATCCAGTAAAACAGCTCCTGGTCTTCCGGGCATGGTCCGAGCTCACGAGCAGCTTGTGCCGAGTCCTTCCTCTCAGGCTTCGCTTTCTCCTACTTCGCTCACAGCACTTAATCATCGGCCCCATTTTCCCACTTATCGGCACCCACCGGCCCCCTCCCGCTGGACGAGTTAGAGATGCAGGTTTAGTTCCGTGAGCGGCGTTCGCTCTCTCTCTCCTCCCTGCCTTGCGCAGGCTGCTTCTCCCGCCGAGACGCCTCTCCCATCCCCCCTGTGTGGCTGCGGCGTTCCAGCACCTCCCTGAGAACACCCACTCCTGCGAGGTCCGTGCCTTCATCAGACCCGCCTGGACCCTTAGCTCCCCCATGCAGCTCCCTTCTGAGGGTGCACGGCACGCCGGGAGAGCTGTTGGGTTTTAAACTCACAACTCACTTGCACGAAGCCAAAGCTGCTCCTTGTCCACTCAAGGTGTCCACCCGGCGCCTGCTGCACAGGAGCTGCTCAGGCGACGTTCATGAAGGAAAAAGATGAGCATCAGAGCAACGCATGAAGGGGCTTTGAGCACCACCGGGACGAAGCGGCACAAATAAGGATTCCAGGCAATGACTTTGATTGGAATATGCACGATACACTGCACGTGGGAGAGACCTGTGGGGCTGAGACCAGTTTCGAAGTTCTGGTGGATATGGGTTAACGCTGGTCGACCCTGAAATGGCGTTAGGGGACAGAAAGGACAAATGGGTTCGAAAGACATGAGGGAAATGTTAAAACTTTGCAAAATGCAAGAGACCCCTGGTTTCACCTTTGAGAAATTTCTCCTCTTGCGATGTAGCTTTCGGCACTTTGTAATACACCCACCTCGTTGTGTCTAAGCTTTTGCAGCACGTAACACCCCGACTGAACCATCGGGGGAAGCACGAGGGGCTCGAGGGCCCCTAGCTCAGCCCCCACAGGACAGCCCCGCTGCAAAGCTGCCAGCAGAGCTGGCACGCTCTGCGGAACAGATGAGTTCTGAAAAGATTCAAGTTTGGTTCAAAATTCACAACTCGTGAGTTCCAAATGGTGCTAAATTTGGCCGAGTGCATTTTTCCCCTAGCCGTGTGCCACCAAGCAAGACTTAGTGACTTCATCGAGTCAGGAAAACAAAAAGCCGTCTTTGCGTCTCTGCAGAAATGAACTTGAGGAGGACAAAAGGAACACATCGCAAACCCTACCGAGGCAGACCCTTGATTTTGTGTATTTTCCACTCAAACAGCTTGTTCTGGCATCGACAACAAAGCCGTTCGCTGAAAGAACACCGCCAGTTACCAGCTTACTTCTCAGCAAAGTGGCACTAAGTGAGTTATCTTTCAGCTTTGTTGAACAAGCAAATTATATAGTAAATTAAATCACATTTTACTGTTCAGTTGGCGTGGTGCAAATTAAGTAGTGCACTTTGATTCAACCTTGCATCTCCTGCATATTTCATAGCCTGGATGTTTCAGTGTCAACATGGGACGATTTCACAGAGGACTTGTGTGGATTCCGTTTCTTTGTTGTGTTCACAAGTTCGCTGCAACCAGCCCACTAGGAGTAGCGTTGGCTTGACACCAAAATGGCACGCTCGGTTTGAACAGAATCCTTAGCTTCTAATTAATTATTAAAGTGAACCATGTCTTTCTTTTTATTTTTTAGTGTCCTCTGAGAACTCTAACCAAAGCCTCCACCGATGGAGCTGCATCGTTGCTGAGTCGGAAGGATTATAGAAAAGAGTGTATTCCTGGAGACAAACAACTGATCTCCAGGGAAGGATGCTTGCTAGATTCCTCGTGGTGACACGGTCGAATGCAAAGCGACCGGCTCTTGAGCTTGACAGACCTGGGCTGGAGTCCCGACTGTAGCATTTTGGCCGTGTGAGACTGGGCCTGTTAGTTGCTTTGAGGTTCATTTGCTTAAAGGAGGTTATAGACGTTGCATGAAATTACTTGTGTCCCGAATTTAGCGCAAAATAAGTGCTCAATAAATTTAATTTTACTTCTTTTACCAGGGTCTTGTGAGAATAACGATTGCTTAAAGAGTCAGCAACGCCCGCTCTGAGCATCCTTCTTCTCAGAGTGAAGTTTATGCTTCGGAATGGCAGGTGTGGCTCAAGTGGTGTCATTGTGACACACAGAGAAGAGAAAAAGGACAGATAACCGTTACTCCAGGCTTGTCAGTGCGAGGCCTGACGACACTTTTTATATACACTTTTCAGTGAAAAGGCCGTATGGGTCAGCCCACGTTTTGGCATTTCTGACAAATGGGCCAGTGGAGACGGGGGTGTTAATTTATCTGAATGAACGTGCGACAATGTTGCAGTAAAAAAGCGTTATGCCAGAATGGTCTGTCACAAAAATAAGAACGGTCTGACAAAACCTCAGAGCAGCCACTAGGTACGGCATCATGCGCTGCGGCTCTGTAGTCGCCCTGAATTGTCTAAGCGTTTCGCTCTGGTGACTGGAAAAGACCTTGAACTCGATCCCGCCATTCCATCATTTGCAACCCGCTTTCCTGGAAGTCAGCGTATGCTACTCGAGTTTGTTTTACGGAAACGTGCTCCGATATTTCTGCGTTCGGTATGAACGAGTGTTAAAGGGCATCTGTTTTGCTTTATTATATATTTTACTCTGTTATATCATATCTTTTGATTTTATTTAAGCTTCAGGTCTCTTAACCTTTCCGAAACCTAATTTTTTAATCCATAAAAGAAAGGTGTTGAACCAGGTTTTCTGATGACCCATTGTGACCCTAGAGGCCCGAACGTCTATGGCGAGAAAAATCCTATTACAGGTGTTAAACCAGGAAAAGACGTGTCCATGCCTTCTTCTGCATTTTATGCTTTGCTTGGACTGAATCACCGTGGATGATGAGCAAATATGCCTGTCAGGAGAAAGGGCACCTAATGAAATTGTCAATAGTCAACTATTTTTTTTTCCC
>NW_006441953.1:28056297-28060079 GCF_000325575.1 Pteropus alecto | reverse complement strand
ACGCCATGTGATTTGTTTGTGATATCAATAGAATCATTTTTTTATGCATGGTGAGGTGCTAGTGTAGCCTCCCAATCTCTCATGATCTTGCAAGGTATGTATTTGTTAAAATTCACTCCAATAGATGTCTTTCTAGGTATCCTGATTCCATCCACTTCTTCCCATTTCTATCGTCCCTTCACTGGCCCAGCCAACTATGGCGAGGATCTCTTAACTCATGTCCCGTCATCTGCTTTGGTCCTTCATGCATTAATTCGATACAGCCTGAGTAAGCTGCTAAACTGTCAATCTAAGTGCATGGCACCCTCTGTTTAATGCCTGTTATTTTCTTCTCGGTTTTGTTGGATAGGTGCCAGAGCTTTTTGAAATGGTCCTCAGGGTTCTTACTCTGACACCCCCTCTGCCCGCCTCGTCTCATACCTTGTCCCTGACTGTCGCCACATGGCCCCGTGTCAGCTCGCTGTGCTCTCCATGCTCTTCCTCACTCCAAATTCCCTTTCAAGCATTAGTCCTTTGGGCCAGAAATCTCCTCTGTCCCCTTCTCATTGACCTCATTTTCGTCCATGTTTTGGGACTCAGTCCAAGCTGCTCTTTGCCTGGATTTTTTTTTTTTTTTTTGAACTCTTGGACCAGGACAGAACCCAGGTCAGAACTGACTCGTTAAAACTCTTCAGGAACCGTGTACTTTGCTAAGTAGCACTTACCCCATCTGCTCTTTGGCACTTGGCTCGTTGATTATGTGACGAGGATCCACTTCACTGCATAAGCTCTCAGAGGACAAAACTCATGGGTCTGATGTCACCGTCCCCTGTGTCTCAGCACTCAGCCCCGGACGTGGCTGATGCTGAATAAACATCAGAGGGAGGCATGCGTGATGCGTGAGAGCATGGTCAATGGAAAGGGAAGAGAAGCATTCTCCGCCCTTTGGAGAACTCTGGGATGCTGTCTACTAGCCAGGCTTTCTCTTTCATGCACTTTTATGGCAGCAGATATCTGTTTTTGCTTTTTATCCCTGGGATGGTTCGGCCAACAAAACATCAGGAACCAGGAATAATAGGGTTTCACAGCTATGAAACACTTCAGGGGACTTGTTACCACTTCTTACGTCACCGTCGGAAAGCTTGGCCGTGTCCACTGACCTCGTCCCTGTAATTATGTCTATAGCGTACCTACCCTAAGACAGCTGTGCTGTCGCGAGGTGTTCCAGAAACCTCGGCGTCCTGCTCATTCAATAACAGAAAAGAAGAATGACTTGGGCCTCAATAACTGCAAGTTTGATCATTAACAGGGAAGGTGTTTCGTTTTGTTTTGGTTTGAATTTTTCCATAGCAGGTCTTAAAAAAATTTTAAAAGCCACCACGTTTCCTTCCTTGTGGTTTGCCTCGTTTGTTTTGTCTTGCTATGTAAACATTAGGAGCTAAGGATTCAGATGTGCATACACTGCTTTTGTGATGCGCACACTTGGCCACGCTGAGCGGCCCTAAAACAACAAGGGAAAACTCTACAGCTGGGAAGTTTAATGTCTGAAAAACATCTGGTTTCCATTAATAATAGCAAAAAAAAATAAAAATAAAAAAATAATAATAATACAGAGAGAATAAGTACCTCAGTTTTAAAAATAAGGAATGGAGACCCTAAAGGGTTTTAAAAAAGAAACAAACAAACTAACAAACACAAAACCTCCTGCAGGGCCGCTCACCAAACACTGGCCCAGCTGGAGCGGGAACTCAGGCTTGTGATCCTTCTCGCTGTGCAGGGTCTTCATTGCCAGTTCAAGGTCACCTATTTTGACTTGGTACTTTTCCCACTAACTCAAATGCGTCTCATCGAATACGCCTCTCTTCCCACCCTCTTGCTTATGACTGAACTGAGGCTCCCAGAGGCAAGACGTGTGGAATCAGATTCCACGATAGCACGAGGCCGGGTTGAGATTTCCTTCCGCATCGTCCTGGCCCTGAAGCTCTTCTGGGTCACGAGGTCATTAAATGGTCCACTTCCTGAAACGATATGGCAACCACGTGCTGGGCAGAAATATGCTGCTATGCTCAATTCTTCCATGCATGTCACAGTCCAAGAGAGGAAAATGGAGTGACCGAGAAGGGAAGGCGATGGTTCCAGTTGGCCTGGGTCTGGGACTTTTCCTGGGACATGGGACTTTCCGTGATGAAACCGGAAAACTCCCAAGTAAACTTGGATGACAGAGGATCAGGAAGACAAGGGGAAATGAGGAAAGGAGGAAGAGCTAAGTGGTCTAGACCGGAGGGGACCTGGTGTGCTTTCCTATGGCGTGCCACAAAATAAATTTTATCCTGAAGTATACCTGTCACTAGTATATCTATAACCGAGCATTCATCCAACTCAAAAACAAGTTGTTTCTTCCGTGTGGGAAAATTCTAATGTATTGCTCCAATTCTATTCACAGTAATAGAGGAAGAACTTCTGATCCTTATTTCGATCCTGCATCTACCTGGCAACTGTGAGGCATACGATTGAAGAAATCAATGCAGCACGTCACCGTTGTTTCTGTGTCATCATGAGCGACACAGCAAAGGAAGAAAGCTAGAGATTTAAAAAGTGAGATGAGGGCTGTTTCGAGATATTTCGAGATTTTTAAGAAGAGCTGTAGCTATCCTTCATTCATGCCATTTGCACTGCTCTCCAATATTATGAGCTTCGTGTTATGAAAAACACACGAAAACATATTCCCTGGCTTCAAGAGTAGGCAGAGGGACACAGGAATTTAATGAATAATTACAAAATAGAGTGGGAGGTGCCAAAAGAGAATCCGTATTTATAGAATATCGACCATATTCACAACTCTGTGTATTTTATAACACAAAGCCTGACAGTGATCTTCAAAGAAGCTAGAGTTAGTTGAAAAACAACTTTTTTTTTTACTTTCTTGTATAACACGGAGAATGACGCAGAGAGTAGGCAACCATAAATAGTGAATAAATCAAGGGCCAGGACTTGCGTTTGTAGCCCATATATTTACATATATATTACACCACATATATATCTATAGGCGTGTGTTTTTGTGTGCATTTTCCACTGAAAGTATCAAAAAAATATATCATCCTTACTGGCTTGTCCAATAAGAAAGTGCATCGTTTCATACAAAAAGCCCAGAAATTGAGAAGATGCGAGGCTTGGAAGATCAGAAACTCCATTACAATTCTGTTTTCTTTAAAAACAAAAACCAAAAATCAAGAGCCACACCACCTGCCACCCACAGGAGGCCCCCATGACCCAGTTTGAAAGCTGCAGCCCTTCCTCAGGCCCTCTGGAGCCCTCAGCTGCCCCTCTGAGGCCCTTTAGAAACATTGGATCAGAAACCAAAGTAGCAAACCAGCAATGCTATGGCCAGTCATCTTCAGAGGTCTCTACCTAGAGCCGCTTCCTCTTTTCACAAACTGAGACAGTTCTGGAGCCTGGAAGTTTGACATTGAGATGTTGGCAGGGTCCCAGTTCCTCTAAAATCTGCAGGAAGATTTTTTTTTATCTTTCTTGCTTCTTCCGGTGTGTCAGGGATCTTCGGTGTCCCTCGGCTGGTAGTCACAGAACTCCAAACAATGTCACGTGATGTTCTTTCTGTGGGTCTCTTTCTTCATATGGCTGTCTTCCTACAAGGACATCATTCGTATTGGATTAGGGGCCGAGCCTCTATCACTCGACCTGAACAGAGAGATGGTAAGAAGGCTTATTCCTCTTCCAACTGATGCATTAACCTTGGAACGGTCTCTCTCTCTCTTTTTTTTTTTTTTCAAAGTGCCTGTTAGTGA
>NW_006441953.1:28051567-28056243 GCF_000325575.1 Pteropus alecto | reverse complement strand
TAACTAATGACACCTGCAAGCACCCAATTACCAAACAAAGTCCAATTGCGTGGTATCAGGGTTAGGAGTTCAAGATGTCTTTTTCAGGGGACATGGTTCAAATAACATTTCTCTGTGCCACAGAACATCAAGTCTGATTGCGTTGTCTCGGGTTATATGCCTGCTCTTAGATCAATAATATTCACCAAACGATATGATACACATATTGGTTTAGGATAATTGGGATCCATCTCTAGAACTAAGAATGGTTGACTCTGAATAAAACAAGGTTCTGTTAGAAAGGAGAAAGGAAAGATGACCAGAGTTTAATATGTAACTACGTATGTACATAGGTATAAAAGTATCCCTTTTCTTGTTGTAATAAAGAATTTTAAAGACAAGTGCCAAAATTTTTTAAAGTCTTTAGGAATAAAGGACATTACCCACCACCAAGTATTTGTTAGGCTCTAAGCTACAAATTCACACATGTATTATGATTTAATGTAAAAAAGTCCTGTCAGATAGTATACTATATATCCGTTTTCTAGAAGAATAAATTAGGCCCTAAAGAGACAAACGGTTTATTCAAAGTCACCTGGCTAGCGAGTGTCAAAATCAGGATCAGAATTCATGGTTATTTTATTCTCAGTCCTATGATGGTTTTACCATTTCTTGGTGCCTTGGGATGCAGTAAAAAAGATGTTTGAATCTTCAGTGGACTTCCAAGTCATTTCATACTTTTCATTTTGAGTCAGTTTTATCTCAGTTGTCTTTGGACACTAGAAAACAGAAGTGTGAATCATCTCTACTTTTGCTCCTATTTGGGATAACTGGGGGGTGAGGGCACCTGTCAAGAACCATGAAGGGCCTGAGATCTTACTCTATGCGCAAACTAACAAGTTAGCCTGCTATGGCTAAGTTTCATTGACACTTACGGGGACACCAAACTCCCGAGTCAAACACAAGAGATAATAAATTACCCACAGCAACATCAGTAGCCAGAGTGATATTTTTGTACTGGCTTCCTGAGACCCAGATCTCAAGGACAACAAAATGAAGAAAAGCATTACGTGGTTCTGCAGTAGGATGTTTTCCAAAAAAAGAAACCCTTAGAAAATACCTGCTTGATCTTTGCTTAGAAAAAGACATTATCTTTATTACCCTGGCCAGTAAACAAATAAAGAAATCCACTCCAGATGGAGACACTATCTCTCTTCCAAGGCTGTTCTTTTGTTTTTTGTTTTTTGTTTAATACAAGCATACTTGAAATGATAGTCTGGAACAAAAATACTGTTTATGTAGTTGCTCAGAAGATGATGTTCAGAAATGTGAGAAAGCCAGGGACAATTGTCACCCAGCAGGTTAGATCTTGTCCCACTACGATTTTTCCATCTCACGATATGTTTAATTTTAAAAGTCTAATAACCCTATGGCAAGCTTATGTGCTCCAGATCCGTATAGTACAACCAACAGGTAGTGATGATTTTATTTGATGGTAGTGATGTAGTTATTTGAATTAAAAATCTATACACTTTAAAAAAATTATTAAAACGTGTTTTTCGAAACACTGAATTATAAATTTAAAAGACACTGCACTTAACATGTGTATCAAAGAACTAAAGTCACCACATGAATTCATTAGTCTTGGTATTGGCATGTAATTGATATCTTTTACGTGAATGAATGAACAAATGAATAAATGAATGAATGATAACTACATTACAGCTAAATCTAATTCAGGGTTCTGCTTCAGTCTGAGTTCTTTCCAGCTAACCTGAAATTTTATACATTGTATCATTTGTATGTCAATATACACAAACCTAGAGACAGTTAAAGTTCTTTAGAAACATTGGATCAGAAACCAAAGTAGCAAACCAGCAATGCTATGGCCAGTCATTTTCAGAGGTCTCTACCTAGAGCCGCTTCCTCTTTTCACAAACTGAGAGCCTCTATCACTCGACCTGAACAGAGAGATGGTAAGAAGGCTTATTCCTCTTCCAACTGATGCATTAACCTTGGAACGGTCTCTCTCTCTCTTTTTTTTTTTTTTCAAAGTGCCTGTTAGTGAACATTTAAAAGAATTTGGCCTAAAGTTTGTCTCTGTTTTAACATACTGTATCCTTGCCAAGTTGTTAGGTAAGAGATGTATAGCTCCTACCTCCTTCTAACTGCAGGCAGCGACCAATATGTCACACATCTAAATCTTTAAAAATATTTACCAAAACATTAGGACACTGACTGGTTGGGTGGATTGCAACAACACATCTGTGCGACGTCTCTTCTGACTATTCAACATTTCTTTTGACTGTGAGCTGCGTGAAAGAACTGAGAGTAACATTTTTTTCTGCTCAGTGTATTCATATGACAATAAGCAAAGTTTTTCTGCCTGGCGCTAATTCGTACATAGTTCTGTATTCATAGCCTTAAGGAAAACTCGATTTTAATAGGTCCCCATGAACATGTTTCTGTAATATTCTAGCAGTAATATTCTTTCTACTACAAAGCAACTCTCTCTTTATCCTTTCAAGTCTCTCTCTCTGGGTTATTGTGATTTGTTTCTCTCTGATAGTTACACATTCGTTTATAAGTTCTCCAAATAATTCGAATGTCCTAAATAAAGTAAAACTATGTGTCAGGGAGTGGGCTAAGTGCTGAATCTATAGTGATAAAAAAAGATGTATTCGAGACACATTTGCACACACGCACACGCACACAGAAAGAGCTGGAGATAGAAATAGAGATAGAGATAAATTAGAAGGAAAGTAATAATTACTCAATGGTTTGATATCTTTTGCCTACAAGACGTAGTTCCTATCTATTTTATTTAGTTTGAAAAGAGTAATAAATTCTTTAGACGATGACTTTCTTTCCCCTAACCCCGCCCCGATCTAATGGCATCTCTAAATTTGCATAACAGTCTAACGATGACTCATTTCAGCCTCAAGTTCGAGCCTGTAACTTTAACATACTTGCTTATTTTGCAGGTTCCAAATCATTTTCCAGTTTAAAACGGACTGCGACTTTGGAAGAACATCTAGAATATTTTGCAGGTTCCAAATCATTTTCCAGTTTAAAACTCAAGCTTACGGACTGCGACTTTGGAAGAACATTTAGAACGCAACGAAGTTACGAAACAGAGACAGAAATCATTTGCTCACAGCCACTTAGGGCTGGGGGTGGGGGGTGTCAGCAGAGCCACACCACCTGCCACCCACAGGAGGCCCCCACGACCCAGTTTGAAAGCTGCAGCCCTTCCTCGGGCCCTCTGGAGCCCTCAGCTGCCCTTCCGAGGCTGAATTTCTTCTCTTGGGCTAGTCCTGAATGCTGGGAGCTGCAGGGGAAGGAAAGAAATCCACTCCAGATGGAGACACTATCTCTCTTCCAAGGCTGTTCTTTTGTTTTTTGTTTTTTGTTTAATACAAGCATACTTGAAATGATAGTCTGGAACAAAAATACTGTTTATGGAGCTGCTCAGAAGATGATGTTCAGAAATGTGAGAAAGCCAGGGACAATTGTCACCCAGCAGGTTAGATCTTGTCCCACTACGATTTTTCCATCTCACGATATGTTTAATTTTAAAAGTCTAATAACCCTATGGCAAGCTTATGTGCTCCAGATCCGTATAGTACAACCAACAGGTAGTGATGATTTTATTTGATGGTAGTGATGTAGTTATTTGAATTAAAAATCTATACACTTTAAAAAAATTATTAAAACGTGTTTTTCGAAACACTGAATTATAAATTTAAAAGACACTGCACTTAACATGTGTATCAAAGAACTAAAGTCACCACATGAATTCATTAGTCTTGATATTGGCAAGTAATTGATATCTTTTACGTGAATGAATGAACAAATGAATAAATGAATGAATGGTAACTATATTACAGCTAAATCTAATTCAGGGTTCTGCTTCAATCTGAGTTCTTTCCAGCTACCTGAAATTCCTATACATCGTATCATTTGTGTGTCAATATACCCAAACCTAGGGACAGTTAAATTTCTTTAGAAACATTGGATCAGAAACCAAAGTAGCAAAAACCAGCAACGCTATGACCAGTCATCTTCAGAGGTCTCTATCTAGAGCCTCTTCCCCTTTTCAGAAACCGAAAGCCTCTATCACTCGACCTGAACAGAGAGATGGTAAGAAGGCTTATTCCTCTTCCAACTGATGCATTAACCTTGGAACGGTCTCTCTCTCTCTTTTTTTTTTTTTTCAAAGTGCCTGTTAGTGAACATTTAAAAGAATTTGGCCTAAAGTTTGTCTCTGTTTTAACATACTGTATCCTTGCCAAGTTGTTAGGTAAGAGATGTATAGCTCCTACCTCCTTCTAACTGCAGGCAGCGACCAATATGTCACACATCTAAATCTTTAAAAATATTTACCAAAACATTAGGACACTGACTGGTTGGGTGGATTGCAACAACACATCTGTGCGACGTCTCTTCTGACTATTCAACATTTCTTTTGACTGTGAGCTGCGTGAAAGAACTGAGAGTAACATTTTTTTCTGCTCAGTGTATTCATATGACAATAGGCAAAGTTCTTCTGCCTGGCGCTAGTTTGTATATAGTTCTGTATTCACAGCCTTAAGGAAAACTCGATTTTAATAGGTCCCCATGAACATGTTTCTGTAATATTCTAGCAATAATATTCTTTCTACTACAAAGCAACTCTCTCTTTATCCTTTCGAGTC
>NW_006441953.1:28048448-28051029 GCF_000325575.1 Pteropus alecto | reverse complement strand
ATCATTTTCCAGTTTAAAGCGGACTGCGACTTTGGAAGAACATCTAGAATGCAACGAAGTTACGAAACAGAGACAGAAATCATTTGCTCACAGCCACTTAGGGCTGGGGGTGGGGGGTGTCAGCAGAGCCACACCACCTGCCACCCACAGGAGGCCCCCATGACCCAGTTTGAAAGCTGCAGCCCTTCCTCAGGCCCTCTGGAGCCCTCAGCTGCCCCTCTGAGGCCGAATTTCTTCTCTTGGGCTAGTCCTGAATGCTGGGAGCTGCAGGGGAAGGAAGCAAATCAATGGAGGTGCCTGGCCTGAGGGGACTCCATTGGAGAAATGCATGTAGAAGCCAGTTTTAGTCAAGGGCTCCCTGAAATCCAAGAGGCCAAATGGTATTTTCTAGAACAGACTCCGGGTCTACATCCTTCAATCAGCTTCTGCGTTTGTGAAATGATGAGGTTTTGTACATAAATTCGTTCAACCAAACTTTACTGAGCCTTCAGATGCCAGATCTTATGGCTTTTTTTAGACTCAAGAAACATGTCACCTTGTATGAGATGCAAACCTGAAAAGACCAGGTCTTGCTATTTCTGATGGATGTGGATACCTGAATTTCAAGAGGCATTAATAGATCTTAGGGAAAAAATCATCAGTGGTAATACTTTTTATAAAATATACTTTCATAGATATGAGAAAATACATTAAATGTATTAAGAGAGTGTTCTTACCATATGTGACGATCTGTCTTTAACAAAAGTTGGGCCATATCTAAGAAGTCCAAAGGTCACTTGGGGTCTCCCGGTAGATGAGTGAATGGCATCAACATTAGACTGATCACCAGGCACAGCGTATGCAATCTATCCAAGCGTTTCTGGTCTAAATCGTACATCTTACCTTATATTTTCACTTTACATTTGTAATATTATTAAATGCAGATGGCAGATTAAACTTTAATACTCAGAAGGTGTGTCTCTTTGTAACTGTTGCTAAAAGAGAATTTAAATCAAAAGTGGGCATTGTTTTTTATGAACGCTTTTCTGTACTCCTTGAATAAAGTCTAATTTTAACAGGTTCCTAAGTTCGCATATCATTAGAAAATACCAACCATATTCATGTTTCAAATGAGGAAAATACCAGCCATATTCATGTAAAAGAAGTTAGTTCATTCTTTTATCCAATATAATTCCCTTCTCTGTAATTCCACATTTTCTTTCTAGCAGGTTGTATCATTAAATGCTTATTTAAAAGCTCTCTCTCTCCTTCTCTCTCTCTCTCTCCTTGTCATCAGCCACATTGGGGCAGGGAGTGGGCAAAGGGGTGGCTTTGTCTCATAGACTCTAGAATTGTCTGAGCCCTTAAGACTCTGCCACGTAGTGATGCCTGAGAGAGGATTTAAACAAAGGTACTACTTCTGCTCAAGCATCTCATCATCCATCCCCTTCATCTTCATCATTTGAGCTTTAGTTCTTTTGATGTGTCTTTTCGAAACTTTTCTTATAGCCCCTTCAAAGGATATCATGGATATTTCATGCATTTATAGATGGTATAGTTTTATTCTATGTTATTATATATAATATAATACAGTTAGTTATATACTATATGTTACTTAAGTACATATTGCTCAAATATATATTTATATATGTTAGATGATATATATAAATACATGCAATATATTTGCATATGTATTTTGGAGTTATACGTCATTTAGCCAGGACTATTTCCTTAAGATACATCTCTAGAAATGAAATTAAATCAAAAGAGAAAAATAAACAGAAAAACAAAAGTCTTTGACACCTATCTCCACAGTTATTAGAATACCTGAACTTTTGCAAACATTAGATTGTGTCATTCTCTTTTTAAATCGAGGTAGTTTGCTAAAAAACAAAACAAAACAAAACTCACTTTCGTATTCCTTTAATTCATAGGAAATTGAACGTCCTCTAGAGCCATCGCATCTCTACCTGGGAGTGTGGAGAGGTATTTATCAATTTAGTTCATTTTGATAACTTTTTATATTTTGTCTTTATACTTTAAAGATATTTTTTTCAGTCATAGAGCTTTCAGATTTGTTCTCCGTATCAGACACATAGAATTGAAAAAGGAAACACGATCGTATAATGCTGCACAGCAATGCACGACACATGGATTTTGTCAGTTAAGTGGAAATAACGATATTAAATAACAAGTAACAGTAAGTGCGTGAATGAATGAACAAATGAATAAATGAATGAATGGTAACTATATTACAGCTAAATCTAATTCAGGGTTCTGCTTCAATCTGAGTTCTTTCCAGCTAACCTGAAATTCTATACATCGTATCATTTGTGTGTCAATATACCCAAACCTAGGGACAGTTAAATTTCTTTAGAAACATTGGATCAGAAACCAAAGTAGCAAAAACCAGCAACGCTATGACCAGTCATCTTCAGAGGTCTCTATCTAGAGCCTCTTCCCCTTTTCAGAAACCGAAAGCCTCTATCACTCGACCTGAACAGAGAGATGGTAAGAAGGCTTATTCCTCTTCCAACTGATGCATTAACCTTGGAACGGTCTCTCTCTCTCTCTTTTTTTTTTTTTTTAAAATTCCCTGTTA
>NW_006441953.1:28026272-28046315 GCF_000325575.1 Pteropus alecto | reverse complement strand
CCAACCATATTCATGTTTCAAATGAGGAAAATACCAGCCATATTCATGTAAAAGAAGTTAGTTCATTCTTTTATCCAATATAATTCCCTTCTCTGTAATTCCACATTTTCTTTCTAGCAGGTTGTATCATTAAATGCTTATTTAAAAGCTCTCTCTCTCCTTCTCTCTCTCTCTCTCCTTGTCATCAGCCACATTGGGGCAGGGAGTGGGCAAAGGGGTGGCTTTGTCTCATAGACTCTAGAATTGTCTGAGCCCTTAAGACTCTGCCACGTAGTGATGCCTGAGAGAGGATTTAAACAAAGGTACTACTTCTGCTCAAGCATCTCATCATCCATCCCCTTCATCTTCATCATTTGAGCTTTAGTTCTTTTGATGTGTCTTTTCGAAACTTTTCTTATAGCCCCTTCAAAGGATATCATGGATATTTCATGCATTTATAGATGGTATAGTTTTATTCTATGTTATTATATATAATATAATACAGTTAGTTATATACTATATGTTACTTAAGTACATATTGCTCAAATATATATTTATATATGTTAGATGATATATATAAATACATGCAATATATTTGCATATGTATTTTGGAGTTATACGTCATTTAGCCAGGACTATTTCCTTAAGATACATCTCTAGAAATGAAATTAAATCAAAAGAGAAAAATAAACAGAAAAACAAAAGTCTTTGACACCTATCTCCACAGTTATTAGAATACCTGAACTTTTGCAAACATTAGATTGTGTCATTCTCTTTTTAAATCGAGGTAGTTTGCTAAAAAACAAAACAAAACAAAACTCACTTTCGTATTCCTTTAATTCATAGGAAATTGAACGTCCTCTAGAGCCATCGCATCTCTACCTGGGAGTGTGGAGAGGTATTTATCAATTTAGTTCATTTTGATAACTTTTTATATTTTGTCTTTATACTTTAAAGATATTTTTTTCAGTCATAGAGCTTTCAGATTTGTTCTCCGTATCAGACACATAGAATTGAAAAAGGAAACACGATCGTATAATGCTGCACAGCAATGCACGACACATGGATTTTGTCAGTTAAGTGGAAATAACGATATTAAATAACAAGTAACAGTAAGTGTAAAAAAATTCCAAAAATCTGTTTACAGTTAAATGATAGTCTAGTTTGGCAAGAACGTCGTGGAATGTCACTATATTGCTTTTGAGAATATGTTCTGACATTTGTTATGTCATCTTGGAAAAAAAAATCTGTCTCCTCTCCCAAGCCTCCATTTCTTTAATAAAAAGGGTTTGGACTCAGTTATTTTTAATGTCTGTTCCAGCTTTGGCTTCCTACTCATTCAACAAATACTCACTGAACACCGTGCCCTGCCCTGTTCTAGGTGTTGGGAATAGATCAGTCAGTGGGGCAGGAAACGTCCTTATCCCGTGGCACTCATGGAGAGAAGAAAGACAACACACACGCCATCCGGTAACTCTTTACCAAGAGCAGGCTTGGGGATGGAGAGTGACAAGGAAACCACCGGAAGCGGGTGGCCAGCGACAGCCTCTCCGATGAGGGCCTCACTTATTTCCCATCTCCGGCTCTCTGGAAAAACTGAGTCTGTTAGATGCGCTTTACTAAGATCATTCGTGGACAGTTCAGCGAGATTTCCTACATGAACCACATCCCGTCAGGTGCGTCTCATCCTCATTTACTCTACGAAGCATTTCCTCGATTATACTCTGTTGGAAATTAATTATCTGCCACTTTATTTATAGTCTGTTTTCAGTCTCCTTTGTTTATGGGTCTCCCTGGTTGGGTGAGGGGCACTGGGCCATAAATAAAAACAAAATTTCGCATGCTTGTGTCCACAACCGTGCTGAACTTTGCTTTGGGTCTTTCTCCACCCCTGGCACAGCCCGCTCGCTTGTGACTGTCATTACCCTCCTCTCGGTCACAGAGCCAAGCCATAGGTTTCCACGTTCCTCGCATTTATGTGGGGCCACAAGACAGATTTCAGCCTGGAAAGTGCAGGAAGCAACGTGGGCTGTGCCAGATCCGTGGAAACCTCCCACCTACGCCCCTCATGTTTGTTTGTCTGTTTTTCCCACCGAGGCAAGCAACTCATTAGAGGTGGCAGAACGAACGTCATCTTAGGTCCATGAACCACTGTATGGAGCAAAGTTCTACCCCAGCTCCAATCCCATCTCTGACCTAGACCTGCCCTTGGCTAATTTGATTCTGTAGAGGCTTCACCTTGGGGGTATACACGTTGTGAAGTTTCATCGGCCGCCTTAGCCAATACCCCCTGCAGTGGCTAGTACGTAGCAAGGCCTGCATGAAATGGACACTCAAAGAACATTTCATTTGAAGACTCAAAATTGGGAAGAAAATGAGGAGTAATAGAATTAGTCTTCCATGCGTATCTTGCAGCTCCGTGATCCTCGCTCCTTAGTGCCCTACATTTTCTGCTGAGAGGCCCTACCAACGGTTGAGATAACCGAGCGCTCGTGAGGAAGAAACTTACTAGGGCCAAGTTGGGTTATTCACTGACTTCTCTATCATTTTTAGAGTCATCTTTGATTTGCTTATTCTCTTCATTAATGCCCATCGGCGTGTTTAAGCAGACTTTCTCACCCATTTCCCACATTTACTCTTTTAGCTAAAGTGTGAGATTTCACCTGGGTCTCTTCCTGTCTCCGGATTCTGTCCTCACGTATTTTATGCTGTTAATATCTCGATAGCTTATCTGGACAGTCTGTCAACACCATCTCTCCCAACCTACAGAGAATGGCTAACCAGCCCAGTTCCTGTCAGAAATTATATACGATGATGTGAAAAGAAGTCTAGACGCCCATCAGGCACAGTGTAAATAACGAGCAAAATGTTCTCCGCCCAACACATTTCATGAGTGAAAATAGAGATGGGCACCAGAATTCCATAATAATGAGTCAGGAGCTGGAGGAGGTGGTCAAGAGGTGGTCAAAGTCATACAATTCCTGCTTTCCACTTGATTTCTCTTTCTTCTTATATAGCAAGGAACCTTGAGGTCCAGAAGATCTCGATGCCTTTTCTAAGATCTCATCATAATGGCTGGGGAGAAAATCAGGTCGATGCCTTTTCCGGAACGGATCAGGACCCAGGGCATTGATTTACATTCTGGAGAAGACCGCGATGGCAGTGTCATGCTGGGGTTAAGCCTGTGATCCCACGGTAGAGATAGAGTGTGTAAACACCTGTCAACGGTTAGATAGACACACTAAATACGTCATCGCTAATTCTTATAACATTTCCAAGAGGGGTCTTATCTTCATTTAAGAAATGAGAAAACTGAGGCGGGTACTAGTTGACGTTAAGAAACTTATGGAGACATTGAGCAAGTTGCCCAGGTGGGATTCATTTTGGTTTTTTTTGGACTCCAAAGCTCCTGCTTTTCTTTCTGACATGGCATCTGAATCAGTTCTGTGAAGACCCATGACACATTGTCCTAGATAATGTAAAAGAATGAGGTTTTAGCCAGTCTTCCCTCTAGACTCAAAATACTAAACATTTTCCTCATTCTAAATTAATCCTCTAGTTTGTTTATTTTATCGATCCTGGGGTACAGAAGTTAATAAAACATCAAGACACTCATGGCCTCAGTGAGGGGAAAGACACAAATAATATTAACTACAGTATTAAATGTTCATCTCTCCCTAACTTTGGATTCTGAATTCTGTCCTTTTGAAATGAAGTGCCTTTTTCCTCTTTTTATTAGTTCAGGAATTTTGTCAGGTTGACATGTGATTATTCTTTGTCATCAGGGAAGGTATTCAAATGGTAGTTCTTGATTTTGTTTTTATTTACCCATTTATTTACATACCTATTCCCTCATTTCCTCCTAAGAAGCTACAGTGGAGCTTGCAGAACAGCCTTCGCTGTCCTGAATGACAGCCTGCTTCTCTTCATGCTGAGGAGATACACAGCAATAAGCAAATAGTTGAGATTCTTTGGGCCTTAGTTTCTGGAGTCATTTAGAAAGCTGAGGCTTTTATTTCCTCCTAAGTATGTTCCACATCACCCACTAGACCCCAAAGCCATTGACTGAATGAAGTGAAATAATGGATCTGAATGCAACTCGAGAGCTCTAAACTGCTAAGAAAAACTGTGTTTTAATGGGGAGCCTCACATTTATTTCGAAGGAGCATAGATATATTCCAGAGCAATTCCTGACTGCACCCCATGACTCGTGGTAAAACAACAACAACAACAACAAGAACAACAACTAATAAGGTCATGCCTCTTCTCAAAAAAGGAATTTGAAAAGTGTTAGGGAGTGCAGAACTCATCTAGATTTTTTTGTTGGTGTAAATCGAAATAGTGGAAATGTAAGACGCAAGAGATAGAGAGTATACAGTCAAATGCAGAACTCATCTAGATTTTTTTGTTGGTGTAAATAGAAATAGTGGAAATGTAAGACACAAGAGATAGAGAGTATATAGTCAAAATGTGTGTGTGTGTGTGTGTGTGTGTGTGTGTGTGTGTGTGTGTGTGTGTGTGTGTGTTTGGGTGAATATCTAACCACGCATGTTTGGAAAGGAGGGAAAAGTGAAATTTGATGGCAGAAATGAAAAGACACTCAGACTCCTAATGAACAAACCTGCTTCCTGAGACTCACTTCGCCGTCAGGCAGCTTGAGATTCTCATGGAGGAAGTTTACGCTGCCGAGCGAAAGGGAAATGACACGTCTCCCTTTGAAATCAGTGAAGGGATGAAGAAGAGTCAGGTTCTCTTCATTTTCCCGAGACTGTAACTGATTTGTCAGTCGTTCGGTTTGGGGATCAGGAAAAGCTGCTTGGAAGGTGGCCCCATCCATGGTGGCTTTCTCAACTTCTCCCAGGGACCTGGCTCTGAGAATTTAAAGACACACAATCTGCTTCGGGGAGGCCACAGAGGGGCAGAAACTCAAGATGCTCTGACTCTGTCTAGGCGAGAGGGTCGCAAGAAACCAGCCTCTCTGCTCAGCAGACGGGGACCCCGTACCATGAGAACCGGCCTTCTTTAAGATGACACGTTTTGTAATTTGTTCTAGGAAACGAGTGTCCCCCTCCTCATCCCTTCCCTACGACCTCAACCCCCTTCCCAGTTTTTGTTTATTTCTAATATTATTCATTGGCTACGTACACCCATCTCTCTGGGGATTAGATTCAGTCTATTTAAGCCCTCAGTCCATTCCTGTTTTTCTTCATCTTTTTAGATGAGAATCATTCACATACAACAGGGCATTTCTGGGCCTGGAGAAACGGCTCCTCTGACTCAGATAACCTGCATTTCTGGAAAATCACTGAGTCTACCGGACTCTATAAGATGCCAGTGCTGATTCCCGCATCCCTGGCTCACTCTCCACACTGGGTGGGTCTGTTAACCTCTTCTAAGCTGTGGTTTTCTCACTTTTAAAGTCATGGGCTGCAAATGGGTTTCCCCCCACCCCCAATGTCCCTAGGCTCTTAAAATTCTCTGCACCTGATGCCCGTTCCTCCGTTATTTTTCTGTTCTTTTGCAACTCTGACTCCACAGTCTTAGGATTCGGATGGATGCTGCTGGTTCTGCTCCGTGTGCTTTCTGAGCAATCGGTCTGTCCCTTTGATGATCGTCACCTTATGCCTGTTATTGAACTTGTTCCGAGAAGGTTTGTCTCCACAGATTGATTAGCTGGTAGAACTTCCAGGGTCAAGGTCGACTAAGAAATACACTTTCTCACCCTGTCTTTTTTAGAGATGTGGAATGAGACCTGGGAAGAGATTGTTACGTCTTCAAAGCACTTAACATAATAAGGTATCATAGAATTATTTATCTTCATTTAATATTTGCCTTACCCAGGAGGCTGCCAGGACCTTGTCACCAATGTCTCTGTGACTGACCTCTAGAATGTTCTTGGCCTATAGTAAATGTTTATTAAATTAGTGAATAGATTGGATACTCTAATGAGGACCATTAGACCTCAGTCTTACAAAAACAATGTCCTTATACATAGACTTTTATTATTGCCTCCAAATAAAAAAAGAATTACAAATACATATAAACCTATGGAATTGGGAAAAAAATGTATCTTATAGAAATTTAAAGTTATATCCCATTTTCTGACCACTCCTGCTGTAGTGACCTAGTGAATTATTTTTATAAATGCGATCCTGAGATAATTCTTATAGTGATATTTTCTTCTATAAAACGAGTCAATATTACACGGATATATTTTTGAGAATTCATTTCATTTTAAATACATTAGAAGCATCAAAAAATAAGATGGTTTAGGTGTCTGTCCCTCAACGTCAGGGATAATGAGTGAAGTGACTTGGAGTCTCACTCGGAGTTGAGCTTCACACCTGGCTCCCCTGAGTCCTAGTCCAGATTCTGGATGCGTGAGGGCACGTGCGAGGATGCAGCGTGCCACGTGCTCCTCTCCGACCCTGAGTGCCCAGCTGAGTCCCTCCTCCGCCCTTCATAACTTGCGTAACTTCCTAGCCATTTCGCTGGTCTCAGCGGACACAACCATTTCCAGGAAATGCCTCCCGGATGCGTCTTCCCTCTATTCTGGCTTTCAGGCTTCCTGAGGGCAGGGACCTTGCTGTTGGGCTCATTTCTTTATCCCAGTGTCTGACACAGTGAATATGTGCAGTGTAAGTTCTCAGGTCATTGAACTATTTAATTCTGTACAAGCTACAAGCCCGTATAGAACTGACCATGATAAACACTTGCTGAAAAAGGTCTATTGTGCAGCTATTTCTCTACCTGGGGTCTCTTGTGCTTGTCCTATGCTGCTGTCGGTACAGAAAGGGAGAAGAGAGGTACCCGATCTCAGTCTATTAACCCTCTTCCAGGCCGACTACGTTATTCTGGACTCGATGACAAAGGTAGAGAGAGGTTTTCCTGACTTGAGCTCCAGGACTGCACAGCTGGGTTATCGTTTCGTATCGCCTTGAACTTGTCTTCGCCTGTGCTCAGTTTCCTCACTTCCTCTTGGAAAGAAAGCTGCGATCACTCAGACCAAAGCGTGTGGCAGTGTGACATTGCCACCGTTGCCTTTTCATTGTTTAATGGCCCTTCGTTTAGACATTTCTTGTTTTCTTACCCAACTCTGCAGAACACGCTCATGTGTTTAATCAATAGTGAATTTAGCGAATATCTGCTGAGTACCTGCTGCGTGCTCAATGCTCTTCTAATACTGGGCTGCACCAGCGAGCAGGACAAAAAAGAACACTCGACTTCACGGAGCTCATGTTTTCATGCTTGGTTTCACTTGCAATATCTTGTAAAAATACCTATGGTTTATTATCTCTGTTGATGTAACAGATAAATACCACTGGTGTTCTTTACCACCCCTGTTTTCATTTCAACAAAATTTTTTCCCGGTTTTCATCAGGGAGAGAGTAGTCTTCTGTTTCAAGGGAAAATGAGTCTCCTGCTTAGCCTGTCATTGGCCCTGTGTCCCTGGTGAGTGATTACTTTGGAAATGAGTATGATACACAATTCTAGCCAATGACACAATGAGAAGAAATCTACAGGGGTGGGAGGTATCTAGGAAGGCTGGTCTCATTCTTAAAAAGGGACACAAGACATGGATGCTTGCTTTCCCCTTTCTAGACATTATCATTCCATGCGACATCTGGAACTGGAACAGCCATGCTGGGACAATAAGGACAAGCCTCATTGAAGAAATCAGAACAGAAGGGGAGAAAGAATCCATACTCTTGGTGATGACATCTGGCTGCTAAATTACTCACCCTGGGGCCTCCATACTGCCAACTTCTTATTTTACAAGATATAGACATTCTCTCACTTTTTAGTTGGCTTTCTGTTGCTTACAGCCCCAACTGACCTCACTGATGGGTGTAGAGTTCTGTTTGCACTGTGCCCAGGAATTATAATCAGGGTCAGGAACGTTTTCCACACAAGACCACAGAGTAAATACTTTCGGCTTTGTGGATCCTATGGTCTCTCTCGCATCTACTCACCTCTGCAACCAGAGATTACCCACAAACAGATGGGCATGACCGTGTGCCCATAAACCTGATTTACAAAATCAAGGCCTAGGCTGGATCTGGCCTGCAGACAATGGTTTCCCAATGCCTGCCATAATGGAAAGCCCATGGATTTTGGAGTTACAAAAAATATGCCTAAAGCCCATCTCTATTATTCTTGCTATGATATCTATTTAAGCATATAAATTGTATATATTTTGTTTCTATTATCCGTCTTTCTCACGAGCATGTAAGATCGCAAGGGAATGGTCTTGCTTCTCCTCTATATTGCTGCAGCTCAGCGCTTAGAAGAGTGTTGAATGACTTAATAACTATGTGTGATTGAGATTCTTAATTATGTTACTATTCCTGTAAGCGGGGAGGAACCACACCTTATACACGTTACCATAGCGCCTTCAGAGGGACTGTCACACAGAATACTCTCCACGCAAGTTAGCTGATTGCAGAATGAATCGTCTTTTTTGGCCTATTGCCACAATTAACGAAGTCAACCATCCACCACCCAGGTAAATGCTACCGGTGACTGTACCACAGTACATCACTTATATTAATATGACATAACATATAATGTACATATACACGCAAGCCTTGGAGGGCGGGGACAATTCTGTCTCACACGTAGTACCTTGGAACTGCCTTGAATTGAGAAAAGGTCTGTCAAAGCTCAGTTCATTGGCCCATTGAGCGATGGGTCAATACACTTAATTAACCTAAAATCAAAAGATGAATTAAACGATAATAGACCTTAATTGACCACCTACTGTAGTCCTAGACTTCCACCTATGGACATTTTAAACCTATCCCAGCCTCCTCCTGAGGGACACTGTGGTAGCATTTTACGCACAGAGATGGAATCTCACAGAGGTTGAGTTATCGGCATACAGGTCATAATTGTGAAACTGGTACCCGGATGCTGGCCTCTCTCTCTACAGCATGGCCTCTCCGCAGAAGAATACACTTAGTAACTCCCAAGCTAGCTTCCGAAGACCTGGGTTTCAAGGAAGGGTGCTCACCAAAACTGGTCTCTCCTGTTTCTGTCCTTGTCCCCCTCTTCACCCGGGGGGGTTTCAGATCAGAGCTCCTTGCTTAGTTCTAAACAGTCACCCCTCCAGGCTTCTCATCGGACCTTTCGTAGACAGACCCCAAATGGGGGGCAGGACTGACAAACTGCCATTATTATTATTTTTTTCAACAAGAGCAAACTAACCAGAAAATTTACTAGTGAAAATAAAGTATACTTGTCACGGACAACGGACTCGTGGAAAACTCTTTAGTAGAGGAAAGCACGGTCAATGACATTCTGAGTGCTAATTCGGTTACAGAACAAGTTTCTCATTCCAGCCTTTTGTTGTGAGTCCCGTAGCAGAGTTAAGAATTCAAGAGAGTTTACTTATATCTTGATGATGGGAAGAAGCCAACACATGCCGGTGGCCACTCAGATCTAGGCACCGGGGTATGATTTTACATGAAGTCATCCATACTTCACACCCTCGATTTCACCCTCGTTTACTGAATTATTAATATGCTCTGTGTCTCCCACCTTAAAAAGCAAAAGAGCAATTTCACCCCTCGTGATTTCCTCCAACCCCGGCCTACTTTTCTGCTTTGTCTTAGAGCAAAAGTCTTCAACGAATGTATCTGCTGAAGTGTAGGATCTTTGCGGTTTCCCCCGGTTCTGTAAACCATGGGCAGGCTGACCCCTCTGCGTGGAGCTCATGTACTTGCCTCCCTCAGAGTCCAAGTTCTTAAAGACTTTCTTCACCCAGCTTTTCAGAACAGATTTCCTCGGTGTGGCCTCTTACCGTGCTCAGTCATTTTACTCTGGTTTATTTTTCTTCGTAGCACGGAACCTTCATCTGAAATTATGTGGTTTGTCTGTTTGTTTATTTATTTTCTGTCATCTGTCACTCTTAGCAGGAGTAAGATTTCTAAGAACAAAAATATCCTTTTCATTTTTTTTCTCATTTACAGATACTATGGCAGCAAGTGCAGATTGTCCCATAAGTGGGACATGCATTACTTCATGAATCGTATTCAAACCTCACAGCAGTCCTCTGAATTAGGGACGAAGATGTCTAATTCAAGGATAAAAGGAAATGCGATGCACTCAAGGCTATGACGTGACATTGGGGTAAGTCAGTCGACACATATCAGCCCTGGCCTGATCTCCTCCTCCCACCAGCATGCACGCACACACACACGCGCGCGCACACACACGCACACACAAACACACACATATGTGCATACACACACGCACACACATGCACACACGCACACACAAACACACATGCACACACGAACATACATACACACATACATACACACATGCACACACCAACACATACGTGCCTGCACATGCACACACATGCACACACAAACACATGTGCACACACACACAAACACACACATGCACACACATGCACACACATGCACACAGCAGCGAACACACACAAACACATGTGTGTGCGTGCACGCACAGATGCATGCACACATACACACACATGCACACACACATCCACACACAAGCACACACACGTATACACGTACACACAAACACACACATGCGCGCACACACACACATACACGTGCACACACACATATTGGCACACACGTGTGCCAACATACACATGCACACACATACACATATGCACAGCACACACATACATGCACACACATACACACATGTACATGCATACATGCATATACATGCATACACATACATACATACACACATGTGTACACACACATGCTACACATGAACATTTTTGTTTATGTTCTAGCCATAATACCAGCTCTTAAGGTCCTGGCATTCTCCACGCCCTGCCTCAGATCCGGATTTCCACCACGCCCTGACTTCTCCTCCTGAGAAAGTCACCCTCCTCTGAAAGTCTGCTTTCTCTGGCAAATTCTCGCACTCCAGAATCTCTACGTCCTCACAGAAGCTTCCATGTCCACTATTAAACTCTATCGGTCGCACACACACACGCGCGCGCACACACACGCACACACAAACACACACATATGTGCATACACACACGCACACACATGCACACACGCACACATGCACACACACGCACACACACCAACACACACATGCACATGTACACTCACACACACACACATACGCACACACACAAACATGTGCGCACACACACATACACACATACGGACACACATGCACACACATGCACATGCACACACAAGCACACATGTATACACGTACACACAAACACACACATGTGTGTGTGCACACACACATGACAACACACGCGCACACACACACACACATGCACACACACCAACACACACACATGCACACACACACATGCACACACACACTCACACACACGTGCACACACATGCACATATACACACATGCGCACGCATGCACACATGCACACACATGCATGCACACACATGCATATGCACATACAAGCACACACACATGCACGTACACGCACACATGTGCACGCGCATGTGCGTGCACACATGATCACACACGCGTGCGTCAACACACATACACACACAAACACGCGTACACACATGCACGTGCACACACATGACCACACACATGCACACACGTGCCAACACACGTTCACACACGCGTGCCAACACACATACACACATATACATGCATACACACATGTGTACACACACATGCTACACACGGACATTTTTGTTTAAGTTCTCGCCATAATACCAGCTCTTCAGGTCCTGGCATTCCCCACGCCCTGCCTCAGATCTGGATTTCCACCACGCCCTGACTTCTCCTCCTGAGAAAGTCGCCCTCCTCTGAAAGTCTGCTTTCTCTGGCAAATTCTCGCACTCCAGAATCTCTACGTCCTCACAGAGGTAGCTTCCATGTCCACTATTAAACTCTATCGGTCAGATTTGTTTGTGTCGAACAAGACATCCAGTTCCAGCTAGTCTAGAGGAAAGGTCCTGGGCTTCTCCTGGCTCGGGCAAGGCTTGGTCTGGGGGCTCAGACGAGAGGGCCAGGTTTTCCCCTCTTTCTCCCCGTGTAACAATGCTGCCCTCTGCGTTTCAACTCCATCCTCAGACAGGCCCTCTCCCTGAGGAAGGAAAGAGGACACCCAGCAGCCCTGTTGTCTCCACAACTCACAATCCCAGAGGAATCGCAGGCGATTCAGGACCAAAGCGATGCACACACGCATTAAGCAAACTCATTCCGGTCCCTGCTGCTCGTGTGTGACCTGCGGGAGCATCCAAGCTTCACGCAACAGCGACGGTTACAGGAAGGAGACGCAGAGCGACGTGACGCGTCCACCATTCACGCTTATCTCGCTTTTGTTGCTTTTTGTTGTTGTTTTATGTTTGTCTTCCTAACATTTTCTATGTCAGTTCTAGGAGGAAAAGGACTGGCGATCTTGCCTATCCATCCATCAATTACAAATGCTGGGAACATTGTCGACACACGTTGGAAATTTAATAAGCAGTCCGAAATGAATAAACGAAATCAATTACGACAGTGCGCACAGTTGGTTTTTCTTAATTACAAACTCCCTACGTCATGCCGATGTGACAGAAACTGGGTCCCTGACACTCGTCATCTAGCTGCCAAGCCAGCTCTAGGCCGCCTGCTTGTGTGGGGAGTAACCTGGTGCCTAATGTTAGACCTGCTTGTGCAGACTTGCTTGCATTACCTAACGTCAATTCTAACCAGCTCCACCTGCCTGCCCAGTTGGGCTTCGTCAGGCTGCTTTTGACAGCCAGTACTTTTTCTGACCCGGTGTATCTACCCTGTCCTCTGGGCATAGGTACAGAAGACAGAAAAAAAAAAAGCAACAACAAGAAAAAAAAAAAGTCTTCTTATGTCCTTTATAGCTTACGAAGCAGTTTTCTATAATGAATCTCATTTAATATTTACTGTGAATATTGTAATTTTATTACCAGTTTAGAGATAAAGAAACAGAGACTAGGCTGTCTTATCACCAACCCAGTCTATGCTTTGGCGGGAATTCTGCCTGTTTTCACCATCAGCCTGTGATATTCCTAGAGCAGAAAGATTTGGACAAGACTTTAATGATTATAAGAAAATGTCCTACCCACTTTTGTAACAACCATCTGGTGAAGGAAACTTTGTTTAATTACTTAAGATAATAAAATTGAGAGAGAGCGAGGATAAGGCAGTTGCATTAGAGATCAGCTCGACCTCAGCCTTGGCTTTGAATTGTAACTTACCAAGCTGCTGCCCTTGAGTTTCTATGGCCCAAGGCCTGTCTCCTCTGGGTCCAGGTCCATCACCTTTCAAGAGGCAACCTCTCAGGTCCTGGTCGCTACATTCAGCATATTTCACACTCTTCTTGCTTCAAGCACGTGTCTTGGTGACTTGGAGGTGACCTCAGGTGTAGGTGAAGCATGACTGCCACATTCTCCAGATATCTCGAGATGACTTAGCTGGTGGCTCATCTAAAATCAACCATGCCGGTTAGGTATGTCAGGAAGGCTGGTGCCTGTGCCAACCAGCCTCGGCTTGCTGAGGCTGGCACCATCGGTGGCCTCCTCAGGGTGAGCAATAGAAATAAGCTCCTCAGAATCCCAGTTTCTGGGTAGAAACTAAAGACCAGGAAACGTATCTGCTAGCGCCCCGATGCCCTGTGCCCTGATGATAAAAAGTCAAGGAAGTTTAAGACACTTACTCATGGTCTTATATCTATTAAGAGCAGAGTGAGAACCTAGATTTTTCTTACTCCGAAGTTTCTGTTTTTGCCCAATCGCAATGCGTGTTCGCCTAAGAATGTCGGGGAAATGAAAGCCACACGTGGAATCCAGGCCGTTTCACTTATTAAATATACCTTACATCAACTGAAAAACTCTAGTTAGTCGCCTATACAGCGTGAAGCCGTGTCTCTTTGGTGGGGGTGGGGGCAGGGGTGGCCAGGGCCGTCATCGTTCCTCTGACAGCAGCTTTTGGACATGTGTAGATATTATTCTCTGCGGTCAGAACAATGCTAGCTATTTTTCTAAGGACCTAGCTGACCCTGCAGCCAGCAATTTCCTGACTCTCAAACCCTCTGGGCCTGGGCCATTCTGACGAGCCCCAGGTGGCCCGCGGGTAGAAAGACCGATGCCTGCTCGCTTGGATTCATGTCCTTCCAAGCAGGAATCGTGAAAGTGCTGGTGCCAAGAACTAAGGAAGAAGAGGAAAAAGTCCTCCTTCCGTGCTCAGCGTGTTTTCCGTAACGTGTCGGTCATTCAGTCCCTGGGAATGTGTCGCTGGGCTGGCCCGTGGGGCACGGCGAGGGGAAGTGCCCCAGAGATCGGGAGAAACAGGATCTGCCTCAGATTTGTTTTCGGGAGGCGTGGAGGTGGAGAGCTGATCTGGTCCGGGGTCAGAGGCAGGGACTCGGGCGTTTGCCTCCACCACAAGAATGCTCTGTGAGCTGTGAATTCCCAATGGGAGTGATATGGAGACACGGCATTTTCTCGGACAATGGAGATAAAAATACCAAACTTTCGGGCTCATTGCATGATTAAGCAGAAAAACAAAGCAGGGGATCCTTGCTATCTCTACGCAAATAGAAAACTCAGGAAAACGTTAGAAAGATATGATCGACACCCCTGAAATCAGGAAGATCTACTTAAGACGTTTAATTTGGACAAAACCGTGTGGCTTAAACTCTCCTTCTTATAGGGAAATAATGGTGAGAGGTGGGGCTCAGAACAGCTAAAGAAATGAAGAAAAACTAGGAAAATGGAGAAACCGAAGGGAGAAAAGAAAGAATCGGATGATATTTTCAGCAGTTTGTGTTAAGTAAATTTCTACGGCACGTTTAATGGAGAAACCGAAGGGAGAAAAGAAAGAATCGGATATTTTCAGCAGTTTGTGCTAAGTAAATTTCTACGGCACGTTTCCGTAAATTCTATAATCCTCACAAAACTTGGGCAGTGAGTTTCACTATAGTTAACGTTGCTGCTTCAGGTTCAGAGAGGTAAAATATAGATTTCTTACAGTCTCGAGTCATACACCTTTCATCAAAATCACCTGGCTTGCTACCCAAACATTATCTCTTGGGATATAACCAGGAATTTGCATCTTTAAAGTTCACTGGGTGATTCTTACACACAATAGTTAGAGAACCACTGTTTGTGTTTTTACCTGCACCTTGGGACTCACTTGAGAACTTTGAAACATACTCATTCCTGTGTCCTACCCCAGTAATAATGATTAAATCATTGAGGGTGGGCATTGAGATTTGTAAAGTCTCTACGGGACATTCCAATGTTCAGACCAGTTTGAAACCCACACCTAGGATTCACTTATATTTGTAACAGTTATTATTCCAACGCAGATAAGGTCGCCAGATAAAATGCAGACATTCAGTTAAATTTAAATTTCAGATAAAAAAAAGGAATGTCTTTTTATAAAAACTATTTGTTGCATCTATTGCATCGAACAGACTCATACTCAAAAAATTATTTGGCAAATCTGGCAACTCTTAAGCCCGATGTTGGCGTCTCTAACACAAAAGTCATTGGCTTTTATTCTGTGCTGTCTTCCTTTCTCCGTTTTGAAGGATCAGTAAAATTTGCATGTGGCAAACTCATTACTAAAACTACCACCCACAGACACCTCCCAATAAAAGTAAATTTATGTGTGTGTGTGTGTGTGTGTACATACATACACGCACGCACACACACACACACACAAATACTGCTGGAAACATTATATAAAGTGAGAATCTCTTGATAAATAGAAACATCTTGTATTCATTTTCTATCTGCTGCTATAACAAATCATCACAAACTTAGTAGCTTAAAACACATATTTATTATTTTACGGTTCTGGATCAGAAATCTAAAACAGGTGTCCCTGAGCTAAAATCAACATGTCTGGAGGCCCCTGGGGGAAATCTGTGTCCTTGATCTTTCCTGTTCCTAGCGGCCACCCACGTTCCTGGTCTCATGGCCCTCTTTCTCTGTCTTCAAAGCTAGTAAAGTTCTATCTTTCTGACTGTTCTAACATCGTATCTCTCTCTGACCACAGGTGGGAAAGTTTCCTCCCTTTTAAGGGCTAGATTTGTCCACCTGGATAATCGTGATATTTTCCTTATCTCAAGATCTTAATTTATTCACATCCTTAAGGCTCTGTTGCCACGGAAAGAAATTTACTCATGGGTTCTGGGCACAAACATGCCTTTGGGAGGGGTGCTATTCTGCCTGCCACACCTCCTAGTTTAGTTATCTTAAGAATTAAATTTTTAAAGAATTGATTCTCTGAAAGCAACGGAATCTTATATAATGCAGTATAAAAAAATATGCTTGCATAGCGTACTATGTTGTGTCTAAAATTGCCACTAAATTTTTAGTGCTTTTTAGCACAATCATTGGCAAAGAGGTTTAAAGTGAAAGTTGAGAAGACAGCTATTTATTCTAGTCAACAAACACTCTTTACCCTGTGCCAGGTGCTATTCTAAGTACTCAAAGATGTTAACTTATTCAATCCTCATGTTGTAGCCCAGTAAACAAAGTGACAGTATTCCTAGTCTCATTTTACAGATGAGAAACGAGGTCCAGAGAAGTTTAGCACTTACCGAAGTTTATTAACTAGAAGTGGTGAGTCGAGTCCTAAAACGATATTTCAGACATTCTTCTCGCCTTTGAGCTCACGTTACGCTCCCTGTATCCAGTGACGAACTGAACAGGACTCAATGAGTACTCAACTATAGGATATCATGTAGAAATTTACAACTTTTAGTTTGAAAAAAATATAAACTCGAGTCAATGACTATCGATACTAGCATTTCTTAAAACTATTTAATAAGGGGAATGTGAAGCTGCAGACATGTTGGGTCACAGTTTAATTAAACATTTAATTTGGTTTAGGATCTGGTTTAGGGTGTTGGACTATCATTAGGTGAGATTCTGAGTCTGAGCTGCAAATAAGGCAGGGCCAAAAGGCTATGATCAAATAGCTGCCTCAGATAGTTCGGGCCAAGGTGTGGGCTTTGAGGTCCCAGGTGATTGTGAGATCAATAAAAATGTTCAGGGGTGTGAGATTCTTGTTGGGAAGGGGGGGTGACAGTGTTTGGAAAGACAGTAAAACCGAAATTCAATATCAACCTAATCTTTGCTCTTCAGAAACACCCAGGAGAAGTTCAATAAAGGTCTCTGTTCCCACCACTTCTCTGTGTAAGTGCAATATATGTCTCCAGTGCCTATTTATGTTTCTACTTACTGCACTGTGTGCATTTAGGCCGGCCATCAAAAATCCCTTTTGGAACGGGTGTTCCAAGCCAAATGCACACTCTCCAACGTCATTCTTGTCGGAAAGACTTTGGGAAAAAAAAAAAAAAAGTGAAAACAGCCCTGGACCAATGTTGCAATGCCAAGTCTTCTTCATCATCATCGAAGTGCCTGGACTTCATTCAGGTGAGGGAAACCCAACGAGTGATGAGTTCTGTAATTAAAATCACGGTGTTGCTTCTCTTCCTGCTCTGTCGCTTACCATCTGACTGGGGTACACCCCATTGGCCCCTCTGAATTCACTCTCTACCTTGTCCACTCTGGCAGGTATCCTGGGAGACTGTCTTGTGTAAACGGCATTAAATGGGCTTCTTACCATTGGGCGTGGTCAATGGGATGCACCAGCAAGGAAGAGGAGGCAAAAGGAAAGAGAGGTGGCGGGTATTTATTCCTGTGATTCCCTCTCGGTCCAGCAGCAGCTTGGGCCCTATTATTCTGGGGGATACAGCAGCTCCTGTGGGAGACCCTCCCTAGAGCTTCGGTTTTCACTGGGTTCCCATAACTGCTCTCCTCCCCCTCCAACCAGGTGTGGCCTAGAGAACCTGTTCTCATCAAGGTGCAACGGAGGGAGTTTATAATCTAATAAGAAAGAGACAGAAGATAAACAAATACAAGATAAAACGTGCTCGAAGATGACCAATGTCATGAGCGAAAGCAAAGGAGGAGATGGGCGAGTGAGCGCTGAGGCAAGGCAGGTGTGCCTATTTTTAAAAGGTGGTCAGGGAAGGCGCGAGAGACAGGTGAGCAAAGACTTGAAGGAGGCGAAGAAGCAGCCGTGACAACATGGGAGACGACAGCAGTCCTGGAGGAGGGATGTGCGAAAATCACACAGACGAGAGACTTCCTGGGGTGCCCCTAACGCAGCCAGGGATGGGCGTGGCCAGGGAGGAGCGGGCCGCGTGGCTCAGGGAGTTAGCGGGGGCCGAGCATGTAGGAGCTTACAGAGCACTCTGAGAAATGTGGCTTTTATTTTGAAGGACGGGAGCCTCTTCGAAGCCTGTACTGAGGAGTTATGTGATCTGATTGACTTTTTAAAAGAGCCACTCTCGCTTTTATCTTTTTATCTCGCTTTGTTCACGTGTGAAGAAAGATGAATTATTATGTGTCATTGTAATAGAGAGAGAGAGACCACAATGGTTTGGGTCAAGGAGTGGTAAAAAATGGTTAGAATCTAGATTTATGAAGGAGGAATCAATAGAAAATTTTTTTTATATTAACTCAAGATTCTCCAGAGAAACAGAACCTATAGGCTCTATCATCTATCATCTATCTATCTATCTATCTACCTATCTATCTACCTACCTACCTACCTATCGATCATCTATCGCCAAGAGATTGATTATGAAGAATTGGCTCACATGATTATGGAGGCCGAGAAGTCCCATGATCTGCCGTCTGCGGGTTGGAGGCCCAGGAGCACAGGTGGTTCAGTTCCTATCTCGGTCTGAAGGTCTGGGAATCAGGACAACCAGTGGATGAAGCTCCAGTTTAAGTCCGAAGGCCTGAGAACCGGAAAGGCAGACGATGTAAGTTCCTGTCCAAGTGTAAGAAGAGACTGGTATCCCAGCTCAGGCAGAGAGCACCTGGACGGTGAAATAAAAGAGTTAAGAATGGCTTTGAAATTTTTGACTCGGCCAATTAGAAAAATAAAGTCACTATTTATTGAAATGAAGAGATTTTCGTAGGTGCAGTTGGGGTGGGAGATGGGAACTAGAAGCAAGTGAGTTTTAGATATATCATGTTACAAACGTCTCTCAAGCCTCCAGGTGGAGATGCCCAGTAGGCAGTAGGACCGACAGCCAGGGTTTAAGGGGGAAACCCCGGCTAGGACGAACATTCGAGCTTTTCCAGAGGGGTGATGATATATGAAGCCACGCATCTGGGCGTTAGCCCCTAGCAAGTCCAGATGAAGAAAGCATGAAGTCCGAGGCTTGTTAAGATGTCTCAAGAACAAGGAAGAACGAGGCGAGTCACCGTGAAGGGGCTGCCCGGGAGGGGACCAAGAAAATGGGTCCAGGAATCCAAGAGGAGAAAGAGGGACCCAGTGTACTGAGTGCTGATAATTCAAGCCACATGGACCGGGGTCGAGCATCCCCTTAGCAATGTGGAGGCCCTTGGAGAATGAAGCAGGGGCGATCTCTGCGGAGTAGTGGGGGTGATCGAAACGATGGGGTGAATTCAAGAGAGAATCAGAGAAAAGGTGTGAGACGGAGTGAATGTCGCCCATTCACGGAACATTTACCTATAAGTGGGACAAAGACATGGGGTGTTTTGGAGGTTAAGACGTGAAATCAAGCGAGGGTTTTATTCATAGAATGGAAAAGTATACCATATATAATTTTAATCAGACCGATCTCAAATAAAGAGGAAATTAATGCAGAAAAGAAAGGGAAAAATTGCTAGTTACGTTCTTGAGTAGACGAGACGAGATGATATTAGCGTTGGATGATAGAGCACCTGGCTCACTGAACCTGGTCCCGGGGCAGTCAGAACTGAATTATTTAGAGCCCCTTCAGCAGATTAATGTAGGTCAATGATAAGAGATGATTCATATCCACTTGTGATGTATATACAGGCTATTCAGGAATATTTTTGCTGAATAAAGGGATGTATGGTTTCATTTGCCTAAGAGGATACAAGAAAAATATGTAGATGAATGACTCACTGGTATAAGGGAAACTCTTGGACTTGGAGGCTTTGTTCTGGGTTGACTGTGATTATTAAATTAGGAAACTCTTCTTACGTTTTGAGCTGTAATCCGTTCGTCTGTATTAGTTACCCACGGCGCCCAGTGCTT
>NW_006441953.1:27998947-28022775 GCF_000325575.1 Pteropus alecto | reverse complement strand
CATTCAGTTCATAAGGAATAAAAAGTGACCTTGTCTGAACAGAATTAGGACTAGGCCCATGGTTTTGCCATTCTCGAGATTGAGATATGGAGGTAGATTAAGGAAGGGCTTACCAGGGTGTCGGTTTTGAGGATGTGTGTCGGTTTAAGGTCCATTGGGGTAAGCACATGGAAAGGTCTAGTTGTCAACTGGATACCCAATTCTCAAGTGTAAGGCAGGAGGTCGGCAATACCAGAAAGCAAGGGGTTTGCACAGAGGGAGCATGTGAAGGAACGAACGATGTGAGAGGGAATTCTGAGAACTGTCAACTCTTGGAGGAGGAGGAGGAGCGTCCCGTGGAAGATGATTGAGGCATTCGATGCCTTTTCTAGATCTTACGTAGTTACAACATGGTTCGAAACCAGTGTCACGAACCACTTTATGAATGAGAAAATATTGCCTCAGAAATCTCATGGGACTTGCCGGGGCCATAAAGCCACTAAACAGTAGACCTGGCATTTACCCCGCCCTCAACAACACGACCGCAATCTTTGTATTTCCACTGATCAAGCTGTTCCAACCCCAACACCAGCTCCCTCAGAAAATTGTTTCTTATATTGATCTGAAAGGTGAAGATGTCTCAAGAACAAGGAAGAACGAGGCGAGTCACCGTGAAGGGGCTGCCCGGGAGGGGACCAAGAAAATGGGTCCAGGAATCCAAGAGGAGAAAGAGGGACCCAGTGTACTGAGTGCTGATAATTCAAGCCACATGGACCGGGGTCGAGCATCCCCTTAGCAATGTGGAGGCCCTTGGAGAATGAAGCGATCTCTGCGGAGTAGTGGGGGTCATCGAAACGATGGGGTGAATTCGAGAGAGAATCAGAGAAAAGGTGTGAGACGGAGTGAATGTCGCCCATTCACGGAACATTTACCTATAAATGGGACAAAGACATGGGGTGTTTTGGAGGTTAAGACGTGAAATCAAGCGAGGGTTTTATTCATAGAATGGAAAAGTATACCATATATAATTTTAATCAGACCGATCTCAAATAAAGAGGAAATTAATGCAGAAAAGAAAGGGAAAAATTGCTAGTTACGTTCTTGAGTAGACGAGACGAGATGATATTAACGTTGGATGATAGAGCACCTGGCTCACTGAACCTGGTCCCGGGGCAGTCAGAACTGAATTATTTAGAGCCCCTTCAGCAGATTAATGTAGGTCAATGATAAGAGATGATTCATATCCACTTGTGATGTATATACAGGCTATTCAGGAATATTTTTGCTGAATAAAGGGATGTATGGTTTCATTTGCCTAAGAGGATACAAGAAAAATATGTAGATGAATGACTCACTGGTATAAGGGAAACTCTTGGACTTGGAGGCTTTGTTCTGGGTTGACTGTGATTATTAAATTAGGAAACTCTTCTTACGTTTTGAGCTGTAATCCGTTCGTCTGTATTAGTTACCCACGGAGCCCAGTGCTTCCTTTATAGGCCTCGTGGTGGCACTTTTTATGATCTATGACAACTTCCGTGTGCTCTCCAGTGTTGTCTGCTTCAGAAAAACCCTCTGCATGTCCCCAAACATTTTTCGTTTATTTTCATTTTTAGACTCTTCACAAATCTGGACATACTCCTCTGACCACTTGTCTGCCTGCCAACAGCATTTTTGGTGTGTGATTCTTGGAGGTGACACAAGGATCCAGGCTTAATCTGAGCAGCTTTCATTAAGCGGAACTCCCTTTGCCTTTTTCCTGGTCACCTCATTGCCATGAATGCGGCCAAACGTTACATTAGGTCTCTTAGTAGCCATTCTAGGCTGACAGCTAGTATCACTCATCTTGGAGCCATCGCTGTATGTTGAGACAGCATTACCTAAGGCCTTGACCTGCATTATCTCATCTGACTATCCCAATCGCTCCGCAGAATATGTAAAGTTAATGTTTTCCAGAAGAGGAAACTAAGACTGAGCAAGTCTATGGGATGTGCTGAAATCCTACAGCTAGTAATCAACCTCAACCTAACATCCCAGGTCTGTCCAGAAACCTGGCTTTTGTCATTGCTCAAGGCTGCCCCCCAAACTGAATGATCGTAGGGTAGACATGGACGAGGCAAGCAGAGTTGTCAAATACGGTTAGGGGAGACAAGCTAATTCTGCTTTATAGGAATTTGCTTATTCCAGAAATCCTCGGCAAGGAGCTCGTTACTTTTCGTTGGTGAATGGAGCCTTTTCTGCAGGAGTTTGAGCTGGACCAGGAAGTGGCTTCATTTAAGGGAAGTAGCTGGTTGGTTAGCTAGTTAGTCACTCGTTTCCTCCTACATCCCCAAGACAGAATCCTGGTTCCAACGAGCCGCCTTCCTGTCCAAGGGTGGGTGCCCGAGAAGGGAACTCAAGAGCTCTAAGTTGCTAGTCGTGGGAACGGTTTTGGCCTCAGATGTCTGTTCAAAGCCAGACTTTAAAATGATGTTTTTAGGATGCAGTTTTCTAAATTGGTAGGTGAACTTGATAGCACTGTAACCAGAGTATGAGTGAAAAAAACAGAATTAGCCAAGCAAGTTGTCACAGGATGCCTAAACAGAGGTGATGGCATCAGCGTAGGATTTTAACAGAGCCATCGTAATGGAGAAACTCTGTGAAACAAACCATTAAATATTTGAAGTTTCGACAATAATAATCGCTGTTATACCCAGTGGACCTCCTGGCAGCCACTCCAGCCTCAGCCCGGCACTAACCCTGAATATCTCCGGCAGCTTCCCTGGCTTCTCACCCCTACTCTCGCCCACGAGCCTCATCGGGGCTGCGGCGAAGCTCAGGGCCGCGTTATAAAGACCACTCCAACTTACCCCGGGCATCAACACGGCCTTGTCAAAATGACTGCAGCACAATGTGACTGTGAGAGGTGACCACGGCTCAGTACAAACCCACGGGACAGAGCCTTTGCAGGTGGGTAGAGACCGCAAGGGAAGTTAAGGCACTCACTGGGGAAGCCTGGAAGCAAGTCGCCAGGCCCAGATCCCCAGACAAAGGCCAGAAGTGCAAGAGCCACAGGCAAAGCCACTTGGCAGGGAGAAGCTAGTGTTGGGTTTAAATTCTGCCCGGTTGCCCGCAGGACAGGTGGGAGAGGTAGACGCTCAGACAGAGGAGGAGGCGAAGGAAGAGTGTCTTCATATTTTTAGCCACCTGACTCCACTGACGCTGTTCAGAGCTGTCCCCTGGATGCTGAATATTCCCCGGACGGCCGCTGCTCAGGGCCAGCTCTGTGCTACGGCTGACAAAAACGCCCTTCGCTTCCACATCGATGCCAGCGAACTTCCACCGGAAGGCCCGGGCCCTGGCCTTGCGCGTGCCCTCCTGCCTGGCCTGCTCTGTCACCGCTGCCACAGAAGTCTGTGTCCGTCATGTGGTTCTGGGAGAGCCTGGAGTCACGGTCCAAACCGGGATTCTGGGTGGACCTGTGCAGTCCTTCCGTATGTACCGCTTCCCACGCTAACTACACAGGTCGTCTGCCCTCGGTCTGCCTCAGTTTCTTTCTCTTTAAGGTAAGAACTAGATGAGACCATTCACGTTGGGGGCTTAAGGATAGCACGTGGCACGGAAAGCAGGCGTGACTTTCACAAAACATGTGTCCTTCGCCCTGAACTTGACCCCACTGCCCTTGTGCACTTCAATGTGCCCCAGGTCAGGGCCCCTCACTATATTTCGACGTGTCTCCTGGAAGCTGTCCCCATACGCAGGGTTATGCGTATTTTAGTTGAACAGAGAGCAACCCTCCATTGACAGTTTCGCGTCTGGAACGGACTAGCTCTGTTTGGAGGAATTTGCTATGATTATGGGTAATTTTGTCTGTCTTAGTCTGCTCGGGCTGCCATGACAAAGTGCCCACAAACTGGGTGGCTTAACCAACAGAAATTTATTTCCTCACAATTGTGGAGACTAGAAGTCCAAGGTCAAGGAGCCGGCAGGTTTCCTCTGGGGCTTGGTTCTTACCTCGTAGATGGCTGTCTTCTCACGTGGTCGTCCCTCGGTGCATGTCTGGGTCCTGATCTCCTTTGCTGATGGCGTGGCATGGTCTGAGAGAGATGTGAATCCAAGCTTTGGCCTCAGTAAGTTTATGAAAGCAGTTTTGCCATTGACTGAGCTGGGGAATATGGGAGAATGATCAGGCTTTGGAGGGACGAGTCTAGAGACATGTTTGAAGCATGCTATGAGAGAGATGCTCATGAGACGTTAAGGAGTTGGGTGTCTGAACATGGATTGCAGCCTCTCTCCAAACCCTCAAGTCCTGTCGACAGCAGTCGAGGATACGGGGAGCTCAGTCTTACCAGGGTGTCGGTTTTGAGGATGTGTGTGTTTCTCAAGGGAAGAAGAAAGGAAATAGGTTCAGAGGGGTACAAGGGCATGAGTGGATGAGGGGTTGATATTAGTGAGACGGTAACAGGATGAAGAGTTTGGTCCTGAACTTGGGTTATCATTACTTTTTCTTAAAATCACACCATTCCTTAATTGATTAATTCAACAAATATTTATTGAGTACTCATTGTGTGTCGAAACCTAAGGATTTACATTTATAATCTTTGCTAAATTCTAGAATCTTTTTTTTTAGAGTCTACTGTAACAAAAGGTTATAATTTATAGACTATTTCTTCTTTTTATCAGGGAACCAATATTCAAATATGTATATTACAGGATTTATGTTTCTACAAAGGATAATCGCAGTTGCCCTGCCTAAAGTCAAATACCTCCAATGCTAAAGAAGACACTATTTTTGAAGATAGAAGATTTATTAATCGAGGTCAGTTCAGTTTAGCCCACTGAACAGCGAGTATTTCCCAGAACTCCGTTTTCCATTCTCGAGATTGAGATATGGAGGTAGATTAAGGAAGGGTGAAGAAGACGGGTGTCACATAATGACATTTCAGGTTTAAGGTCCACTGGGGTAACCACATGGAAAGGTCTAGTTGTCAACTGGATACCCAATTCTCAAGTGTAAGGCAGGAGGTCGGCAATACCAGAAAGCAAGGGGTTTGCACAGAGGGAGCATGTGAAGGAACGAACGATGTGAGAGGGAATTCTGAGAACTGTCAACTCTTGGAGGAGGAGGAGGAGCGTCCCGTGGAAGATGATTGAGGCATTCGATGCCTTTTCTAGATCTTACGTAGTTACAACATGGTTCGAAACCAGTGTCACGAACCACTTTATGAATGAGAAAATATTGCCTCAGAAATCTCATGGGACTTGCCGGGGCCATAAAGCCACTAAACAGTAGACCTGGCATTTACCCCGCCCTCAACAACACGACCGCAATCTTTGTATTTCCACTGATCAAGCTGTTCCAACCCCAACACCAGCTCCCTCAGAAAATTGTTTCTTATATTGATCTGAAAGCTGAATATCTCTCTCCTCTAGGAAGTTTTTTTTTTCTTTTTTTTCTTTTCTCTCTTCAGACAGGAGGTGTTTTTTTTTGTTTTTTTTTTGTTTTTTTCCAGAATGAGGTCTTTTATTTACCTTAGGAGTGGAGAATTCCTGAAGGTACAAAATGGGCCAGCGATGTAAATGAAGAGGCAGCACCCCCATAACAGACGTGCTCCCCAGCTCCTCTCCACGTGGCTTCAGCTCGCTTTCCTCGGATATCAATATTTCATGTGGTTAATTTCAGGTAGACATCACTCCCCTTCCAGCAGAAAGCCGTTGTGCCATCTGTCCCAATTATAGAGAAGAATGCCATGTGGTTGGAAATCGTGGATTTTGAATACGACAGATGTGTTCAAACTCAGTTCCTCCGCTAATACCTGTGTTAACTTTGGGAAAATTTACAAACCTCACTAAAACTTATTTTCCTCATTCTGAAAACGGCGAAATAACCTATAACTAAAGTGTCCTTACGTGAACAATAATGTTCGCCAAGCCACCGACCCAGGTCTGGCACAGAGGAGGCACTCAGAAAATACAATTCTATTTTTTAAAAAGCGAGTTGTATAAATATGAGAATCAGCAATTTCAGAGGTAGAAATGATCCATTTTCAGTTTTTCTTCTTAGAACCGAGGCTATAAGTGGCTAATGATAGGATGAAAACCCCGACTGAGTCCTAAACAGATGCTGCTACACTTTTCTTGATTCTGGTGGAGCTCTGAGATGCTGGAGCTCTGAGATGCGATGAGGCTTTGATGTAGGCAAATGAGGGGAAGTTACAGGAAATGAAGCTGCATAACGTCTTCCAGAAACCACTTGCTTAAGGAAGACGCTGGCGCTCTTTCATATCGGTCAAGTGTGGGATTACAAGGTTAGTTAGAGTTATCTGTTATGTCACGAAAGCCAGTCGGGGCACTGTAAAACTAAAAATTCTCTAAACACAAATTTATTGAGCACGTATTACTTTAATTAGCCTTTCACGAAATGGTAAAACTGGAATATCTTATAGAGATCATCTAAACATTTGCCAAGGTGGCCTCAATTGGGATACTCCTGACAATATGGGTAAAATAATTCTTCATTATCCCCAAATACTCCTCATGTTGTAAGGATGTTTAACGTCTTTATCCTCCTCCGCCAAATGTCACTGTGACAATAAAAATGTCTCCCGGCTTTCCGCATGCCCCCTGGGGCTACCATATGAGGGTCGAGCTCTCTGCGAACCTTCTTTTCAGATGAGTAAAGAAAGTGCCTTATTCAAGTTCACACAAGTATTTTCTCTTGCTCTAAATTCTTTGACCAGGAAGCTTTTCAGTTCCACGGCTACATCGCTGTATTAGCAAGTACTTTGAATTAGTAAGTCCTTGGATCAAACCCAATTTCTCTTTGAGAATCAGAAGTTAGAATTGGAAAGAAACTTGGACTCCATCTGATCCAACCTCCTCATTCAGCCGATGAAAAAAAATGAAGCACAGGGAAGAAGATAAGTCGGTGGATTAAAGGCAGGTTCCAGAAGAATGGCAATAAATCAGGCTATTACCGATGGAAGGGATGCCTCCGTGGGGTCAGCTTATTGTAGAATGGTAATGTTACAGATGACATTGAGGTCGAAGAAAACAAGGTCCTGGGTGACCGTGTGATTTTATTCCGGAGGACAGGGGTGGTAAGAGTGACATCGCTGGGGACGTGGTCGGCATAGGGGCCATTTCGCACAGAAAGCATAGTTGATCCCAAATTGATACCCAAATTCCAAAGACAGGAAGTTGAGGGCAGAGTCTCTGGTATTTAAATACGTATTTATTACTTGATATTAGCCATAGCAACTACGGTAGCTCTCATTTGTTGATACCTTCCTGTGTAGCAGGCACATTACCTTTCCTGGTTTGTGTACTCCTCACTCTATTTATGTTACAATTCCATCTTTAAAACGAGTAAACTGAGGTTCAGGGAAGTTCGGGCATTATCCAGAGTCACACAGATGGTGTTAGCAGAATTGGGATTCCATAAATATGCCTAGGATTATTTCCATATGTCACTCTCTGTAACACCTGTGGAGGATACACGGATAAACAAAAGACCCTTGATGTTGAGGACCTCAGCCCAGTAGGGAAGGCTGCTATGAAGCTGATGTTTTGAATATAGACTGAGGGTTCTCTCTCTGGCTTCTGGGGCCTCAGAGTGGAGAGGCATCATCTATATTGGTTGGTGGCGGGAGGAGATTAAAGGAAAGTTTTTGTAGAGGACTTCTGCGTTAGCTCAGACTTGAAGAATAAGTAGGAATTTGTTAGAGGGAGGAGTGATTAGGGTAGCGAGGACTTACTGCAGGAAAAAAGTGAGAAATCCTTAGGATGCGCAAAGACCCAGAAGCCAGAAACCAGCCTCCTTCGGGGAACTACCGGTTTCGTGCCTGAAGCGTGAGCCACGTGTGTCTGGCGTAGGTGACTGTAGCGTCAACAGCCTTCTGGGAGAAAGGAGACACAGGCGGCATGGCTGAAGAGAAGGAGCCAAGGCTCCCAGGTTGGACACCTTGGCTGTGAACCCCCACAGGGTCCAGCTTCCCTTCGCTCTTTTGATGTCTGGGAGCTGGAGCACAGCACAGACGGGGGTGGGGAGGGGAGGGACTCAAAGCGGGACGTTCTTTTGCCATAGTTCTCCTGACTCCTTCTTAATCTGGCAATTTCTGCTCTTTTAGAAGCGTTTCTCTTCCTCTGTTCTCCCTCACTTCCGCCCTTTATCTGGCCACCTCGTTCCCATTCTTGAGCCTCTCTGAATGTTCCTTTGTCCATTCTGTCTTCCTGTTGGGATTTAATCAGGAGATCGGCTACTTCCTGAGTGTGTGATCCTGAGAACTTAATCTCTAGACCTCAGTTTCCTTAGGTGCAAACTGAGAAGTCTCCTTCACGGACTGTGGAGAAACACATTCCACAGATGTGAAAGCTTGGTGCGAACCGCAACGGGTCGCGCAAGAATCCGTTGTCATCGATATCCTCATCCTGAATTTATCGTTAAGGATAAGGATATATCGGAGAGTCCCTGAGTTTTTGTGGCTTCCTGTGTGTAACTGTGAAAAAAAAAAATAGTTATTTGCATTTAAATACAAGTCTAAATCCCTCTAGTCCAAAAGTGGTAATAACTACCCCAAATGAATTATACATTTTCTAATTTTAAAAGGCCGTTTTATGGAAATGAGGTTATTTGTGCTGCATGGTATGTTCTTGTTGTATCGATGTGAATGCCAAAGTGTGTGATTCCTCCAGACGCCGTCACCAACGCGAGGGACATTTAGGGCCTGGTTGGTATCACACTGAAACACTCTGTAAATACATTACCTGCAAAGCCCTCGTGAGGGGAGAGGAAACCACCATCGTGGGCATTTCATATTTTTTCAGCTAAGCTTGGTGACAGTTTGCTCTGGTTCTGCAGCAAAGAGTGTGTGGTAAACTTGGAAGAAATGTGATCTCATTTTCAAAGATTCAGGGCGAGCTGATTTGTACGTGCGACCCAGTACAGTTTCGTGGATGTGAATCCTACGCCGTGTCTGGCGTCACCATTCTCTGAGTGTGTAAATGCAATTTACGTGTTCGATTACGTCTATTCGAAGGGCCCTTTTTAATAAAGGTTACCATGTTCGTTGTGGGACAAGCCTCTTTTGCAGTCGTGGCAGGCAGGAATGGCTGTCGTGATTGGGGTATATGTGACTTTTTTTTAAAGCCTGCGCTTACTCCTTGGCCTGGATCATACACTCTGTGTTTGTGGGTTGGAGGAAGAGGGTAGGGTGGGAGCTGGGAGTAGTAGGAGTAGAGGGAAGGTTTCCTGAAAATGTTCTCATTATTCATTGATGAATAATGCCCTTTCAGATGTAGACTAATCCCAGGGGAGAAGAAAAGCCTACCCAAAATACAAAATGCTAATGATGCTTTTCCCATGAAGTGTAAATAAGCACAGATTTTTTTCTTTTTTTTTTTTTTTTTTTTTTTTAGAAATAAAGAAAAAGGAGGGAAAAACAAAAACAACTTCCTCTGGGAATCAACTTAAAAAAATTTCTCCTGTGACTTTGTAGAAGTCATTTCACCTCTTGGGGTTTTACATTTATTAATAGTAAAATCAGGAGGTTATACTAGCGATGTTCAAATCATAGCAGTGGAATATTTTTCTTTTGAATGAGAAGTGAAACTCCAGTGAATAAAATGGGGAGAACTTCTATTTTACTAGTTAGTAACACTGATACAATAAAAATTATGTTTGCTTATTTTAAACTCAATCGTTGAGAACAAAGAAGTGATTCTAAGAGGATCAACAAAAAATTTCTACCCCTTCGGACAAAAATTTTGGTAAAAACCAAGATGGATAACATGGCTCATGACTGAGGTCAAAATGTCGCTCGTCGTTCTCAGCCTAAATAAAAATCTTTGGACCCACACACTCAGGTGACTCGCAGAGAAGGAGTTGCCCAGGTCTATGTGACAAATAGCTACAATGATGTTGGGAAATGCCTCTGAAACTCGGGGAAAGTCTGAAACTGGGAGGTTGTCCAAATGATCAGACCCTCATCTGGAAGGCACACTTTGGCCCTGGTCCAGGTGTGTTTGTGGCATGAGACAGGGAAGTCCTTCCTGCACAGGTAAAAGAAGTGAACGTAGAAAATGAGAGGATGGCATGCTGGCCCTGAGGAGACAGGGCCTTCCTCGGTCCACCTTCAGGTGTAGAGAAGCACATGCTCTCTGACGTGGTGCAGACAACGCGACCACTCTCCATGGCCACCAAGTGTACATCCGACAGTTGCTCCTTTTCCTCTAATGCAAGCGGCCGGTACGGAGGACAGGAGGACCATGAGTACTCTTTCCAATGTCCCCAGAATCAGCAGAGTTGGGACATATCTGTATGAGGTGACGAATCATTTATTCTTCAAATCAAAACACTTTGGGAATGACGTGGAACATCGTTGTTAGTACATTGAGGGCAACGAGTGAAAAACAGAACTGTTTTGAGCAAACCCGGATGCTGCCACCATAATCTGATATCTTTCACCCTCTCAAGAACCCTGTGCTCCCTCCAGCTATACCCTGAAATGACCCCTGTGTCTGTCCTCATGTTCCCCAGCACCTGCCAGTTCTTCGGGGGGGGACGTCTTCCCGGCACCTCGCACAGTGACAAGGACAGACCCAGTGCTCAGTAAAGAGTTTTTGTACTGAACAGAACTGCTTCCTCATCTACAAAAACATGCTACCTTCCACCACTGCTTAACTGTGTGCCCGGGGCTTTGGTTTCTTATACGTAAAGATGAAAATTGTAACATGTCTGTTAAGAAAAACGATCAGGTCCATTTTGCAGTTCTCGAAGCTGACTACAGGTATGGCTGCTGTCTGTTCTCTCCTCCTTCCCCCTCTTCCTCCTCTTCTTCTCCTTCTCTTAATTCTTATTCTAAAACTTTAACAGTTGAGTCGGCCAGTGAATGATCTCGTTGGAGTACTATGACAGTGATTCAGAAATCCACGCTACGCTTATAAAAATATTTGTGATTTGGAATTATGTGACCAAGATGTCATTTTTCAATCCTCACACACGTTTTTCTCCCCTGCAATCCTTCTGGATTCTATGTTTCACTTTGAATACTAGTCTTCTGACATTAAGGCGCCCATGAGGGCATTTTATTCTTGGGAGAGACCTATGCCCTGACTGGCTCATAAATTAAAGGACTTCACTAGCCCACTAGGACTGTAAGTGCAGATAAACGGAAACCGTGTGAACACTGCCTTGCCCAGCCATGTCTCCTCTGAGATTCTAGGACCATCCTATCATTCAGAGTTCTTGGTTGCAGAAAACGAAATTCACTTTGGTTCGTTTAAATAACAAGATCGTCTGTAAAGGAATGTGGGTAGCTCACTGGACCGACGAGGAAGCTGAAGGGGACTCCAGACAGAGCTTCCCAGAGACTTTCTGGGGGACGAGCCACCGAGGAAAGGGCCCCACTTGCCTGAGCGAAGGAGCTGTCGGATCAAGAAGCTGCTGCCACACTCACTGGGGTGATGGAGAAGGAGAGGAGGAAAGGAGGAAACGAAGGGTCGAGAAGAAATTCTACCTACCAAAGGTGGTGGGATTTACACTCTGAGGAACCAACTATAAAAAAATATATAACTACACGTTATAAAAACGGTAACTATAGTTATCAGGTGCTCTGTGATACCTGTCTGCTAACTCTTTTCACATTGCAGAGCTTCAGTTGAGGGCTCTTCCCATCAGCCGTCCTCTGCCCCTCTTACCTCGAACCTGAGCCCTGTGCCTGGTCCAGCTGCCTTTGCACGGTCTGTAATCTCTCTCTCATATGTACCTTCATTTTATAGCGCCTTTAAAAGGGTGAACTGCGTTATCATAAAAGGCTCCAGAGAAATCTAATCCTGGATGTAGCCGCACATCTAACTCTGTGCCATTTGCCTAGCTCTTCACTCTATCAGGCTTACCATTCCTTACCCTGAATCCTTTGGAGATGCCAACAGTCATCCATCAAAGTGTCCTTTCCAGAACTCTACTGCAGACAAAGGAAAAGCAGCTGGCTATCCAGGGCATCTCGGATTACTTTTGCCACCAATTAACCTCATCAATTCGCCTTTGCTAGCCTAGCAATTTCAGGCTAAAATCAGGCTCCTTGAACTCTCTCTTTCCTTATAAGCCTTAATTCATAATCTCCCCCTAATTCTTTGGGCTTCTGATCTCAAGTCACTTATTGTTTACAACCGGGTGGCTCTCTTAGGACTGATTTTTGGTGCTGCTTCTCCAGCTCTGGCCTCCGACTCCCTTCTGGACCGTGATTCATTTTTTTCACCAGTTGGTTGTGCTTTTTTACACCCTTGCAGCTTACTGGAGATGACTAGCTCACTTTGCCCAGTCTGTTCCCTACGCCTGAACTGAATTCTCCTCGACATCCATCTCCAAACCCAGATGTCTTCCTAGTAGATTTCTCGCCCATATGAGAAACTTTAGCAATGTTTCCTGCAGGGTTAACTTAAATGAGCTTTAAGACATCACTCAAATATCACCTTCTTGATGAGCCTACCCAGACTACCCTGTTTAAAACTGCAAAGACCTCCTCACCCTAGCAAATTCTGATCGCCCTTATTCTGATCTAAAGTTTTTTTCTCCCATAGCATTTATTACCTTCTGATATATGATGTAATTGTATATATTTATTATGTCAATTTTTTTTTTATCATCTGTATCCTGCTGGAAAGTAATGTCATGAGGGCAAGTGTCAGTCTCATATTCCAAGAACATATAATAATGCCTGATGCGTAACGAGCAGACAGTGTGTATTTGTTCAGAAACTGAATGGCAGACCTTGAGTTCTGGGCCATGTCGTCTTTGCTGAGCTAAATGGTGGCTTCTGCTTTTTCTTTGACGTTTGTGAGTCTCCATGAAGAAACTGATCCCCGTGAAGATGACTACGAAGCATGTGATAAAGTTTACGTCAAACTTTTCTGCTATACTGAGTAAAATAGTGAATGCCTGAAATTCTCAAAGCCTATTGGAAGGAGCTTAAATTAAATAGTGGATGATTAACCAGATATAACTCGTGTAGACTTGCTTATAAAGGAACAAGAAAATTCTTTTCTGTACGAATGGTGTCTTTTCCACCCTGAGATTTGACCAGCAGTAACATAGTTTCTCTGGTTAAGAAAACTTCAGATTCACATTAATATAATTCTCTCATAAATTATCGTTTTTCTTTCCTTCCCTTCTTTCAAGTACAGACTTCATTTTATTTAGTTTGACTAAAGATTTCTTTTAAAAAATTTAAGAGCACATGACCAAAATAAAGGTCTTAAAATGGTAGCAAGAAGGTTAGCAAGCTGTTAATAAGAGAATGCATACTTAATTGTTGACAGTCTCCACTTTCCTACAGTGACGTAGTAGAAGGAACAATGCATGTTATTCACTTCTTATTAATTGGGCAAGGTAATTAAACTATGTGAGACGCAGGCTTCTCATGTGCAAAATGGGGCAATAAGAGTCCATCAAGTTGCTGGGCGGGATCGGTGAGGATACAGGCACGAAGCTCCTGGTCTACCATCTGGTACAGAACGAATAGTTAAAAATGGAGCAAATACTGCTCCTGAATTTGAGTGTCAAATTCCTGTCATTCAGTGTAACCGTCATCGTGTTTCTTATGAGTCTGACATACATGCTCACTCTTCCCAGGATGTCTTCTTCCTCAATGTCATACAAAATCATGTGCACCTTAGTCATCCTAACCCGACTTCCACCTCACTGTCCTTCCCCCTGTGACTCTCTGTCCACTTAAAATCTTCCTTCCTCTTTTTTTTTTTTTTTTTTTTTTGGATTTTTTGAATGAGAAGTTGGAGGGTCGTGAGAGTAGAGAGGTATTAACGGGAACATTGAAATCCCGTTGGTGCCTATCCAAGCTTAGCGGGATGGCATGCGGTGATCCTTTGGTGATGCCTGTCCTTGGCCTATCATTTGGTGATGACTGGCATAGGTGATCCTTTGGTGATGCCTGTCACTGGCCTGGCCATAGGTCACAGGGGAACATGTTACAGGAATTTGGCCATTCTAGACTTGAGTGAGGCAGTGGTAAGGGGAAGGGGGAGAGAGGTCAGAAAGAGCTTTCAGCTGAGGGGAGCTTAAAAACAACTGTGAAAAGTCAAGAGAGCATATTGTATTCAAAGTGATGAAGCAGCTGGGTTACAGAGAGGCTGTGCGCCGGGGAGAAGTTGATCACACACTCAGAGGAGGGGGAGGGGTAGATGTATGGGGCCTGAGAATATTAGATAAAGCATATGATATTAGCTGAAAATAGGAAGGTTCACTTTTAAATCACTCTGTGAACGGAATAAGAAGGTGGAGAAAGGCTCATCTTTTACTTTAGACAGTCTATAAAAGCTGAGAGGAGAGGAATGGGTATTGACAGAATTAATGAGTTCTCTCTCCACTAGGCCCTTAGCTCTTCGACTCAGACAAGCATTCTCATGTGTCCCAGGGAACGGAGGCCTGAGGAATGAGAATAGTCTCTGACCTTGTCAAAATGCATTTCTGTCCGAATCAGGGCCTGGCTATTTATCTTGTGAGATAATCTCTGTAGAGGGTGTGAACACTTCATTCTTTGCGGAAGTTGGTGACTACATCTTTTCAAAGACAACTCCCCAAAGATGTCATTGTCTGAACCGAGAAAGAGTTGTTTTTATCCACAGGACTGTAAGTTCTGAGACTGTCCAGAAGAGTTTAGATAAATCTTCTCGACAGAGTATCAGAATCCTCTGTCAATTAAAATGATGACTTGTTCTCTTAAACCCACAAGCCCGTAAGCAAAGACTGGGTTCATTTTAATTCAACAAAACGTTAACTCTCCTTTCCTGGTGTGAAAGTCACCTAGATTGTAGAATGCAGTAATAATAATTGTTCTTTCTTGCTTCAGATAGTAGCTTCTTTTTAATTTTTAGATGCATACCACAGGTATCTATTGAGGCCTTAGCATACATGTTTTTTAAAAAAAAATGAAAGAAGCCACTCTGAGATACTGGAGTTAATATTCCCATTTTACAGACAAAGACTGGACCTCTGGAGTTGTTTTATTTGTATCTATAGAAATAAATATAAAATTAATGTTACTTAATTCTAATTTTTTTTTTTTATACTTCATCCTAATCTTATTTTCTTGTTTTATACTTTGGAATAAATGTCTCTATTCCTGTTCTCAGAACACATTTGGGGACCGACTTTCCTTCTCTCTTTAGCAAACCTTGTTCTTGATGCCTGAAACACTCTGTCTTTCTACATCTTGCTCATATGCCAAGGGCAACCTGGGTGGCCAACCTACAAACGTTGTCTTGGTATAATCAAGAGGACACTATCTCCTTCACCTCCGACTCTTCACACTGGAGACCTGCTCTTTCCTGTCTCTCATGTATAATGATTTCCATATGTGCAGAGTTGTTGTCTGCCCAGATAGGGACCACGCAACACCTACTATAATGGGTTAGACCGCATCTCCTCCCCAATCCCAAATTCCTGTGTTGAAGTCTTAACTCCAGTCCCTTAGAATGCAACCTCATTTGAAAGTAGGGTTATTGAAGTAATTAGCTAAGTTAAGACGAGGCCACGTTGCAGTAGGGTGAAACCTTAATCCAGTGGAGTGGTTGGTGTTCTTATAAAAAAAGAGGAAGCTTGGAAACAGATGTACACATAAGAATGTCATTTGAACTTGAAGACAGAGATCAGGGCGATGGGTCTATGAAGTAGGCAGTATCAAAGACTGCCAGCAACGCATCAGAAATTAGGAGAAGGGGATGGAGCAATTTCCCCCTCATGGTCCATGGAAGGAATCAACCTACTAGCACCTGGTTTCAAATGTCTAGCCTCCAGAACTGGAAGACAATACATTTCTACTGTTTAAGCCCTTCGGTGAGTGGCACTTTATGACTCGGCCCTAGCAAATGAATATATGTGTCATCGATGTCTTACAAATTATGATTTAGTTTGATATTGGGATTCAGGAAAACCGAGTATTCTGACACAATCTGTGACACAGGTCAGCTATATGTCACCTCATCTTTCTGAACCTTAATATTATCACCTTAAAATTATAACAGTAACGGTGCCTCCTCTCTTCTCTTTACTCTTGGTGAGAATTGAATATGATCACACATGTAAAGGTATTTTTTTAAGCTGTAAAGCACCTGACAAATGTTGGCTATGACTATTTTTGTAGCTAGTCAATGAATCTCTGTTGATGGGATGAATAAAGGGAAATTAAATATGCCTGGTGTGAAATACATTTAGGTTCTATCCTTAATGATGACCCAAAAAACACTAATCCTGAAAAGAACCTCCACCTAGTGAAAGCAGTTTTATGGAGATATTCACAGATACCACGTCTAAAACGGCTCAAGGCTTTACTCTTTTAGGTCACATGCTCTAAAAGCCACTGCTCTTAGCTCTGTCCTCTGATCAGCAGCATCTGTGTCATCAGGGCACTGGCTGAAAATGCAGAATCCCAGGTCCCACCCCAGACTTGCTGAATCAGAGTGTGTGCTTAACAAGATCTCAGGATCTCCAGGTGATTTGTATGCATGTCCAACCTTGGGAATTGCCTTAAAATCCATCTCCTAGGAAATCCAAATTCCTAAACCATAAAAAGATTGTAGTAATTAGTAAAATCTTTCAACCACAACATGCAATATTGGAAAAAGCCCAAGCTTTAGAGCTTGGCAGATCTGATTCTCAATCTCACATGGAGCATGTAGTTCCTTAACATGACATGACCCTAACGAGATGATTTACCTTGTGATGCCTCAGTCTCCCAGCCTGTAAAAGGGAGACGATAGTATTTGAGGTGCATGGTTCCAGAGGAAGACTAGAGATAATGTCCGTAAACCAACAGGCATATATTAGGCACTCAAAAAATACCTGGAATGTTGTATTGCTAACAGGTGCCCATTCTAGTCCTCCATCTCTACTTTTCCAAGGGGGTCAGGGATCTCGGAAGTTACCAAGGATTTTTCTTTGTAAGTTTCCCCTGGGGGGAGATTCGTTATGACCTAGAGGGATTTGGCTCTCCCTGTGACTGTGCCAATATCCTCAAGAGGAAACCTCTGAGTTTTCCTGTGCCACCAGCCTTTGGCGCGATGTAGCCATTCTTGAGACCTGGCATACGTTGCACCAACACCTCTTCTGTTTCAGACGCTATGTCCCATCCCACCCCAATCCCCACCCCCTAGTCCTCCAGCAGAAGGCAACACTCACACAGAGCTCTCCACGGTAGACACCTCTTCTCCACGTGACCGGTTCATTACTGCGGGGCTTGTTGTCACTTGATTCTATTATTTTGATCTTTCGAGCATCTTAGAAAAGTCGTTGCATTCTCTGGGGGCAGCTATCAGAGCGTTGGTAATGAGCTGTACAAGAGGCTCTGCCATCGGGGTAAACTCTGGGAGAAATAGAGGCACTTTGTTCCCAAAGCTCACATGGTGGGACCCCTTCGCTTGTAAAATGTTAATTTTTTTTCAGAAGGTGTGGCAACCCTTGGTTGACCTCACAGATTACAAGGACCTTGTCAGTTTACAATCCCTTATTTTTTATTTTTTACGCCTGTAGCACCTGGTCTTCCTACGTGGTCTCCCATCCAAGTACTAACCAGGCCCGACCCTCCTTAGCTTCCGAGATCAGATGGAATCGGGCTTGTTCCAGGTAGCATGGCCGTAGACAAAATGTTAATATTTTGCTTCGTGCTTGGCTCCGGGGGTCACTGCCAATATTAAGAAAGTTTGAGGGGAGTTTGCTGTCCGTTTTGTGAAAACTGTTTGGAGCCAGTCCAGATGTGTGACTCGGAGCTTCTCCAGAAGCTCTGTTTATTTAACTGCAGCAACTCCATAGAAGCTAAGACATGCATATTTGGAGAGAATGACGGTTTGCTTTCTTGTCCTCTGTCAGATGACAATATCGTGTGGCACGTGGACGAGGATGGCAGTGAGGATTACTGCCTCTCCCGACTGCACAGAGACTCCCACACCGCATGGACCCCCTCCTTAAAGTCTAGTAGCTCCACCTACCTTTCCCATGTAAGGATTTTCAGTTTTCCCAAAGGCATCTGTCTATTCTATACTGCTGTTTTCAAGATTTGGCAATTCTCTGTTTATCCTTTTTTTTTTCCTTTTATTTTTATTTTTCAATATTTCATTGAAATAAAGGTAGCCTCTGGATTTACTGGCTCTCATGTAAAGAAATGTATTTATATACGTTAGTGGTAAATAGATACATTTATTTATTGAGTACTTATTTAGTATCTACATAGTATAATTATATATTTTTTCTCTACTGCATAAATATTACACCCAATATTTATAGTTTATAATGCAGATATAATGTATAAGTACAAATATTTATTCTATGATATGTAAATAAATAATAAAAATTATACACGCATTATATATAATGTACAAATGTGTTATTGACTCATACATTATAGGATAAAATATATAGCAACTGACACACTCTATGGCAAATGCTTGGTTTTCCTTTTTTTCTAATCCATCCCTCCCTCATAGAGATATTTTAACAAATTCTTCACATAGGGCAACTATTATTTTCACTATATTTGGGGAAATGGTTGGATATGGGGAAAGTAATTGAGTGAAGGAAGGGAAGGAAGGCTGGATTGGGGGTGCTGAGAGAAAAAAAAACAATAGCTATAATCTCCAAAGAGAAGAGATGATTCTTGAGCAGAGTGGGAGGAGGGAGCGGAATGAACTGCAGCTTTTTTTCCTTTTTAATTATTAAGAAGTACCATTCAATAACGAAGCAGAAGAGCCAAATGCTGTTACAACTGAAAACAGGCAGTTGGTCTAGTTACCACTCATTGTGACAGAGGCAATGCGAGGCAGCTATTAAAATACGAAGTGTAACGTTAATAATAATGATCTATGCATTTGTAAGGTCCTTTGGCAACTTAAAACCAACCTCAGACAGATATGTCTGCAAATTGCTTGAAAATGCATCCGCAAGTAAGATGGATTGGTGAATAGAGTGATAGATAGATGGTGTATATAATTAAGGAAGTTAGTAACGTGCTAATCGTGGACTTCACTAGGCGGATACATGGGTGTCTACCATAAATCTCTTTCAGCTTTGCTGTATGGTTGAAAATCTTATCACAAAACGTTGAAGAAAGAGGCTTCACTGACTTGACCTCTGCTGTCTTGAGAGCTAGTTATTATCTTCTGCATTTTCTTCCAGAGGAAACTGAGTCTCAGATAAGTGGCGTGTGTGGTAATTGGTGTGGCAAATCTATGGAGACGATGCGCTTAGGAGGACGAGGTGGCATTCTAACTCCGGTTTCCAGCGCAAGCTCCAAAACAGTCGAATTGCTCGAGAGGAACAAGTTCAGGCTTCGGAACTGATCTAATCCCATCTTTCCATGTTCTGCATGAATTTGAAAAGTGCCATTTCCTGTACTCTGAGCTGCCATTTTCTATCAAACAATCGAATAATGCCTGTCTCATAAGGTTGCTTGTGAACACTAAACAAGATAATCTCCGGAAGTCGAGGTAAGCACGTACTACTTTAAAACTCACGTGCGTATCTGGTCTCTCCATTCTCAGAGTCAAAGTTGCCCAAGGCATGAAGAAATGAAGATAATTTAGGAAAAGAGAATTAAGATGCTAATATTCTTGGCAAATCATTTGACTTTTCGTCCAAAAAGGCAAATATCGATTTCCCTTTATTTCTAAGGCCGTTCATTCTACAGGTATAGGACCCCTTTGTTTTAGATTTTATGGTTTGATAGAACGACTAATCATGCTTTTTTGTTTTTTTTGCATTTTAACCTTTTCAGTTGCATTTGCATTATCTCTGCTCTCCAATTCTATGTGTTTAGAACTTTACAATTAAGTACCAACAGCAGGTTTCTCTTCCTCTGTTTTCATTTCTGTTTAATTTCTTCTCCACGATTTTTAATAAAAATGTTAATTAAGATCCGACCCAAAGGTGACCTCGTGTTGCTTTATCACTCGGCACGCTGAGCTCCTTTCTGACTTGCCCTCCAAACACCCTCCCTGTAGCTGAACGTGATGGAACTTCCAGTTCTCATCAAGGATTTTGTTTCACCTCTTAGTCAGGTCTTGGTTCGAACGACTTGAATTTTATTTATGGCAAATGGGAAAAGAAATCTGTCCTAAATTTGCAACGCTGGCTCGAATTGCTGATGTAAATAATCTAACACTGCATCATCTGTTAAATTGCCTTCCTCTGCTAAACAGGCAGCCTATATCTGCTTCTCTCCACGACTGGTCGCCTCTTTTACTTCTCAGCCGCCACGATCTTCGCCTCCACAGTTCATCCCCGCTGCTTCCCTGTCACCCTCAGGTCCCACTCACAGATTTTCGGCATGGGTCGGAATCATCTGGGGGAGCTGGACGAACAGATCTAAATCAGGAGTTCTCCATCGGGGCTGCACGTTCAAATACCTTGGGTAAAGTGGGATCACCCAAGCCCCAGATGTTCTGATTGAATTTATCTGACTGGTGATTAATGCTTTGGTGATTTGAAAAGCTTTGTGGGTAGTTTTAATGCACTGGCGAGGTGGATAAGTTAGCGAATCAAATTTCTTAGAAGGGGTTGGGGACGGTCTAGGGAACATCATTTCTAACAAGCATCCCTCCCAAGTGTTCGTATGTCTAAAACAATATGAGACCAACTGGCCTTGGTTATTATGTCTGGAATGAGGGAAGAAGAGTATCTACATGATTGCACTGTTGCGAGGATTCGTTTGTTTAAAAGTGTATGCCAGGAACTTAGAACATGTTTTAATTGTAACCCTTATTACTGTTATAACTGCTTCATCTCTTATGATTTAAACCTTTTTATTTATCTGGGGAAAATATTCTCAGAGGTATTAATCGACCCAAGCTTATAACTAGTCGGCGGCATAACAAACGCGTGAACTTAGGACTCCTCTCATATAATCCACTTCTTATTCTCATCACGCTATGCCATTTATTTGCTTTAAGTAGTAAGTTGCTGTATAAAGCAACCCACTGACACTGGCTATTATGAGAAACTGTAAGAAATAAGGACATTTCAATAACAGAGTCACATCTTTCATGACTCTATGCTTTAGTTCATGCTATGACTGGTATGGCTTTCAGTGTTTAGTAAAAGTTTTCTTTTGGGTTCATTTCAAATGTCACTTTCTATATGGCCTCATTTCTGGTGTTCCAGCTAACTTTTTTTCCACTATGATCCCTGTTAAGGCGCTTACGAACGTGCATTGCGTATTCTATCTCCCCTACTTCCCTCTACTGGAAGAGGCCTTTTTAAATGAAATTTACTTGTTGATAATTCGAAACATTTATTGGCACTGTGCCCAAAACATAGTAGGTAGGTAATTAGCACATTTTTGTTGAATGAATGAATGCATAAATAGATAAATGGCTGGTTGGATAAACATGAGTAAACAATAGAATATGATTTAGTTCCTGGGTTTGGTCTTTAGTTTTACAAGCTCAGTCATCTGAAGTCATAAAGTAGAGAGACTTTCAGAGCTACAAGTTACACTTAAAAATCGTATTGGCCCATGGTTTATCCGGCCACTAATTCTCTGACTTTAGGGAATAAAAAGGCGTTCACTTAGAATTTCTGAGGATAGTCGCTATCAAGCAGAATTGCGATTTTAGGAAAGTTGCCTGGGGCTCTTTGAGGCTCTTTTAGAAAATGACGTTAATGGAATAGATCAGTGTTTTTCAAATTGTAACATTATTTTTCACTGGAAAAAAAAATAATGATGGACTTTTTGGACCACAGAAGAAATCACTAATGCACATAATTTTTAAATCTGAATTCTGTCCCCCGCCCAACTCCCATAAAGAAAAGAAAGGAAAGGACTTGAGAACATAAGCAAAACAGGTTCCAGATTTCTTGTTTTTCTCTCCGCCCACGCACCACACCACGGACAAAGGGCCCAAGCCTTGGGCAAAGAGTTGCAAACATCCCATGGCCGTCGGAAAACCGGACACCGAAGCGGCGTGGGAAATCCCGAGGCCAAAGCGGCGGATGAAGTGCTCCCTCTGACACAGGTGTGCGGACCACTAACTTCCAGGAGAAGTTCCACGCGGAGCCATCACAGTTGCACACTGGCCGATGTATTGTGATGGCACGAGTCCCTGGTGGCAGCTGGACAGGGAGCTGGCTGTGCAGCCTCAGGGAACCCTGGTGCAGCTGCAGGGGACCCTGGTACCCCCGAGGGCACGCAAGGAGACCTGATGTTTCTGAGTCGAAGCATCAATCCTAGTGGGACTGTAAGGATGGCGTCTTCAGAATTACGGCCTCATGGGGGTGCCCACACAGTACTCCCCCAAAGGTGGTCGGGGACAGCGCATCACAGCAAACACTAACCTGTAAAAGGAACAGATGCGGTCACGAGTCACCAAGGACCCAGGGGACGCCCTGTGCGGACTGAGGACCTCCCTCCCACCGCTTCTGTGACAATGCACTGAACTCTTTCTTACACCCTCGTGGCATCTTGGAAGCGGGGTGGGAGGGTGGGGAATCTTAGACTGAGCGTTGCCCACAGGGACGCCTGTTATGGCTTCAGTGAAAGTTTGCTAGATTATCTTTAATTTAGACCTCTTTCTGCACCTAGACTCGCTGTTTGTGAAAGATCAGTCACTTGTATGCAAAATAAAGGACCTATCTTTTTTTATAGGAAAACACATACACACACACACACACACACAGTCTTTTTAAGTAATTGGCATATGCTACATATCTATACATGATTGACATGTAGTGAAGAAAACATCTTAAATCCCAGATGTTTTTATACCTGACCAAAACACACAAACAAAGAAACACCTCACTGAACTAGATCATCTGTGAAGTCCCCTCAAACGTTAACTATGATTTGAATAACTTCTGGTTTTCATTAGACATTCTTATGTTTATCATTTGAGAATTGTGTTGCATCATCTATAATTTCAGCAGAGAGATTGGTACCGACTAATATTGGACTCCCCAGACTTATTCTTCAAAATTTCAACAAATACGTGTAACTTTGGCCACCCATCCAACATGAAAAAGGCTTAATGCATGTATGCCTCAACTTAGAGCATGTAGTGTGTATTAAACACACTAAAATTTCCTCCCTGAGCTGGGACAGGGGTACAACCATAGGTATGGTTTACACCAAAAACCATGGGCGTAAATTCCAGTTTTCCACGTCCATGGTTGTTTGATATGACCGAGACACTCTGGCTTGTTTGTGTCATCTTAAGTCACCTATAATTCAGTTATAACCCAGCTATAACTCTACCTCGCGGGTCTCTCCTGAGAAAAAAAAAATGAAGAAAAGTCTGCCGGGTGCATAGGGCACAGTGAAGGTGCTAACATCCTCCCCTGAGTCTCCTCTCAGGAAGACTACCGACCCTTACATCGTAAAGTTCAGGATGGTCGAATGCCCAGAGAAATACCCAAAGAGGTCGATTTTTCTGCTATTTTTATATGTTTAATTCTTCAACTTATTTCAAGCTGTTTTATGTGACCATATGGGCCAGTCTGTCATTCAGCTTTTCATTCACCATACATTTATTTTCAGTGCCTACTGTGTGTCAGACACGGTGCCCGATATTGTGAATCTAGTGATAAAGAAGTCTGTCTTTGATCTTTGGCAGAGTATGGAATTACAGACTGGACACCGGACCACACACGAGCATTCCAATCACTCTTAGTGAGCCAGCGGTAAGGACATGTTTTGGGTAATTCGGTCAGAGAGAAGGAGCACTCACCATGACTTAAATCGATCACAGGCTTCTCGGAGGAATGTTGGCAGAGCACTTCTCCAGAGATGACAAAGGCCCCATTACCTCTGGAGAGGTAACATGAAACCTGAAGAGTGGAGAGAAGCCATCTGTGTGAAGAACCAAGGAAAAAGTAT
>NW_006441953.1:27932219-27998898 GCF_000325575.1 Pteropus alecto | reverse complement strand
GGGAGAGGGAAAGGACAAAGAGGGGTGACGTGTGAGGGTGAAGAGAGGGGGCAGGAGGTGAGGTCGGAAAGGCAGGCGGTGGCGAGATTTTGCAGCGCCTTGCGAACTCAGCGAGGACTTCAGGTTTCAGTCTGAGCATGTGATGACGAGACTCGGGGGTGTCTGAAGCAGGGCAGTAACGTGAATATTTAAAAAATATCTCTGCGGCGGCTCCGTTAAGAACGGACTGCTGGGAATAAGTGTGGACAGGGAGCTCAGGTCTGCGGCTTTACTACTGTCCAGGCGAGAGGTGATGACAATGTGGACAATGTTATTTTACTGGGCTGCTCTGTGAAAAGTGAAAAGTGGCTATGAGGTGACACCACTCTCTCCCTCCAGGCTGCGTGAAGAGTAAGGATGAAATGAAAATTAGCACATTGCTAGAAAGTGGCAAGAAAAATCTCCAGCGTCTGGGTTTATTTCGGGACGCTGCCATTTGCAATAATCTTGCTTTTTCAGACAGAGCCAGTTGGACAGGCGTTATCACATTGTCAATAGATAAACTGGAATGCTGAGAACGTAGGTACCTTTGATCAAGGTTACGCATCTAACCTGCAGATTAATTCGAACCTGAACCCAGTCTGGACTCCACCTGCAAAGGTGGTTCCCGAGGATAGCATAACACATCTCAGGCTGCCGCTTGGGAGACTGAGTCAGGCTGTCCAAATGTGGTCCAACAGGCTTCCTCACTAAAAACCCTTAAACTTTGATTCACTCAATGATCTCAAAGGCCAACAGTGAGTCGTTCTCGGGGCCTGTGACCAGAGCAGGTGACTTCAGATGTGCCCCATGTGGCTTGCGCACTGTTTCTCTTCCTATAATCACAGCACAGTGTAATTAATGATTTGGGAAGTTATGGAAGTTAAGTATTAAGGAAAAGGGGAGATGGTCAGGGCCTAGCGGTGTCCGATCTAGAAAAGGAAAATGGTAAAGTTTTAAAACCCTGGCTTTCTGTGTCTCTACACATGATAATACGGAATAAAAAAAAATCTTCATTTTGGTGAAATCTTGACATCACCTCACTAGGCAATCATCTGACTTATTCCGATGTCTAATTTTTTTTTGCTTTCAGCTGTCCTGAAACATCAAACATTTGACGTGGAGAGTGAGTCTGCCGTTGCCACTGCCGGGGGAAGTGTTCAGTGTAGAAATGCATGTGATTTCGGTTCGTGTAGCTATTTGCTGAGATTCATAATGGTCGCTTTGCAATTCTCAATACTTTGAGTCTGGCTAAAGCTGGCTTTACTGTTGAGCATCCTAAAGCCCGGTCTTTTCTGGAGGCTAGTGTGTTCATTCGGTATATTACTAACAACCTGAGAACTCAACTCAAGTTAAAAATGTTATGTCATAATATTATTGAACATTTTCTTTTTTGAAAAAAAAAATTGATCTTATTGTTTCTGTGTTCCATGGCGATACTGAAGTAGAACCTAAATCAGAGATCTGATTTATTGTGAAATATTTATTTTAAGCCTGTTAAATTACGTGTGAGGAAGGATGTTCGCACATAGAGGCAGAGGGTCAAATTGACTTTATCTGGGTTACAAAAATGACCTACGATATTTTTCAAGCCGAATAAGAGTAATGGACATGCAGAGATGATTCTACTTTAAGAAAAAAACAAAAAAAAACCCACCACAGAATACTGCAACTATGATTCCATTATTCAATATATATATACATACATACAGACACATATATATATGCCATACATATTACCTATTTTTATATATCTTATTTTTTTTATCCTACTGTGTTATGACAGCACCTCCACCTGTTCCTGAATAAAGGCACAATTGAAGGAAAAATACTATCATAAAGCAAGTTAAAATACAAGTAAGGAATTTCTTGTTATTAAAATGAGTCTACCACCCACACAACTAATAAAGCTGAACAAAGTATTTCATAAACTTGTTAAAGCCACCTACAAGCTGACAGTATATTAATAAATTACCAGGATCAGCTCAAGGAAATAAGGGAGTCCAGCGAGCTAAGAGAGCTCTGAGGCCCCCTCTCCTCCCAAACTTTTGCAGGCCCTGAGCAATGAGTGTATCCTCCTCCATAGGCTGTGGGGTGCGGGATGTGTCCTCCTGACCGCTCCCTCTGCTCCCTCAAGGAAGTCCCCAACCCCTGCCCTTAGCCCCTCCTCCTCTTTGCGGGAACCCAGGCAGCTGAGAATCAGGAAGCACGTACAATGGTGTCTACATCAACATGGCTCCTGAGAGATTCACACCGGCAACAAAAAGGTTTGTCGACAGCGGAGCACATGGATAAGGTGGGATGCGTCTATTTAATGCAACGCTGTACAGCAGAGAAAAAGGAACATTCCAACGACACAGATCTCACAAACAGAATTTTGAGAAATAAAGGCAAGGAAGAATTTTTTAAAAAGAATATAAATGATGCTATTACTCTTATATAAAGTTAGGCAAGAGACCAAATTAAACTATATTTTTAGGGATGCATATAGGTAGTAAAATGATGAAGCAGAAAGTGATTGTCATAGATACCAGAATAGTGCTTAATTCTGGGGAGACAAGAAGGAAGGCAGCTTGGAGCTTCGGAACGTTGGCCATAGTCTACCGGATGATACTTACCTAAAGTCGCGTGGGGGCTCCCTTTATAAATATTGATCAAACTGCATAATCGTTTCATACTATTTTTTCTACATACATAATATTTCACAATATATTGAATTAACAAATACAATAAGAGTTAGGGGAACAAAGTCAGGGAAAAGGAGATAATAGGTATTCTTAGCTGTTCAGGTTAAGAAAGTCAAATAAATTTCCCAACGCACATAAGCAAGGGTGACATTAAAAATAGTACCAAATGTGACTGAGCAGAACAGACACCGTCTGCACATCAGCCTCAACTACAAATACTTTGTCTAAATAAGGAATTATCAAACGTGAAAACATTCATGCAAGTGTAAAAAAAATCATGCCGTATTCCAAGAATTTATGTTATTAGTTTTCTTTTCTTTCTGTCCTTGTTTTTATTCTCTGTCATAATGTTACATAAATCAATTTTCTGTGTGGCTTTTGGAGTGAGAGGGTGTTCTTGGGTTGATTTGATTATGTGCCTTGGGATTAGAGATCAACATTCACGGAAGTTATTTATTCTAATGAAATTCAATTTGTTTGTTCTTATTTTGAAATTAATTTCATGGATTCAGAGAACTCTCAATTGTCAGCACTGAAAGAGCCTTATTTAAAAAAAAAAAAGAAAAGAAAAGAAAAGAAAACGCAGGTTGGGGAGGAGAAGCTAAGAGTCCCGGAACTCTCAATTGTCAGCACTGAAAGAGCCTTATTTTAAAAAAAAAGAGAAGAAAAGAAAAGAAAAGAAAATGCAGGTTGGGGAGGAGAAGCTAAGAGTCCCATTTCCAAGTTCACCCACGAAATGGTGGAGTGGACAGTACCAGAGGCCAGATCTGCTGACTCGCCACCTGTCGCTGCTGGTTTAACAAAGATATCAGGCTTCGTTTTATTTATTTTTTTCCCCAGAGCCTTGCCATTAATTTTCAAATGACTCTGGAGTATGTTCCCATCATATATTCTAGACAATGACAATTTAAAATGTTCGATTTTTATTTTCCCTTGGTAAGAAGCTTTCTGCATCCGAAATGTGCATACTGAAAAAAAAAAATAACGTAATTAGTTATCTCTGCATTATTCAGCTCTTCAACTACTGGAATATTCTATTCGCCAAGGGAAATAATCAAACGATTCGTTAATAGAAAATAAATAATGAATACCACGTAAAACAAATTCATGTACATTAGATAAGTATTTGGAATTATTTGTTAAATCTCAAATACTGTTTTCCATGAGTGAAGTGACAAATGGGCCTTTTCAGCAGAACCATGCCTTCTCTAGAGACACGTTGTCCCCAGAGACCTTTCAGACTCTAATAAAACCAACAGTGGCATCAAGGAGGACAAACACCACTACCACACGGTGACTCCAAAGACTGGTCACGTTCTGAAGTTCCTTCATCTAGTGACTGTCCTATGTCCTTCAGCTTTTCCTGACCTCCTGAGACTGACTTAGATGGCCTACCTTCATGCATCTACAGATGCGGTATGCCACATAACATTAGATAACATAATACAATCTAATGTCATGTCATGTCACATCACATAACACAATATAATGTAACATAATGCTCTCACGTACTTGTCTGTACATGAATACTAGACCTGAATACTAGAACTGCATGTAATAAATATCTGTAACAGAGACTTTAACATATTTGGTGCTCAGTAATGTGTGTTGAGTAAAGAAACAAGAGAATAAATATTCAAAGAAAGGACCCAATTTCAAATGGACCTTCCATTTGAAGGTCACCATCTTAGCACCTGTAGTTATTGAAATAGGTGTTTTTTTTCCTGAATGTGCCTTGTAGCAATTGCATAAGCCCAGAGCTGCAGAATGATCACATATAAAGGGACTGTAGGAGAGCAAAGCTAAAACGAACAAAAGTTTTTGAAAAGCCTAAGCCCCCAGAAAGAGAGAGAACTGTCTGATTCCTCTTAGCATCGTTTGAGCATCTGGATTCAGCCACCGCTGAGCCGAGGTACTAGTAGGTTTTTCAATTACGTGAGGCAATGTTTTCCTTGGGGCTTAAGCCAGTCTGAGCTGTGCTTCTGCCCTGTCATAACCGAAGGAATCTTGACTCTCATAGAGGAATATCAGGAGTGGGAACCTGGCCAGCTGTTGAGGATTTTTCTCCTTCCCGAGTTGAGATGAGCTTGGTGCAATACAGAAACCGCTATTTAAGGGACTGTGGGATGGTAGACATCGAACTGCCTAAGGCTCTAGATGTGTTTCATTGTACTTTTCATTGTATCATTCTCTGCCACCTAGAAATACAAGCTTTAAATCTAAGCCCCTGGAATTCCCCATTATTTAAATGTAGTGGGGAGATCGCAAATGAGTAAGAGGTAGGTTCTTTTCTGTTAATGAAATTACAAAGACATGAAGTTCATATTTTTTATCGAGATATCAAATGTTGTCCTCTAAAAATAATCTGGAAATACATATGATTGTAAATCAGACGTAATTGGTAGTGAATAACATGCTTGACTATTTAAAATGAGTGCCTGTATATACTGGGATCATAATTTTCAAATTATGATCCCAGTATATATAGGTAAAAAGTATGGAAAAACAAGGTATTTGAGTTGGATCTGTGAATCCTTTTAAGATTTTAGAGAAGAGACACTTCACAAATCTATCTTCTTTACTTCTTTCTTATCCACCAGAGCATAACAGGCACAGAATAAATGTTCAGTTTTAAAAAGGGAAAAAATGTTAATATGTCCATTCATTCCATTTTTTTTTCATTCATGTAAAATTTATTGGGTTTTTAATAGATGCCAGGGATAAAGAAAGCAGTAAGAGTTCCCCTGAGCTTTAGGGCTCATCACCTGGCAGAGAATTCAGTACTGATAACGGCTAAAATATAATGAACCAACTACATGAGACCGTGCCCCACAAACTTAAGTCACCAACATGTCATCTTGGAGATATTTGTGGATGTATTCACGAGTTGATCTTATTATATGCTCATTAATGTTTATATCAATTTAATCACAAGACATTTGTGAATAAGACACACTATCATTCATCGAATACATTATATTATTTCTATTGCATTAAAATAAGTACAAATAAGTAGTGAAACAAAAATGGCGTCCATCTATGCGCCTCCTAAAATCTTGTCACCTAAACCAGGGATAGGCAACCTAAACTCATCGAAAAAAATAATATCAAAGATGCAGCTATAAGGTTCCATGAATCCACAAAGAGGAAGGGATGGAGCTACATCATGAGGGCATGTGCACCTTGAAACAACCCCTCTGGCAGAAGAGGGCAGGCACTTTGCTGGAATGAGTCTGAGGATATGATGAAAGTGAGACCGAGAGAGGTGGGTGACTGTGGAACATGCTCTGGAAGAGACGGGTCACCAAGCCCTTGGGTGGTGGTGCAGAGGGAGAGGGGAATAGGCATGTCTTCTCCTCTGAGAATGTTGAAATCAAGACGTCTATTAGAACTCCGAGGTGGGTGGGCGGTGATGAGTTAGCAGTCGGATACATGAAGCTGGTATTCTGGGGCACACGAGGCAGGAACGTAGCCCTAGGATCCCCTGTCATACAGATGGCATTTAAGGCACTGACGTAAGGAAACCACTGAGAGAGGATGTGTGCACGAGACAAGACAGAGCTGAGCCCCAAAGCCTTCCATTTAAACAACATCAGGAAGTTTATCTTTCATTGGTTGCTGCAAACCCAGTCTCTCTCCCTTTCCCCCAGGTTAATGACTAGTATAAATTTAGTATAACTGGTGTGTGTCTTTAAAGTCCATTAAAAAAAAAGATTATGTAATATTTCATAAGTATGACATCTTTATGAAGGATAATATAAATATATGCATGTTATCACAACTCAATAAATAAAACTTTCCTCCCAGGATGCTCAGAGAGCCAGTGTAGGTTTGTATTTAGCCCTTCATGGCATTTTACACAATAATGTCACCACAGGAAGCATCTCTACAGGACCCAGTTGCTACCAAGTATCCTAGTCAAACACAATATTCCTCAATCATTCTGCCTGCAATTTCTCTGAGATATGTTTTAAAGGACTGAGAAATCCTGCTTTGCTGGCGCACTCTTCACAGATTGTACTTTCAGTGATGTGTTCGCAGATACTTCCATTAAAGCCACCCCAAACCCCGAGGTGTGAAACAACAGTGATTTGATTGATCTTACAATATCGTGAGCTGGAGAAATGGTTCTTCTTGTCCGATGTCTGCCGGACTCTCGCATGCATCGGTGGCTAGCTGGGAGACACGCTGGGGTCTGGAGCTGGGATGGGCTCCCTGCATTTCTAGCAGCTGGCTGGCTATCGACTGGGCTGCTTCCGTTCTCTTTCCCATGGCTGTCCCTCCTCCAGAAGCTAGCTTGGGCTCTTTCACACAGCAATCTTAGGATCCCAAGAACAATAAGTGGGTAATCCCCAATTCACAAGTGCTTTAAACTTCTTCTTGAGACATTTGGCTAATGAACATTTACCAAAGCGAGTCACATGGCCAACCCAAATTCGTGGGCTGGAGAAACATGCTCCACTCTGTCACATAGCAAAGTAGGGTACATTCAGGCGCAGGGAGATTCTGTGGCCAGTTTGGCAATCTATCACAATGATGATGTGCTGTTCTTGTTTGATTTGCTATTTCACACATTCTGGAAATAATGAAGTGACAATCCTTTCATGTGAACATGTCTTCTGCAAAAATTCAGATTGTTTTCTTTAAAATGTCTTCTGTTGGGGGGGGCGGTGCAAACCCTTCTGGCATGAGTTAGTGCTAATGGGAAATCTCCCCATCGTGATTCAGAAACCATTTGTTTCCCGCGTCCCCTCAAATGTCCCCACTCCTCCATCACGTTTCCTGCCGAATATCACAATTCATATCAAAATCTATCTGCTGTTTGTCTCACTGTGATTCTGTGATTTTATTGGCTTATGCTCACTTAGGTACTGCCTTTGAGTTGAAGATAATAACTTATTTAATTCTCTAATAATATAGTTAAAGTAATAGCCTCTAAACAGTGTTTATATGTTTAATTAAGATACTTTCTTGATTATTCTGGAATTCTAGTCCGTGCAACGTCTCATTAACCAGAGCCTCATACTGTATTGCTCTAAGAAAACAAATAGACAAGCATCTACCAAGTATTTTCCAAGTGCTGGGAAGTTTATACATGCTTTATCTTTATTACGTCCATTCACAAGGAAACCATATCTAAGAAGATATATAATTGATTTAAAATCAAAGGTACTGGTTTTGGATTCAACTTTACCAGCTAATGGCAGAGCAAACCTATCTGAGCTTCACATATTTAAACCCTAAAATAATGCTGTTAATACCTCAAATATTACTGTAGAGATGGAATTAGATAATATGTAAGAACTTTGTAAGGTCATGGGTAAGCGTATAGGTAATTCTGTTAGTATATCTCAGTGGGAAATCGTGGAGAGCTGAGTTTACAGTCAGCTCAGCCACTTTCTTACTGGAGCAAAACACGGGGGAGAAAAAAAAAAGGTCTCTGTTACTAATTTTTAACTCCAGGTTCAACCATATGAACTTTTTTGGTCACACAGTCTTCCAGACGCTGGAACCACAAGTCATCTACATGCTATGGAAGTTGAATCTTAAATTAATGGGACTTTCAAAAAAAAAAAGTAATTTTTTTCCAATAAAATAAAACATCAATTTTTCAGTCTTTGCACTAGAGTACCTTCTATCAAATATCCCCAGAGCAGACTAATAATTCTGCTTTCCTCTAAGGCAAGATTTCCATCCATAGACTTGAGAACGGGCCAAGCCCTGAGCAAGGAAAGACACGTATGTTCATGTTTTATCATGTGCCTTCTTTCTTACCATAAAAAATGAAAAGGGGTGAATGAGAGAAGACTGCATCATGGATAAATTATATGGCTTTCTGTATATTCATTTCTGATTTATCATTGGGTTCAAGCCTGGAAGTGAGCAGATAATTTCCCATCCCATCTTTTAGATGTACCTAGCACAAATACATTCTTGTTCATTAACCATTCATGAGCATTTCTCCAAAGGTACATTGAATAATTCATACACAAATAGATGTTCAGGAACTCTATGACTGAATGTTTAGCATAGTCTGATAGGGAAATATGTTCTGGCAGTTCAAGCATCAAAGTTAAAAAAATATTTTCTACCTAAAAAATGATTTATGGAAAAAAGTAAAAGAATTTAGATTTTTACTATCAATGAGTAAAGATGATATATATCATCTATATCTATATCTATATATTTATATAGAGAAATATATAGTTCTATGCCTTTTAATAACTTTGGCCAGTTAATATCCTCTGTGTACTTTTTTAAAAACAAACAAACAAAAACCTATCCCGTATTTTCAAAGCAGCATCTCTATACTCTTTTATGAGTCTGGAAACAAAGATGATAAAGCTAGTAACAGAGAGAGAGAAAATTTTGCCTATACACACTATTCAAAAACTACTGCTCAATTTTTTTTTTTTTTTTTTTTTTTTTTGCCAAAAGCAGTCATTTAATAACTTCAATTAAACTTTCAATGAACTTCAATAGAGAGCCTTCCCAAAGGTCTTCCCTAAGGGAACCATACAAAGTATCATAAAACAGATTTTTTCTTTTCTTTCTTCTTTTTCTCTTCCCCCCCCCTTTTTTTTTTTTTGACTCATTTTAGCAAAAAAGCAAATCAAATGATTGGCATTTAGTGAAAGGGGCACCACCTTACCTGCAAACTGTATTTCTCAATACAATTATTTTTGTAATTACTTTATTGGAGGTGGGGCAATCTATTCTCAGTAACAACAATTGCATTTGAAAACTAATTCTAGATCCTCATTCTTTCAATAATTTAGGCTGTGAGTTATATTCATAGAATTATTTTTGCTGGGGGAAAAAAAAAAGACTTCTAGCTGCATGCTTCATTTTCAGAGCAATAAATATAGAAAGATTGACTTTAATTTCCCCAGAATGCAATGAATTTAGATGCTCTAAGGAGCTGGACTAAATGTATTCTTATTGAAATTAGGGAACATAATGAAGAATTTCACCAGCTACCTGGCGTTGACACAAGACGAAAAAGCGGACAATGGGGAAGGTGACAATGAGCTGAGCCAAGTCTGCAGAGGGATGAAATGCATCCTCCCTGGACAGAGGTGTTTTTTGCAGGATATCTGCACTTCATCAAGTACCTCCACAGACTCCATCTGCAAAACACATGTGTATTCTTCTCGAAACTTCCGTTTTATAAATCTGTGGCACGGCAGGCAAACTCCGGTCCCTGTACTCATCCATTACTAAAATATAGTTTGTCAAATTATGCAATTTTTTTGGAACGAGACATATTTCCCTGAACTGAGCCCAGTGCCTCTATGACAGAACAATCCCACCTACACTGGTAAGTGCTGTGGGAGCAGAAAGCTTTGTCTAACATGGTTGAGTGTGTGCGTTAATACATTCTGAGCAAAACAATGACTGCTTTCACTTTCCGTTTTTTTTTTTTTTAAATCATTTACTAAGGATATTTTGTGTTTAAGCCAAGAATTGAATCTTTTTATCAACTTATTAAAGAAAGATTTTATTCAATTTTGCCAGAATGGTTTTGCGTACGATAATGACGGAACTGCTATTATCTATAATGTTGCATAAAAACTTTTAAGACTTTATTTTTTAGAGTACTTTTAGGTTTATAATAAAAGTGAGCAGAAGGTACAGAGATTTCTGTACCTTCCACACATGTACAGTGTCCCCCATGATCGACATCTGTCACCAGAGTGGGACATTTTTTACTAAGGATGTACCTATACTGACACATCATAATCTCCATAGCTCACAGCTTTTCTTAGGGTTCACTCTCAATGGTGTACAAAAAAGCATTTACTATATATTTTCTAAATGCTGGATAATTTAGATATATTTTATTTTTATTGTGACCTCATACTCATAAGGAAACCACATCTAGGAAGTTACATAAATTAATTTAAAACCGAAGCTACTGGTTTGAAATTCAGCTTTACCAATTATTGGATGAGCAAACGTATGTGAGTGTCACATATTTCATCTGTAAAACAATGCTGTTATGTTAACACACATCTTAAATGTTACATTCTATGGTTCGACAAATGCATGATGATATATATCCATCATCATAAACCATATGGAGTATTTTTACCATATCCTCTGTGCTCTGTTTATTCATCCTTCTCAGCCGCAAACCCTGGGAACAAATGGCCTTTTTTTGTTTGTTTGTTTCCATAGTTTTTCCCTTTCCAGAATGTCCTATAGTTGGAATTATTGAGTATGGAGTCTTCTCAAATTGACTTCTTTCACTTAATAATATGCATTTAGGGTTCCTCCAGGTCTTTTCATGGCTTTAGAGCGCATTTCTTTTTTACCTATAAGTAATATTCCAAGGTCTGGGTATACAACGGTATCTATTCATTTACTGAAGGATATCTTAGCTGCCTCCAAGTTTTAGTAATTATAAATAAAGCCACTGTGAACGTGTATGTGCCGGTTTTTGTGTGACTATAAGTTTTCACCTCCTCTGGGTAAATGCAATAAGCATGATTGCTGGATCTTATGGTGAGATTACGATTAGTTTTATATTTAAAAAAATACCACCAAACCGTTTTCCATGGTGTCTCTACCATTTTGCATTCCCACCAGCAAGATCTGAAAATTCCTCTTGATCCACATCCTCACCAGCATTTTGTGTTGTCGATGTTCTGGATTTTGGTCATTCTAAAAACGAGTAGTAAGTAGTGGTACCTCACTGTTGTTTTAATTTGCATTTCCCTGATGTAGAATGTGGAACATCTTTTTATATGCTTACTTGCAATGTAATATAATATATATACATATAATTATGTATACATCAGCCACGCACACTGTGGACAGAAAGAGGGTGCTGTGATAAACCCTATTTTCCTAACTGGACGGGTCGTGGGAGTCAGGCCCCAGGCCTATAACTTCTTTAGTGAAAGGTTTCAAGCCAGCCCAGCTCACTTTAGTGAAAGGCTTCAAGCCAGCGCCTGGCCTAACACACCTGTGAATGCCAGAATAGTGCCCCTTGAAGGCCTAACCACCCCAAGAGAGCACATTGTCTCAAGTATCCTGTCATCTAGACCCTGCCTTGCTTTCTCTCACTTTCATTTAATTTTCCTTATGTTCCTTTCTTAATTTCAAATGCATAAAAAGAAACATAGAACTGTCATTCTGGGAAGCATTTGAGATCTTTCTTCCCAGCAATTATAAGTCAGTTTGGCTCAGATAAGGTCTTAAAAAAATCCTCTACAGGTTAGAATATTTCTTATGTCAACAATACATAAGAGTGTGTGTGTGTGTGTGTGTGTGTGTATGTGTCTATTTGTATATGTTTATATTCCAGATTTTTAGTATCTGTAGTATTTGGAATACACACATTAATATTATTGTTGTGTCCGTATACACACACACACACACACACACACACACACATGTTCCATATATGTATATTTTTCCTTTTTAGCTGTCTCTTAAGGTCTTTGGTTCATTTTTAAATCAATGTCGAGCATCTCATTTAAATTTCTGTAACAGATGTGTTACATATCAAAATCTTCCTTTTATAGTCTAAGGAACTCAGGTGCCCAGAGAGGCTACAAAAGGTTTGATGTCTGAGCTCAGTGGCGCACATGGCCCTGTCTTTCGGGCATAGGTGCTGGGTCATCGCAGACAATTAACACTGTTTGGTGCCCCTCATCGCCCACTCGTGACAGCTCACTCATATTTTCTATCCATCCTTTGGCCTCCTTATTCCACAATTATCAACTTAATTCTAACTGAGACGGCACAGAAAAACGCACTTATGCTGCTCCTATTCCTGTCTCATGGGGCAAGTCCTATTATTTTGTCATCCTCTATTAGGTAGATGAGGTTCTGGGCCTCGTTTTCAAGTTGCTGCCCTTTTGCTTTCCAAGGCTTAAGTCCCTACCTTGACCCCGCTACCTGGACACAAGGCTCTGTTACTTCTGAAGGGATTCATCACTAATTTCTCAGGTTAAGATGACAGCTGATTTGCCGTGACTGGCGGGCCCCCTCTCACCCTCCATTAAATATTCCTCTGAAAAGGCTCACGATAAAATAACCACTGAAAGCATGTAACTATGGACTACAGAAGCCACAGTCCAGATTCTGGGGGTGGTGTTTTGTGATGATGACATCATCTGTGAAGATACACTGAGAAAGGCATTCTTGGCTCTTTCCCGCTTGCTCCCAGTTTTGAGCCAGAATGTGGTAGGAGGATGGTGGTGAGTCCAGCCTCCTCCAGGTCCCTGTCCCCTGGCCTCCCACGATGGATTCATAACCTGGAGGCCCTGGAGACACCACTAGCCTTTAAGTCTTTGAAACCTGATCTTAGCACTGCTTCGACCATTTTTTTTTTCCTTTTTAGTTCCTTCTATACAAATAAGGCAAGAGTTTAGGTGATTAAAAAAGTACCAATTCTAAGGAAAAGGGATGAGAAGTGAAATCACAAAACATGAGAAGTTCACCTATAAGATCCCTTATCTTCCCCTTACCATTCACAGCTTCTCTTCTCCTTCTTCTTTATTTGTTATTTCTAAGGTGAAAATGTGTTTTAAATTGGGTTCACCCAACAGTGGCTCTGGAGACCAGACTTTCAATGAAAGAGTTTATTTTGTAAGTTGGAAAGTGACCCAGGAAGCACTGTTAGCCGAGAAAGGAAGTTATACGAAGTAGGGCAGGGAGCAAATAAAAGGTGCGTGACCAAGCACGTCACCACTGTGGGCAACCTGAGCTCAGCCTGGCCAGGGAACCTGGAATGCAGTGTGGACCACTCAGGACACAGAGCCACCCAGCTGGGAACTGGGGAGGCGGGGCTTCTCGTCCTATATTCCCGTCGGTCAAGGGCGGAGTGATAGTAGCCTACCTACAGTGAAAGTCGATGAAAAGCCCACAGGTAGACAGTCCCAGATGCCTGCGGTAGGAGGCTATTGGCAGGCACTGGAATAATGAAGGCCCAGGGAGGTGGGCAGGGCACCAGCAGAGCACGTTACAATGTGGTTTTTGTTGCAAGCTTGACTAAAAGCTCTGTTCTGGATGCCCTGCCACTTTGGGGAGGCCATTTGGGGTAACAGAAAGATCAAAGCTTCAAATCATAGAGAACGGGCCGGATTCCTAGCTCTGCCAATAAAGAACCATGTGACCTTGGAATATTATTCAGAAAGAAAAAGAAATGAGCTATCAAGCCACAAAAAGACACAGTGGAAGCTTAAATACATATTTCTAAGTGAAAGAAGTCAATCTAAAAAGGTTCCAATCTATATAATTCCAACATTCTGGAATTAATTATATGACATCTGGAAAAGACAAAATTGTAGAGACAAGGTCGGTGGTCTCTCGAGGTTGGAGGGAGAGTAGAAGGGATGAACAGGTAGACCGTAGGACATTTTTAGGGCAGTGAAACTACCCTATGTGATACTATATGGGCAATGTAGGTTATTATATATTTATTAAAGCCCATGGAATGTACAACCAAAGAGTGAATCCTCCTGTAAACTGTAGACTTTGATTAATGATAATATTTCAATACTGGCTCATCAATTGTAACAAATGTACCACACTATCATAAAACATTAATAATTGGAGAAACCTCTGTTTGGGGGTGGCAAGGGTTCTATGAGAACTCTGTGTACTTTCCGTTCAATTTTTCTGTAAGTCTCAAATTGCTCTAAGAAAATAAATTTTGTTAGTGAAACACTACCAAATAATTCACCAAAAACAAACAAACAAACAAACAAACAAACCCAAAAAAACCCACAAAAGCAAACAAACACACAAATAAATCAGTCATGCCTTTATGGTCTAAATTTTGAATAAATTGGTCCTTGGAGAATTTTCATATTATTCGTAAAAGTCTTACATGTTTAGAAAAGCAAAAAATAAATTAAAATTCTCATGCGATACCACTCCTCAGACATAAGTACCGTTCTTTTGGTAAATTTTCAGGAAATGAATATTGTAACTTCCTCTGGCCACTATTCATTTCTAACATTTAATGAGAGGTGATCTTGTCTTACTTACTGAATTGTAGGTGACCTGAAACCCAAGACTGCATTTCTTCTCCTGAAGTTTACTTCATAGTATCCTGCATATAAGCTCTGCTAAACATATTATTCTATTAATTGGTTCATTAATCAATGGGGGGCTGCAATCCGAACCAGCTTCTGTGTTCACTCCTTCTCCCACATTTGCAATTATGATCAGCTGAGTAGGAAGGACGTGGTTGGATAATGACAGCTTTGTGTTTGTCTCAGAGTGGCTGCAGAGAGTGAGGACAATGAGCAGAAAGAGCAAGTGGAATGCAATCTGATCCCAGCCGCTCCTTCTCTGTGACCTTGGGCCAGATGGCTTCAGTCTCCTCGTCTGTGAAATGGGTCACTATTAAAGCAGGCACAGCATCCTACTCACAGAGCGTTGGGTAATGCTCAACTCTTCATCTCATACCTGGATTCTTGCCAAACCAGTTAAAAAGGTTTATTTTCATTCTGCATTTCAGATGAAGCTGCTCTTTCTAACTGAACAAGCCCCAGAGTTGAAGGCTTGCTATTTATAAACAACGTGACTCTTCTTTTTGCCAAAGAGAGTCTAATTTTAGCTTTAGCAAAATCACCAAGATTTTGTCTGTGAAAATAAATTCATGTGGCAGAGATCTTTTGACTAAAATGTGAGATGCAAACTTATTTCCTGAAGAATAAAACCTCGCATTTAAATTTTTTCCCTTAGGTAATTTAAAGAAACTTAGATAACTAGGTTAAAGCTGGAAGCGAGACTTAACAAATAATCTCAGCCAGCTCCTCTATTGAGGGATGTGGAAATTGAGTACCAGAGAGAAGCAGTGTTTAAGATCAGACAGCTACCTGCAATCAGAGCTGAGATCAACACCAAAGTGCCCTAATCTGCTTCACACACAGACACACAAACACACGTACACCAAGAAAAATTTTGACTGAGTATAGCTGCTTGTAAGATATTATTGATAAGTCATAGATACATGCATAAATTCAACTACTTTCCTATTTCCAATAAGGGACAGTTAAAACCTCTGAATGAGCCTCATTTTTCTAAGGATATAGCTTTAAGGTAGGTATAAATTTGAATACATATAAGTATGGCATTGTTTTGAAATTTGTTTACATGTGGACAGGGAAGTAATAATATAAGAGTTCCAGCTGCATTTATGTCTTTCTTTATAGACACTTTCTGTCCGTCTAAGTGAGCTCTGGACTCGGGTTTCTACTTGCGTTTTGGGAAAGTGTGGACCAGTCTGGATCTAGACACGGCCACAAACACACTCTCTCGGGCTGTCTCTCTCTCTGTTTACATTTTTTCCCCATCTCTGCTCAACGAAAGGTTTTACTGTCATTTGAATGGTGAGCTCTAAGATACAGGTTTGAGGTGAGATGGAAGAAAACTACTCCGGTCTTAAACTAGATAAGATGAGGATGCTACTCAAATGATCTGCTGCTTGAGACAAAGACCCAGCTTTTAGTAAAGCGTGACCCTGCCTCTTATTTTCCTTCTTATTCTCCCTGATGACCTGGCAGGGAACAGAAGTGACTGACCAAGTCAGGTCATTAGTATCCCTGGATCCTTCAGACGATGTTTTTCTACCATCTTAAAAGGATGTCAAGCCTGCATTGCCTCCCCAGTGAAGATCTCCCCATTAGAGGGCACTTATAATGTATGGGACACTACTCAAGCTGCATTACATACAGTCTTTCTAACCTTAACAGCCCTGCTAGGGAATAAAATCTGAGATTAAAGAGTGAAATCCTAGATCATTAGACTGTTGAGTCTTCTTATGTCCTCACACTGATGGCTGGAAACAAAGCCTGGCACCTAACAAAATGATAACTTTTATTTATCATTCAATCAACCTCACCGACGATCACCTCAATAAAAAAAATCTCAAAGACAGATTTAAGACATCACTTATTTTACAATCGTGGAAATTGAGGTTTATGGACATTTTATGAGGTTGGCTCAGAGTCTAAGAGTTTAGTTGTGACATGATGAAGTCTAAAACTCAGGGACAGCAGGCAGTTTCCTGTGTAACTCTTCCCATGACAGCAGGTCTCCATCTGGCTTGAGAAATGATTGATGCTCCCTTGGAGAAGATTCATTTGAAAGATATGCACTTGTTCTCGGGTGCGCCTGACATTCTGGGAATGCACTACGAATAGAGTAAACAGGAGGAGCCAGCCCGGGGGAGGGGGAGGGGGAGGGGGAGAGGGAAGACGTTAAGATTCTCCATCGTGACCTCTCCGTGGCCTGGAATATATGGCGCTTGCTGGAGGGGCCTCCGAAGACAGTCAGAAGACCGGCCCCGAGTGAGGTGTCGTGAATCCAAAGCTGTCCTGACTGCACGGGAAGGTCATGAACAGGCTCGACAGAGAAAGGCCGGTGGCCACCAAGGTGTGGGAGTGGTGGGAGTCAATCACAGCCATGGTCGGTAGGATGATTGATTCAAAGTCAGATACTTCGAGGTCGATCGGCACTGCTTGTTCTGTCTTAAGTGTGATTACGGCCTTTTCTGCATTGTGAAAAATGCATCTATTAATTAAAGGACAGGGTAAATGTCACTTTTGTGAAAGTTTTACTCATTCCCTAGTTAGTTACTTCTTCAAGTATCTTCGCATGGCAGTGCATAGTATTCCGTATTATAAATATGGCAATTAACTAATCACGCTCTGTATTTGCTTTGATTCTGTCAGAGAAGCAGGCCCACTCCGAGCAATGTGAAGAAGAGTTTATTACAGCGCTCTATAATTATGGGGGATGGGGACGAGGACTATGGAAGATTCTCACCTCAATATTGGCAGTAGACCTAAGGTTCCTGCAGTCGGCAAAGCCAGCAGCTGGAGGAAAATGCTAGAAGTAAAACAGAGGGCAGCAGAGCCAAACTGGAACTGTAAAGGGAAACAGGACACCTGAGGACCAACTGAAACACTTAGCAACGGCCCCAACCTCAGCTATGCAGGCGGCCTGCAGAAGAAGCTGACATCTTTCATCACAAGGTTAGATGTCCACCTGGTTCGAGACGTGGAGACACTAAAAGAGAAAATCCGGCAGGAAGTGAAGCAGCTGCAATTTTCACGCGAAATTAAGCACCTCCTTTTGTCCCACGTCAGGGATTAAGTCAACATACCAACCACAATGTGCCAAAGTTGCAGTGGTCTTTGTCACCTCGAACCAACATTAGCAAGTAGTAACTGAGGTTGCACTTCCACATTCCGAATCACATCAACTTTTCTTGCGTCGAACCCTAACCTGGATTCATTATAGGAAAGAGAATTCCGTGAAGGTCACACTTAACTAAGTTGATACTATATAAAGCCATCTCAGACTGTGAGCTCCCCAGGGAGAGGCTACATGTCTTATTCATGTGTGTAACAACTTAAAGTGCATCACCCTGTGTCTGGAACATAGTAGAAACTTGTGAAAGTTAAAAAAAAAAAATCAGCTCCCCCCCCCAATTTTGACATACATAGAGTACATAGAGAGGGTACATAGAGAGTGCCTATGTACCCTCTGCTTAAATCTGGGAGACCAATAGAGTATGACGCAAGCACCACTGGACCAGTTTCTGGGCTCAGTCCTTAAGGAAAAGACACCTTCCACTTCCTATTTCTTGGGACGTTTGCTCTTAGAACCCAGCCATACCGTGAGGAAGCCCAAGCTGCGTGATGAGACCGTGTATAGCTGGTCCAGCTCCCAGCTCTAGCTGAAGTCCCAGCTGACAGCCAGTATCACCTGCTAGACATGTGGATGTGGAGTCCTTTGCAATGTCTTGAAATTCAGCCACTGTCTACACTTACCGAGAGATCTCTAGTAAAAATTTCCCAGTCGACATAGAGAATCCTGTATAAATTATGTATAGCTGAGTTCAGTCAATATATAGAATTCTGAGGGACCATAATAGTTGAAGCTGAGCCACAATAGAATAAATTCTTGTGGAATCTTGGTAATGAGTTAGTGGATTTTGAACTTTGGAGTAATGTCCGTAATTGAGGTTGGGTACCAGACTGCGGAGGTTTTTATAAAAGACCCTGGCATTCATTAATGCTCTTCCCATCGACAGGTGGGGTCAATGACTCTTCCTCTTGAACTCAGCTCTGCGACTGTTCTTCCAATAGATTACAAGAAAAGGAATACTTGAGAAGTTTTCAGGTCTTGCTTGTAAGGAGCTGGTCACTTCCACTTCCTGCTTTGGGGATGGTGGCTCCAGGAACCCAGGAGCAGGCTCTGAGGGAACCTAGCTTACACAGCAAGGTCATGGGCAGGCGGTCCAGCAGGTAGCCCCAGCCATTGGCCAGCATCGACCACCAGACATGTGCATGAGGAAGCCTTTGGCATAACTACTGTCCTACCCACTGCCCAATTGTAACCACATGAGAAGCACGAACCACCAAACTGAGCCTAGTTAAATCCCCAATATTCTGAGAGATAATAATAATATTTAAAAAAGATGATTGTTGTTGTGTTAAGCCTTAAGTTTTGAGGACATTTATTACAGTTGATAGTTGGAATAACACAATAATGTTTGATGAATGAATGAAATAATTAATGATGAACTCAGGATATTTTTTATTACTAATTATATTTTGTAGAGTGTTTAGATATTTGAAGAATGACAGTACTCAAGAGTTCAAGAAACTATTTTTCTAGCACAGAATTAAGTTACTTTCTTTAGTTTTCTATTTCAATCTCCTTTCTTCTATATCACTGAGAAGTAGGACTCATCATGAGACGAAGCACTGATTCAGAATTTTACCTGTCATTATCACCATGGCGATATAGACTGGCTCTCCCTTTTTTGATGTGGATAATGTAATTTGGATGCAGTAGGAAACAAATAATATGACTGAATAGCTGGATTGGGTAGAATAACCGTTAGGTGAATAGTTATGCAAATAATTTATATAGCTCATTTCCACTTTTTTCTTTTCGGTTTAAAGTGACAAAGGACAATGAATGTCATCTGCATTTCCTGTTCCAGGACACAACACTTAAAATACAGTCTCTCCTTCGATAACTCCATCTTTTATTAAGGGATCAAGATAAACAACATGCCATAGGTTTAAATAGTGCCAGGTACAGGAAGGTGAATTGCACTCAGAATTAGGAAACTTTTTCTGGGTCATAGGTTGGCATTTTTTTGTCTGTAATACATCAGAGAGTAAATATTTTAGGCTTTGCAGCTGCATCGTGTCTGTTTTAACTCCTGTAGTGTGAGAACAGCCACGGGCAGCACGTAAATGAATGAGTGGGCTCCGTGCCCTTCAAACTTTATGAACAAAAGCCGGGGGCCACCTGGATTCAGTCCTCGGGTTGTCATTTGCTCATTGTTATTCTAGTCCTGTGTTTCTATTGGTTAGTTGTGGGACCCAAAGGTAAGTCACATGGCAGCTCTGAGCTTTATTTCCCTTATCTATGAAACAGGAACACTAGCTGCAGCCTCCTGACACGACCGGTGTGAAGAGAAGCTAAAAAATTAAAACAAACCTGTGGGCTTTCCTTAAAACCTCTACTGTGCCGTGGAGATGCTAAGCGAGTTGTCATTACTGCATCCTTCTTGAGTCTCCTGGCTCTGTTCTCTTAGCCATCTTGTGTTCCTTTCTTGAGACATTGTAGTCAGTCCTCCTCATTCGGAGCTAGAGAGAAGTTTCTGGGGCCTTTTGGCCTTGATGTCCCAAGCAGTCATCTTCACTCTGTGGCTCTTGGTATATGCTATTTCATGAGTTGTCCTGTCCTGACCCTTCTACCGAAATTAGCTGTCACAGCTTTCTTCGATATGCTCTGGTTCATCGTCTTTATAATAGTTATCACAATGCGAAATATCTTGTTCTTTTCTATCTTTGCCTCCTAATTATCTGTCAGCTCCGTTATGATAGGAATTTATTTATTTTCTGATTTGCCTAGTTGTATCTCCTCAGCAGTTATGCATGTGCTTGCTCTATGTTATCAGTGCAATACACATTTGTCAGATGAATGAAAAGCGCAGTTATCTCAGCATATATGCAAAGGTAGAGGTGCTACTGTGTACTACAGTTTTCAGAATCTGGATTCGAAATATACTTTTATATCATCTCACAAAGTACAGATATCTATTACAATACGTAAGATGTTATGAAGACATTGCCAGAGATTATCTGACAATGCCTTAACTGTTGAGCAAGAACTGTACACCATGTGTTTAGCTTGAGCATCATGATTCCCGGCACATTTTATGTAATAGATGGTGAGCGTCCAACACCCACCTGCATTTTCTTCCTTAGCTCGGTATGGCATTGGGGATTGTATTTTCTCTGCTTTGAATAAGAATTCCTCCTTTCATCATTCCAGGTATTTTTATTCATGTCCATGTGCTCTAGGCTCCTCTGCACTTGAGATGGTCGCCTGCTTGTCCCAGGGCCGTAACTATACTGTTTATAGAAAGTATCCATCTCTGCTTATTCGGTGACTATAGTTCACTTTATGAGAACACGCTTGGCCAGCTGCGTGTCTGCAGAGTTACTCCACCAACACAGTCTTGTGTGTTGTAGCTGTCGGTCCTCTCTGTGTGTTTTCCGCCTGTGCTTGATGCTCTTTGGGAGTGAGGTTCAAGGCCACTCTCTCTTATTGGACATGCACTTGCCAGATTGAGTTTAGGCTGAAAGCAGATTGATTGCCTTTTGCAGGGAAAACACAGACGCTGTAACACGGACGAGCATCACTCCCCAACACTCAGGATGTTCCTCAGAATCCATTTCCGCGCCAGTGATATGTAGACACCAGCCCCGGATTCAGTCTGTGCTTGCGGAGCCTGACACAGGGTTTTTGAAGGACACAGAGGAAGAACGAAAAGAGGAAAGTTTCAGGGTCATCTTTACATTTTTAAAAAGCTGGACTCATCCGAGCTGAGTAGGTGCAGAGATTCATCAAATACAAAGAAAGTCTCCTCAGTGTCTTTGCCATCTTTATAGGTAGATGATCCTGTGCAAAGCCAAACGTTTGGGGTTTTCTTATGTAATAGGGTGTGGTGGAGAGGCATTGCGTTTACATAGGTTATACGTGAGCTCCAAAGGGGTAGAGAAAGCAAAGAAAATTGTTGCATATATTTTCTATGTGCTATTTTTCTCCTGCCCTTTGTCCCTAAATGAATCTGGAGACACCCGGTGAAGGTGTGGTCAGAGTTAAAGCGAGAGCCTTTGCGTGGGTCTGCTTGCCAAGTGATTTGAAAGCCTTCTTAAGGATTTTATATGCTGTCCTGAAGGGTGACTGGTAGCCCCTGACACCTTTTAGGCAGTAAATTACTTTGTCAAATTTACAGTTGAAATGCTGCCTCTGGCTACTATGTGGGGGATGAATTCGAGTATGCTGAGACTAAAAGCAAGGAGAGAAGATTCTAGAACCTGCAGCCCCTGTCTCTAAGAGTCATAGTAACTGAAGCAGGAAGCAGAGGTCCTGGGAAGAGGGAGGAGGGAGAGACCGGCTTCCTGTGGCTTGTGAACAGGGCCCCGTGCCTTTCTTGGTGGGGACTCCGATTAGCATGTCCCCCCACCAAAGCTCTAACACCCCAAGGTGGGTCGGGTATAGAGAAAAAAAAAAAAATCGAACTGATTATAATCTAATTTTGAATTAAACAAAAATGCAAATCACCTTAATTAAGTCTTCGCTCGGCCAGAGGAACTGGGTTCAGATACTCACTGACTCTTTACCTTCAGGTCACTACAGCTGAGACTCAGGCTGTGTGTGTCAGGGAAACACACGGGCACACGCCCTCTCAACACCAAGCCCTCGGATATTGTAAGTTACATACAGAACGGATGAGAGAACTAACGCAGCCAAAGCTGGCGCTGCTGCTCCTGCCAGTTCCCGGATCCCATTCTGCCCTTCTGGCATCCTGTACCTCCTTTTCCCTAATAGCCTTTGGAAGTCTGCAGCAGAATGGGACGAGAGAAGGACAGGAACTGAGTCAAACTTCTCAGGAAAGCTGACACGCAACAGGAAGTCAGAGACCTGAGGACTGAGCTCAGAGAGAGGGCTGGGCTGTGTGATCGAAGGTGTAAAGTGCTGAGTGACCTGATTCTAAACAATGACTGGACGGCTCACCCCATGGTTTGCTGCTTCGATTACAACCACGGGCTTTGAATCTCTGATATCTAAACACCAAGGTATGACATTATACACATATTTGATTTGCATGTTTCAACCATGCGTGCCGGTAAATAATGACATCATGATAACGATGGTGTTGGTAATCGCAATAATGAAAGGAGGGACATGGACTATGACAGTGAGGAGAGTTCAGATAACTCTACCCCCGTGTCACCTCTCCTCTGACTGTTTCTCTGACTGTGACGTGGGAAACAGGAATGCTCTGATGCCTCAGTTGGGTCTGATTCTTCCATTAAACATTCATATTTTTCTCACCCCATGTTTTTTAGAAGCGATGTCCTCTGAGCTCGGGAAAAGAAGAAGCCATCTGTCTGCACACTGGAGGGAAGGTGGGATTCTTAGGTGAATGAGAGAGAACAATGTTAGTCTTTAACCAAAGACTTCCCCAAAAGATTTTGGAGAATGATTTGGATTTAATTTGAATCTTAAGTGTCGACTTCAGAACCAGCTGTTACTAAGACCAGGGTAATAGCCTATTCCGCATGTCTGCTACGAACTTTTGGGTAGCTTTCGTGTTTAAAAATACGACAGATTGTCATGAATTCTGAATTAGAGCAGATAATCTCATTTCTATTTTGAAGATGAGACTAGTGAGATTCAAGGAAGTAAGAGAATCTTGAACCAATTAGTAATTATCAGAACTGAGACCATGATCAGAATTTCTGGAAGTATTTTCACACCCTGTCTGATACTCTGCTCTAAATGTTGTTTCTCAGTCCTGGAGGTTTCACCCTTCATTTGAGCGGTTATGCTTGGATATCTGTCCCCAGGCAAACCAGCCCATGGATCCCACACATGCTGACTCTTACCGAAATGTCCATGGAATAGTTTTCAGTCAGAAACTTAAGTCCTCATTTCAGGAACCAGCTCCGTGAAGTCAAAGTATCAAGGCTTAGTAGTAAGAAGAGCTAAACACCGGGCCATCTAAGATGGCGGTCTCGATCCAGTTCCCTCTCGGATCAGCTTACGTGACCCTGGGAAATTCATCTGCCTCAGTTTCTTCTTTGTGGCACGAGAAGATACAGTCTCCCGTGCTAGCTCACAAATCGATATGGTGTCCAAGTAAGAAGGCGTGCGTGAGCCTGTTTTCTAAGTGCGAGGTGTCATAAAGGAAAAGATCTAAGCATGAGTAAGGGGCAAGCCACACAAGGTGGCCTCTGTCGCCTGAGGCTGGGACATGGAACTCTGAGGAATAAGAAGCCACAGCTATGTCTTTCCTGTCACTAGAAAGGAAGGACAGAACCCCTTCTGGAGCCTGCCTTGCCATCCATCCATCCATCCATCCATCCATCCATTTATTCATTATATATTTAATAAAAACCTATCCTCTGAAGAACTAGAGATGTGGAATCAGATAAAAACAAGATCTCTGCCTCAGAGGATGTAGTTTAGTAGGGACATGGTCTGCATGTAAATGAGCAACTTCAGAATAGTTTAATATGTGTGTTCGTGGGTGGGCGTGGGCGTGGGTGCGTGCACTTCTTAGGAACAAGCTTTTATGAAATTATAGGACACAGCTAACCAAGTGGGTAAGGCTTTCCCAAGAAGGCCACCCATCTGTGGAATCTGCAGGAGACAGAGAATAACAGTCCAGATAGAACTAGGAGAGAGACTGGCTCCCAGGAGAACAAAGTCCTGCTGCCTCCTTATGCGACGTGACTACACCTTGGCAGCAGGTAGGGGTTTTCTGTGCACCATGATGCTGAATTCTCGCCAGGCAGCAGTGTTGTGTTCATGGTTTGCAGGAAACAGAACAGAGGTGAATTTAGGCCGAGTGATTTTTGCCTGCCTGATCACTCAGCTGGTGCGTGGCAGGGATTCGTCACCTGGTCTATTGGAAGGAAGTCCAGGGCCATTTTATTTCCACTAAGATTCAAACCTTCCAACGGGAACCTCTAGTTGTGTTTTGTTTAGACTCAAACAGTTTAGGAAGTGGTCAAGCTGGAAATCGTACCGAGTTCTGTCTGGTTCCCGACCTTGAGCCCTTCATTCTTCTGCTGTCCAGGAAATGCATCTGCAAATGCCAGAATTTAAAAAAACAAAAAACAAAAAAAAACAGAAAAAAAACGATCCTTTTGGAGATCGTGCAATTACTTCGCTACGTCTGTCATAACAAAGTATTACGAACTGGTAGCTTAAACACCAGAAGTGCATCGTCTCGTGGTTCCGGAGGCTGGACCTCTGAGCTCAAGGAGTCGGCAGGGTTGGTGGCTTTGCACAGCCAGGAGGGAGAATCTGGGCCACATCTGTCCCCTGGCTTCTGACGGGTTGCTGGCAATTTTTGGAGTTCCTTGGCTTGGATATGCATTACCTGGTTCTCCGCCTTTGTCTTCACTTGGCCTTCTCCGTGTGTGTGTGTGTGTGTGTCTGATTTTTCCCTATTTTGAAGGACACCAGTCACATTGCCTTACTCCAATACGACCTCATCTTAACTAATAACATCCAAATGATCCTATTTTCAAATACAGTCTCATTCTGGACTACGGGCATTAACAGTTCAACATATGAATTTCATAGGGACACAATTCAACGCATAACAGCCATCCAGAATTGTCGAGGCATCCAATGCATGTGACTAAGTTGCAGAAAATGTGTTTAGAGAGACAGGCAAGGGCAGATCACGAGAGCTTATTATAGCCTTACGAAGGAGCATGTTCTCTTTGCGATAGAAGGAGCAGGCTTCGCATCCTGTGCTGTTCCGGCTGCTTCCGCCAGAGTGAGAGGCTCCCCCAAAGCAAAAGAACAGCCTTGTTTATTCCCGTTCACGGCACCCATGAGGACGCTCGCCACACAATGTGACTGACAGCGACTCTGCATAATTGACTAAGCAAGAGGCTGGCTGCCAGCAGGCTCTCACTCTGCATATAGAATCCTCGCCAGTGCCCCGTTCCACGAATCCGCCTGCCAGGCCCAGCCCTGGGCCACCTGTGTATACTGAATGATTCATTAGCAGGTGCCTCCTAGCAACTTGCAGAATGCAAGTGTCCTGAGCAAGTAAGAAACTCCCTACAGAGAAGTGGCATGGCGTCTCCAGTTTAAAGCTGCATGGGAGAGGCGTCGATCGGGTTCCGGCTTGGAGGCAAAGAGAATTAATGAGCTTCGGTTGGAGTGACACCCCAGCTTTGTATTGTCAGGACGGTACCCCATATTACTGTCAGCTTCTGTCTCCCACAGAAGGCCTCGCTTCCAGGCTGGATTTGAGTAACTAACATTATCCTTGGAACAGACTCTCACAGCGTCTTTTGCAGACGGTTACATACTTGGGTTAATTTTAGATATAAGCCACTTGGAGTTTATTTTGGGTTCTAGAAGTTTACGTTTAGGTCTGTCAAAAAAACACAACTTGCAGGAGTGTGTGTGTGAGAGAGAGAGAGATAGAATCGACCTTCTTAATAACTCTGAATATGAGTTATTTCAGAATATTTTTGATGGATCGCTAATTTTGTGCCCGAATTACAATGAAACTTTAAACCAAAAAAACTTACAGATGAACAGCAGCGCTGGTTTGCTTTTCCCCACATTCCTTCTGTTGGTGACTTTTTGTGATTATTTTTTTACCTTACATATTTTGGGGTTGTTATTATTATTATTATTATTATTATTATTATCCTTTACTATTATTATTATTTACCAAACTTGACTTTCTTAAACTTGACTTTAGTCATCGTAAGAAATAGCATTGATTGAGCATGATTTGCTGTCATCTTTGTAGCAGTTCTATAGGTTAACTCAGTTGCATGGAGATTACAAAGCTGACGTGCATAGAAGTGACTTATTTGACCGAAGGCCACCGAGCAGAAGGGGACATCAGGATCCATGCTTCCTTGTTTCAAGCCTGGTGCTGCTCCCTGGGGGCCCTATGATTCTGCACAGTCTGCGTTTAGTATTCTCTGATGGATACTTGAATGACCTTGGGGTGTCGCAGTATAGAGCTGAGTAAACCCACACGATGGAGCAGAATCTTCAGGGCAGCGGAGGAGGTTAAAATAGACCTCTCAGGCCCACGCAAACAAATCCGAATTTATGGAGAAGAGGCCTGGGAATGGGGATTTTCTGCCCACACACCAAAGATGGTTGGTGAAGGGTGCGATACCCTGACAACAAAACCATCAGTAGACTTGAAATCAGAAAGCCCAGATTTTTGCTCTGGTTCTGTCGTTAGCTGTGTGTTTTTAAGCAGCACAGTTAATTTCTCCAGGTCTTGGATCAGCGTCTGTAAAATGAGAACAAAAAAATCATTTCATTGTAAGGATAACACGAGATCAAATTTCTAAAAGCATTTTACAACCTGTAATAAAATACAAATGATGGCTATCAGTATTCCTGAACGATCAGATTTAGGGTGAACTTTTGCTTATTGGATCACATTTTTTCCCCCAATTAATTTCCGCCATTTCGCCAAAGTGTTCAAAAAGAGAAAAACAAAAAATCTTGGCTTAAATGTGAAATACGAATAAAATTTAAAGAATGGTTCAACAGACTCACAAATCCAGAGAATAAACTGGTTATGGAGAGGAGAGGGGTTGGGGGTGGGGGGCTGGGTGGGAAAGGCGAAGGGATGAAGAAGCACAAATTTGTAGTCACAGAACAGTGACAGGGATGTAGAGTATAGCATAGGGTATATAGTTGAAAACATGGTTCTGGATTCGAAAAGGACTTGTTATAGTTCAATAGTTCATACGTTTGCTATTTTCCCTCAGCACTTTAAGCAAAATTAATCGTATTCGGAATCAATCCACTTGTACTTTGTGCATATTTTAAATACCTATCAAAACAAATATAACCAAGTCAACAAATATTACTTCTTAGGGCTGTGGCCAACTAAGCCTCAGCTGTGGTCACACTTAACCGTCAAACCTCCTGATTCCTGAGTCAATCTGAGTAAAGCCTGGGCTTATCATGGGAGCCTGTACCAGGTGGGGTTTGAAATCATCCATCCTAAATACCAAAAAGGAGTGTAAATTTTTATAATTTTGCCTCTAACACCTGGAGTAAGTCCTACCTTCCTGAGCCCATATCCCCAGCTCCCTCCAAAGGCATTTTCCCTGTCCCTTGGATTTCTTAATTTATCTTTCTTTTTTTCCCTAGTTTTATTGAGACATAATTTTCATATAATATTGTACTAGTTTGAGGTATACAATATAATGATTTGACATATGTATATATTATGAATTCATTACTATAATAAGTTATATATATATTTATACCTTTTTTTTCCTGTGATGAGAACTTTTAAGATCTATTCTTTTAGCATCTTTCCATTATACAGTGGAGTAATGTCAGCTGTAGTCGCCACACTGTACTGTCCATCACGTTTCCAGGACTAATTTATCTTATAACTGGAAGTTTGTGCCTTTTGACCACTTCCAACCATTTCTCCCATCCCTACTCCCTGCCTCTCGTGACTACCAATCTGTTCCGTTTCTCCATGAGTTTGCTTTTTTTCAGATTTCACATATAAATGAGATCACAAAACATCTGTCTGACTTATTACACTTAGCATAATGCCCTCAAGATCCATCCACATTGTAGCAAATTACAGGATTTTCTTATTTCTTATGGCTGAATATTTCATTGTATATATACATACCACACTTCTTTATTTATTCATCCATTGATGGACACTTATGGTATTTCCACATCTTGGCGTTTGTAAATAATATCACAATGAACATAGGATAAATACCCAGAAATGGAATTGTTGGGTTGCGTTACTTTCATTTTTAGGAGTTCATGGTAGTTCTGATTTACCTTTCAAGTTTTGCTGAATATAAACATGGCTATGAATCAAACCTCCGATCTGGGTCTCATATTCCCAATTTTCCAGGATTCTCATCCTGTCTTGTACATGCTGGCATCCCTTAGGTAAGGAACTGTCATCCAAATTAGACAGGCCACTTCGAGCAGGAACCAGCCTTCCCTTGACGAGCAGACTCCCTGACTTAAACCTTTTTCAGATTCTCGACTGTGACTCTGCACTGGATCCCATCTCCTCTCACTTACTTGAGGATGTGGCTTTAGGAATGTTTCCTCTCTATCAGGTCGCTGTCATCAACACATGAGCATGCAGTAACTAGACTAAAGAAACAAGACAAAAATCTTTGAGCCCTTAACTTCTGGCTACCGTCCCATTTCGCTGTGTTTATTTACAGTAAAAGTCTTTAAAAGTGTTATTTTTACTCGCTCGCCATTTTCACATCTTTTTTTTCCCTCCCTTGAATCCACTATTAACCCACCAGACCATGAAAACTTTTTTGTTGGTCTCTACTCAGTGACCTCCCTCTCGCTAAGTCCATCAGCGGAGCTCAGCTCTCTCCTCGCATGCGCTGTCAGAGGCAAAACACGATGATCTATCTTAGACTATTTTTTTATATGGCCTTCGAGTTTCCAGGCTCAGTTCTGCTTCTTCACTCACTTCCCCTCCTCACTCGCCTCTACTAGTCCTTTTTCATCTCTCCGGTCTCGAAATACTTAGAGAATTAAACTGGTATCTCTCTCTTTCTGTTTCTCTCTCTTGTCTCTCTCTCCCTCGTCCCTATCAGATTTATTGTGATATAATCTGCACGCGGTAGAACTCCCCCTTTCCTGGTGTCCGTGTCTGTGAAATGTGACAAACACGTATGTTCACGTAACCACAGCTACGATAGATAAGAAGATTTCTATCATCCGAAAACCTTCACAAATGCCCCTTTGTCATCCATCTTCTTCTTTTCTCCAAGCCCATGGGAGGATCTTTTGTATATATGTCTTTCCTTCTCAAGGATGCCTATATCAACAGATATGTAACTCTCTGTGTCGGGCTTCTTCTACTTAGGAAAGTGAACTTGAGATGTGTCTATGCTATTGCACGTATGGGTTTCATTGCTAAGACATGTTAGATTGTATTTGCCACAGTTCATCTGTTCACCAGCTGATAGATATTTGGATTATTCCCAGTTTGGGGCAACTATGAATAAAGATCCACATACAGGTCTTTTCATGCACATATGTTTTCATTTATTCTGAGTAAATACCTATAAGTAAGATTACTGTGCCATATTATAAGTGTTAAGAAATTGCCAAGCTGTTTTTCAAAGTCACTGTACCATTTGTTATTCCCACCAGCCATGAATAAGAGTATACGTTGCTCTATATTTTTGCCAGCACTTGGTATGGCTAATTTATTTCATATTCTGCTTGTGGTGTAGTGGCAACCTAAGGTTATAAAGAGTTTCTTCTGTGTTTTCTTTGAAAAGTTTTATAGTTTTAAGTTATATATTTACATACGATTAATTTTAATTTAGTTTCTGTATGTGGAGCGAAGTATGAGAATATTTTTTTTCTTGTTAATGTAGAGTCACTCCAATAACATTTGTTATGAAAACTAACAATTCTCCATTTAATTGCCTTATACTTCTTGAAAATAAATCGACTCTCTATAAGTTGGTCTTTTTCAAGTCCATCGATCATGTGTCTTTTAACCTACAGCTCAGCAACGTCTGGCCCATTGCCTATTTTTATACAACTCATGAATTAAGAATGACTTTTACATTTTTAATGGTTAAAAGAATAAAAGAATAACATTTTGTGCACAAGAAAATTGTATGAAATTCAAATTTTAGTTTCCATAAAGTTTTATGGGAACATGGCCGTGGCCACGATTTATGGCCGCCTTCATACCTCAGTGGTGGTGCTGGCAGCCACGACAGAACTTATGGCCCACGAAGCCTAAACCACTTACTGTCTGGTGATTGGCTCGGGTAGGATTGCCATCCTAAGAATATTGAGGCTTCCAACCCATAATCATGGTATATTTCTCTATTTCTTGGATGTGCATTGGTTACTCTCTGCAATATTCGTAGTTCTTAGCATGTGACTCATGCACGTATTTTCATAAATTTTAACATAATATTTTCTTATGCTATCATACCATTTAAGTGCTATTGCTGTATATCTGTAAATATTATAATATTTATAATATGTTTGAGGCTTCCAACCCATAATCATGGTATATTTCTCTATTTCTTGGATGTGCATTGGTTACTCTCTGCAATATTCGTAGTTCTTAGCATGTGACTCATGCACGTATTTTCATAAATTTTAACATAATATTTTCTTATGCTATCATACCATTTAAGTGCTATTGCTGTATATCTGTAAATATTATAATATTTATAATATGTAATGCATATAATATATATCATATGAAGATGTTTATATTTCTAATATATAAATGTTTATATGAAAGTTAAAAATAGCATAACTTTAAAAATGCATTTACTCCATCTCACCTGCCGAGCATCACACTTTAGCCTAGCCCCCCTTACAGGTCATCAGAACACTTGAGCCCCGAGTTAGGCGATTATCATGAGTTTCACCTCACAAGTGACTGCCTTCCTCTTCTTCTTACCAGAAACAGGAGCCACAGATGAGTATTTTGTAGACATGATGGGATGGATGCAAAAACACAAAATACAATACCCCTGAACACTGGGAACACAGTTCAGTGTAGAGTACCATTCTTTACCCTCACGATCGCGTGGGTGACGGAGAGCTGTGGCCTGCTAATGCTGCCGAGCACCACGAGACAGTATCATACCACATGTCACTAGGCCAGGAAAAGGTCAAAACTCAAAGTATGGTTTCCACTGAATGTGTATCACTTTCACACCGTGATGAAGCTGTTTTACAGCTTGGAACCATGGAACCATGGTTCCATGACAAGTTGGAACCATGGTTCCATGACAAGTTGGAACCATGACAAGTTGAGGACTGTTTCTTGTATCCTATGACCTTGCTAAAATCATTTATTAGTTCAAATAGTTTTTTGCAGATTCTTTGGTGTTTTGCAAGTAGATAGTTATGTTGTATGCAAAGAGAAAGATTTATTAATTCTTTTCCAATTGGTATGGCTTCTATTTTATTTTTCTGATATCTTGCATTTGGTAGGAAAACCTGTAAGATCTTAAAATGAACTTGAGGGAACAGACATATTTGCCTTGTTTCATTCTTATGGGGAAAACATTCAGCCTTTCATTATTAAGAATTATATTAGCTGTAGTTTTTTTGTAGGTGACCTTTAACAGAATAGAATGAATAGGACTAATTTCCTAAATGTTTGGTAGATTTGTCAATGAAGCATCTGGGAAATGGGAATTAAAAAAAAAAGTCTACTTGCCATAAAGCTCAAATAAAAATAATTTGAGAATTAGAAATTCTCAGCCTGGCTGGCTTGACCTAGGCTATTTGCCCAATCTTTAAATTACTGCCTTACAGGTAGGTGAATACACTGAAAGGCTTAGGTGCAAGAAACATGTTCCTCCCTTAACGGCCCCAGTCTCACTTAAAAGACTAAGACATATTCAACCACCGATGAAATTAACGCAAAGCCAATAAGCCAAAAGAGACTAACCAACATTCATTAACTCTAGCAACATAATTTCTCAACTACTTCTAAGTGGGATGAAGGACAATAAATAGCTTGGACTTTTCAGTTTCCCTTAAAATCCACCAAAAGGTTCAAAGAAATGTTTTACAGAGGTGAGTCTATGGCAAGCACTGTGGACTAAGGCTGTTGATATCAGAATGCAAATGTGTTTGTTTTGGCAAAAAGAAAGAAGATGAATGAAGAGCAAAAACAAAAGAGCTCATTTCTTCTATAAATCTTCCAGAGACCTTGGAACAATGAGAGCTTTTTCTCCTGGGGAGACAAGGTTCCTAGGAGGGAAATGAAAAGAAAAATAAGAGGAGAAAATAAACTAAACAAAATAACCTTAGGGCACTGAGATATGTCCTCATTCTTGGCTCTGTTTTATGTCTTAATTGTTGTTGGTTTTATTTCTATTTTTTCATAGTAAGTTTTCTGGGAAAAGACACAGCTTTTTACAATGCAGGCACTCAATCAATATTCACTACAGAGCATGTGGCTCCAAGCCTTTCTTGCACAGTAATTTTGCAAATTATTTTTTTAAAATAAGTCATTGTCATGTAACTAAAGGCAAGATTTGGGAGCAAAGAGATAATTTCACTTAGGAATATTGGCAAAAATCATACAGAAAGAACTACAAATGATGAGGTTCGGAGTTGTAGAAATATATATGATTTCTGATCATGATTTGGATCTATTTAAGATTAAATGACACAACGCTTGTGAAGATTCATATAAGTAGTCTCATCCCTAAACATTTTTATGATGCTATCATCTTCTACTACAGCAGGTCCATCAATATAAGCACAATAGACATGAAATAAGACACCACAGGTAGCTAAGACAACCATAACTAGGAGTAAGATACAGGGTTGAGATACAGAAAACACCAATTTCTATAGCTCATTAAATATATTGTTTTCCATATAACATAATGAACAGAGGTGGCACTTCTCATGAAAAATTGTAGAGAGGGGCACAATGTTACAGACTGTGAGGAAGATAAAAATGTGACAGTACCAAAGGGGTTAAGATTTTTCTTCCCTTTCCCCATTTCCAAGAATGCCAAATGTCGAGCACAGGTTACAGAGTAAAAGAAAGAACCTGGAACATAAAACTGAGGACATGCTACAGAAGGAATACGGTAGGTCACAGAAGGGCTCGAAGATTAATAGATGCTCCTCAGTGGAGATGGTACAGACAAAACGAGGTCCCAAGGAGGAGAAACTCATCAGATGAGAAGAAAAACAGAGAATTGTTTTAGATGATCTTGAGTTCAGTTGTCTAGCCTGCGTCAGAAAAATTGCATACCTGATAATGATTAAAAAAAAAGAAAGAAATCTTGAAGTTGTTATCAGAACAGTATCGTCAATGATTAACTTGGAATTCTGGGGGAAGAAACCAGAATCGTGATGACTGGAGTCAAGCAAATATTAAAAAGAAGATCAAAGGTAAATGGAAAATATTAAAAGCTAGTGATTTGACACAAGTATTTGGCATAATGGTTATCATGGAGAATTCGCCAGAAAAAAAAAAAATTGTCGAATGACTAAATGAATTGGTACTTAAGTAAAAGGCAAGAATTGATTTAAAAAAAAAAAAAAACAGCACTGGTTCTTGGAAAGTAAGTCAGAGCAAACTAAACTTATTACCATTTTTGACAGGGTTGGTTGGTAGACTCAGAAATAGATACATATTTCTTACCTGAATTTGGCATTTGGTAAAAATCTCATGGTCCTATCATCTTCAAGATATAGAAATGTGGGTTATATGACAGCATAATAATTTATTTCACAGGTGATCGCATAAATCACAAAGAAAAACTGAATGAATCAATGTCAAACTCGACAGAGTTCCTTAATAATGCATCTGTTTTTTACCTTGTTTTATCCAACATTTTCATTACACGCTGATCTGATTACAGATACATGGATAGTTGTGGATGACATACAATAGAGAGTGTTGTTAACTATCCTAGATGACAAATAGAGATTCTCCAAGATCCTGACAATGTCTTATATTAATACAAAAGATAAAAGTGGAAAGAAAGGAAGGAAGGAAGGAAGGAAAAAAGAAAGATAAATTTCATGTCTAATGGTTTTTTAATTATAGATAAGAATTCATGAAGTCTTGTTAGGCCTCCTAACTCTAATGAATCTTATTCATCTTTCAGAAGTCTGAGAAATACATAAATGATCATTAGACCTATGTATACTTCTCATTAATTTGTAGACTATTATCTGCCCCAATTTACTGGTTTTGGGCTCACACTGATGATTTCTCTTCCTAGGGAGCATTGGATAGTTCCCTTCTCTTTCTTTTGATTAAAAATTAGAAATCAGCTTAAAAAGTCAGCTGTTTGCTATATTTTCTCTTGCTAGACCTCTTGGATCATATCATATCCTTTTGTTCATTTATTCATTCACCCCTTCACCGATTCATTTAATATTAACCAAATACCAACGTTCTGCTGGAAAGAGAAAATTAATAAGGTGGTTCTTGTCCTTCATAAGTTAGTAATTGATAAGAGTGAGCACCCGGAAACATTAATAAGTAATTAAAATACAATTTGATGAGTTAAATGATACAGGTAAACATGGGAGTTATGGGAAAAGAGGGTAGTAGTTTCCGGGTGGAAAAACCACGGGTGGAAAAGCAAAGTTTCTGATGTTAAAATTAAATAAAAAACAAACCAACAGAAATGGTAAAAAAATAGGGTCAGAAGTTGCATAAATGGATGCATAAAAAAGCATCCATTCTCATAAGAGAGCTAATTCCCTTCTCGTTTCTGCACAAAGCACTGAACTTACAGACTCTAGACCCAAAATCTTGGGCAGCACTCTCTCTAGTGGTGGACCTACGAACTACCCCTCTGCAGTTTCCTAAATCGTAAGGAGTCAGATTATGTACATGAAGATACCTGGGCCCTAAACAAGTATTTAATAATTGTTGAATCTTGGTGAGAATAAATACATTGATACTGTAGAAATGTATTTCCAAGTAAGCAGTTCCAACAAATAAAAAATCGTATTTACTAGCTCTCACCTCCAGAGAAGTGGCACCTACCAGAAAACAAGCATGCAAAGATATTCGGGGATCTGCAAACCTACGAGAAAGCAAAGGCTCTGGAACAGGAGAGGACTGGTTTTGATTCCCAGCTGATTTACCAGCTGTGGATGCCGATAGTCAATTCAGCAATCTGTATCTTAATAGTTGGGTCGACCATGAGTCTCAGTTGCCCTGGGACTGTTTCGGTTTAGGTGAATTGTCAGGTAATTGTTCATAACATCTTATTTCGCTCCCTCAAGCTCCCATTTGTGTTACAGATTAAATGGTTGCCTAAGTTACGTGATCTAGGGGGCAGCGTTCTTTTATTGGGAGAATTAAATGAGCGTGGGGCAATAGTGCTGTAGCCATGACTTAGGTGCTTGGTTCTTGCTTCGTGTGTTTCACACGAAAACGTTCCCCTTAGGGCGCATCTCACCAACGACTCCAATTAACACCTCTCTCTGCCTTCCCTGTGTCATGTCAAGAATGAATGGAAAGGGCGTGAGTTGTGGACCTTCTTATAGAATCACCGAAGTTAACTTTGCCCGGAAAATACGGAAGCCGTCCTGAGTCACGCATTTCTTTGCAACCTCTGGCCTCCTGAAATCTTTAACAAAAATTTTACGTCTCCCACAAATAATTATGAAACATTTTCACTAAAATCTAAAAACATATGGAAAGGAAATATAATCAGGATAATGAATGCCCTATATTTCGGGTTTGGGTTAAGCTGGGCATATCCATAGCTGCACATTTAGTTTCTCTAAAAACACAAATATGAAACGACCTTAATAATAAGTGACTGGAGGAGTAAATTATAGAGCATCCATACAGTGGGACACACTACAGTCACCAAAAAATGGTGGTCTAGAGCTATATTTATTGACACGGAAAATTGCTCATAGCATATTACCACTTAGAAAATGCAGTTACTGAGAAGCAGGTGCAATATTATTGAAAAATTATTTAAATTACGTAATACATAGTTTATGTGTTTATACGGATATAAAAATGTCTGAAATGCTCCAAAAAACATAAATAGTGGTTATCTCTGGGCAGAATGATTTAAAAGGAGTTTTACTTCCTTTCTCTTTTTTAAGTGATACATACATTTCCTTTTAGTGAAAACATAATACATAGTTTCTATGAAATTACAAAAAGGATTATTTCTTAAACCATGTTCTCAGTGGTTGGAATACCCTGCATGCAGTTGGTAAAAATAGATGTTGACATAAAATAGCTAAGTGGCTGGAACCTGCACACAGCTAGAACGCTTTCTTCCTTTAGTTGTGGTTCTCACAGCCAACCCTACCCCCAACCAGGAAAAAATCAGGAGCTCTCAAATACTAACATCACAGCTCCTCTGGATGCCAGCTTCAAAAGTGACCTTCATGGTCAGTCCCTTGCCTGCTGGTAGTAATGTCCTTGTGTAAACCCGTTGTATTCAGTGCAGGCTAGACTTGGTGACTCACTTCTCATAAACCGAGTAAGGCCAAAGTGATGTGTGTGAGGCAGACAGTAGGTCGTAAAAAGCACGTGGCATCACCTTCTCTTTCTCCGTCTGTTTGTAACACTCACTTCGGGGAGAGCCAGCTGCCATGTCATGAAAATACTTAGTAGACTAGGGAGTGGCCTAAGGGGTGAGGATCTGAGGTCTCCGGCCAGCTGCCAGGGAGACTCCCAGGCCTGCCAACGACTCAGATGACCACAGCCCTGGCCAACAGCCTGAAGTCATCTCCTGGGAGACGCGGAGCCAGATCCTCCCAGATGGGCCTCTCCTGGATTCCTGACCCACGGAAACAGAATGGGATAACAAACATTTGTTGTCATAAGCTGGTAGGTTTTGGGCATCATCTGGTACAAAGCCGTGGATAACTAATACATTTTCAAACACACTTGATGAGATTTCTGCCTTGGAAGCATATAATTGAGGGACCTTAATCTCAGCCAGATGTCGTTTCCATGCCAGGTTCCCTGCCTGAATTGTGATAAAAGTGCCTTGAATTGGCTGTTGTGTGTTTTTCACCATCAATCATATTTCTTGGTCCTGGCACTGGTACGTAAGTCGGCTATCTGACCAGTGACCCGTGCTCCCTCGGGGCCACTTTCTTTAGAGCTGCTCCACCATCCGAGTGTCTTTTCCACATCCACTCACACAGCTGATAACTCAGCATGTGAAGTACATCTCTTCCCGGGATAAGAGCCCAAAGATTATGGGGCACTTGTTAGTCATTGGAAAGGTTGATGATTTAGTATTAAATTTCAGAACAAATAGGAAAGCACTTCCATTTTGGTTATGATAGATAACGGATGTTGGGCTTATTCTTTTCCTGGAAAAGCAGCAATGATGGCATAAACTGGATGAAATATATGAAAATGTTTCCAGGCCTTGGCAACAGACTTCACAGGGCTGGAGTCCACAAGTGCATTAAACACAACAAACAAACAAAACAGACGAGGCAGATAATAAACAAAAAGCTACAGGATAGAGTTCAATCCAGTCATATTAATATCTACGTTATATGTAAATGCACTTAACGTGCCAACAAAAGGCAAAAACTAGCAAACTAGATAAATAAAGAACACCTAATAGTGTGCTGCTTACATGAAACAAACTTTAAATAGAAAAAGGAAACAGATGGAAAAAGGTGTACTTTGCAAATACTAATCATAAGAAAACTTAATTACAAGAAAACTGGAGTGACTACAGTGATGTCAGACGATGTAAACTTTAAAACAAGGACTGTAAATTTATAGTAAAAAAATAAAAATAACAAAATAAAACAAGGACTTTGACCAGTAGTAAAGAGGAGAATTTTATAATGATAAAAGTGCCAGTTTTTCAAGGAGATATAAGAAATCTTAAATGCATCTAATGGTAGAGCTTGAAAATAGAACTAAAGACACACATACATTACAGTTTGAGATTTTAACATTTTTCTCTCAGAAACTGATAGAAAGAATAGATAAAATGTCATTAAAGATATAGAAGAACTGAAAAAAAACATTGTCAACTAACGACCTAATTGATATTTATAAAATACCCAAAAAGGGCAGAATGCATAGTGTTTTCAAGTGTTATAAAAATTCATCAGAGCAATCCATACTCGGAATCATAAAACAACTCAACAAAATTTTGACAAAGTAAATCACAACAAGTCTGTCTATAAGGAAATCGTAATGGAAACCAATTTAAAATATCTAAAAAAAAAGATAGTCAAATATTTAGTAATTAAATGAAAAGTCTTTTAAATAACCCATAGCCAAAAAAAAATAATTCGTAATATTTATTATTATTCAACATTAAATTATTATTAGATACAAAATAATAAAAGATAAAAATAAATTTAATAACATATAAAGATTATTTATTATAAAAGAGACAAAATTTGTGGGATATCGCTATGCACTGGTTAGAGAGAAATCTATAGCTTCGAGTGATTCTATTAGAGAAGAACAGGTTTAAAGTTAGTAATGTAAGCTTAAACATTAAGAAGCTAGAAAAATAAGAGTAAGTGCAAATGAAGTAAGAGGAAGAAAATAATATGGATAAAAGCAGAAATACAACCAAAAAAAAACAACCCATAAAGTAAACAAAAGCAAAAACTGATTCTTTGAAAAGAGTAATAAGATTAATATATCCCTAATTAGACTAAGCAAGAAAGAAGGAAAGAAGATAAAACATAAACTACCAACGTCAAGAATGATGGAGAGGATATCAGTAAGAATCTGACCGATATTAAAGGATCCTGAGAGATAATTTTGAAACTCTATATGCTAATAAACTCTTCAGTTAAAATAAAATGGAAGATTCACTTTGAGACACGTATTATAAAACTGTCTCAAGAAGAAACAGAAGATATGCAATAGCCCTATGTCTAGTAGAGGAAGTTAATTTGTATTTAAGTAGCATTCGACAAAGGAAATTTCAGGCATAAGTGGCTTCACTGGTGAACTCTAGCAAATACTTAAAGTACAATACAAATTCTTTCAGAAAATAGAGGACAAGAAAACACTTTCCAACTCATTATATGAGGCGTCATTACTAAGACACTAAAAAACAGAAAATTACATCACAAGAAACAAAATCGCAAGACCGATCTCTCTAATGAAAAGACATAAAACCCTTAACAAAATAATTATTTAGAAATTATTTCTGATAACACATTAAAACAATAAACACTGTGATTAAGTCAGATTTATCCAAAGCAAGCAAGGTTGGTTTGACATTACAGAATAAATCAGTATACTTCACCATTATTGACAGATAAAGAAAAAAAATATCTACATAATCATCTCAATGTAAGCAAAAAAATTTGATACATACTCTCAGCAAATGTAGAATAATGGAACATCTGCAAGCTAATAAAGGCCATCTGTGAATCATCTCTAGTTAACATCATATTTAATGGTGAAAACAATCAAAATCAAGACAAGGTGGTCCATTCATGTCACCTGCACTCACCTATGAACTGGAGTGCCTGGCCAGTGCAATAAGACAATAAACAAATGAACAAACAACAACAACAACAAAGTGGCATACATACATTTGCAATGATGTGAAATAAATAAAACACTTAGGAATAAACTTAGCAGAAGATTTGTAAGACCTCAGTGAAAACTAAACCATTGCTGAAACAAATTTTAAAATCTAAATGCAGACATTTACCACATTCACACTTTTGAAGAGTTGGTATTTTGTCCAGTGTCAGTTCTTCTCAACTTGACCAATAAATTCCATAAAATTTTAAACAAATAATAATAGATTTTGTTGCAGTAATTTATAAGCCAAATTCTCATGTCAAAACTTAAAGTTGTCAACACTTAGAATTACCGAAATGATTTTGGAAAAGAATACAGTTGAATTCAACATAAGTCTTCAGTAATCAAGAATGTGTGAACTTTGAATAAGGATAAACAGATCATTGTAACAAATTACAGTTTCCACAAATATACCCATAATTATCAAGTCAATTAATTCCCAACAAAAGGCAACAAATCAATTCAATGAAGAAAATTAATTATTTTAAATGCATTATGCAAAAACACTGAACTATGTGTATGGAATAAAATGAATCTCAAACTGTACTTTACACTATATGCAAAAATTAATTTTTATGCAGCAGACACTTGAAGTAAAAGCTAATATTATGAAGTTTCTAGAAGAAAATATAGGAAGGACGGACATCTTTTTGCGAGGGAGAGACAGGAAGAGATTTCTCTGAGGACAGACCCAGGATATAGTAAAAATAAAAAACTGAATTTTATAAAGATTAAACTTCTCGGCTCATCAAAGGACTCTCTCAAGCAAATGAGAAAAGCAGGTCACACACTGAGAGAGAACATCATTTGTACATATCTGAGAAAGGATTTTTTTTTTCCAGAATAAAAAATTCTTACAACTAAAAAAATAATAATAATAAAAGAGAGATATGTAATGATCGGTAAGCACGTTTAAGCTTTTCTAAGGTGTCAAACATCATTAGTCATCCAGGAAATGAAAATTTAAACCCCACTCCACCAGTATTGGTGATGATGTGGATCAATCAGAATTCTTACGCAGTGCATTTGAGAGTGTAAATACCACTGCAGCCACTCTGCAAACATTTTCGACTAAGCTTCTTGCTGAGTTATATATGCAAGTATCCAATGAACAAAGTATTCCACTCCAAGATAGAGGAAAAAAAAAAATGCCACAATAAGACCTTTAAAACGATCATCAGAGCAACTTTATTCATAATAGAAAAAAAAAAACAACTAAAATATAACTCTACTATCCATTCCCAGGAGGATGTATACATAAATTGCAATACATTTACACAATAAAATATCACTCGGCAATATAGATAAACAAAGTATTGACACATGAAATGACGTGAATGAACATCAAAAAACGTGATGGCAAGGTAAGGACTTCAAATCAAAAAGGAAGAGTACATATTGTAAGATTTCATTCCACTATAACAAAATTTAATTAATGGAGGTAGGAATCAGGTCGGACATTCCTGAGAGATGGCAGAGGGGGATGTTCTGGGTTGTTGCAAATGTTCTCCGTCCTGACTGAGGACAGAGGGGTTACAGGAGCACACATGCATATGTGAAAACACATAGTGATGTCCGTTTAAGCCTTGTGTATGTCAATGTATGGAATTGTATTAGTCTGCCCAGGCTGCCGAGCAGAATACCAGACTGTAGCTTAAACAACAGAAATCAGTTTCACTTTTCTGAAGGCTAGAAGTCCAAGATCAAGGAGCCGTCAGAGTTGGTTTCTGGCGAGAGCTCTCTTCCTGTTTGCAGATGTCTGTCCTCTCCCTGTGTGCTCTGTGTGCATGTAGAGACTGTGTGGGCATCTCTTTCTCTTCTAATTGGGACACCAGGCCTATGGGATCAGGGCCCCACCCTATGACCTCATTTAACCTCAGTTACCTCCTTATAAGCCCCGTCTCCAAATACAGTCACATTGGGGTGTTAGTACTTTAACATATAAACTGGGAAGGGAATCTAGGGCATAACAGTAATTTATAGATTAAAAAAAAATAAGACTGGGCAAAATATATTTATTTTCTTTGGGAATTTTGATTTCTAGTGATGTAAAATCTTTGTAACACTCAGGATCACATTTTTCAGAAGTGAGTAGACTAAAAAAAAAGTTCTAAAGTATTAATCAAAGGAAGCACATGTGATAGCTTGAAATTCCACACAATTGAGCTGTTTTGACTATGCTGGTCTCACTGGCTGGTAACAGTCAGGAAAGGGGTCGGGTATGAGGTAGCTTCCCTTTTTCAAAAGCTTTTGATTTGGCTGGGCTAATGCGAAGCCACATCTATAAATGATAAATAATAATTCTCACTAATCCTTTTGTCCTTCTGACACGTTAGAGCGATTTTCTGAGATGCCACATCAATCATCAGCCTCCACGTATTATACGAGTGACAAATTCCTATATGATAAAATCCAGTACCATTCCATAGAGTCCAAGTTGCATAGGAAATAAGGTTTTGAAAGCTGGGCAAATTTGGAAAGTTCAAAATATTAGCCCTTATTCTTTTTTCCTTCTTCTCCATAGGGATCACCGCGCAGAGACCCATGGGAAACGCCTCCCCAGGTTCCCCGCCATAAATATCTCCTATGCTACACCTGGGACATGCTCTTCGGTTCTTGCACTAAATGCATGTAGAATGTGCTCTCTGTTTCCAAGTACTGTGGTGGATGCTAGAGATAAGAGACTGTGCCTTTTCTGTCCTGAGAGCATCACATCTAAACAGATCCCACCGCGAGGCATGGCGGGTGCTTACGGAGATGAGGTTATGCAACTCTCTCTGGGGTTGACAAGGACGGCAGGCGTGATCCCGGGCTCTTAGAGTAAATTGTAGTTTGCTGGTAAGAGTAGAGCAGAGAACTCTGGGCACGAGGAAGAGCGCGACCCGTGTTCTAGAACTCAGTGGATCCACACGCTTTTGTGGCAGAGGAGAAAAGGTAGGAGAGGAAAGGTGGGTGAGAATGGCACCGGCGGCCCCTGGGGACTAACAAAATGGAATCTCAAAGCCAGTGTTCAGAGCTCGCTGCTGGAAGGATTCGGGCCCATAGATGGGGCTGTTCAGTCTCTTGCTGGAATTAACCAAGAAAAGTCTTGGCAGGTGCCATTTAATTCAAAAAAAAAAACCCCGCCATTTCAGCCTCACGGCAGTTAACTCTTTTGTAAACCAGCTCCAGGTCTACGTGAGATTAAACATAACTCATCTTCACATTGACATCACAGGCTGATCCATTTCACATGTGAATTACATACAGTTATCATGAACTCTGCCAGGCTATGCGATTGCCGAGTTACGTCAAGTTTAAGGCCTATTAGATAGCCTTGCTGAAGCTGCGTGAACCTTTTAGGGATAACTTCAATCTCTAATGAGTTCAGGGCCCTTTTTTCTTTTTAGTTAGTTTTCTCTCACATCATTAGTCATCTGATCATTCCAACTACAAATTCCAAACCTAGATCTGCTGGTTGCCTGGCATTTTCTTGAGCTTACCCACAGGCATTTTCTCCCTGGTTCCCGCCAAAAGCAATTGAATCAGTATCACTGTTTCTTTTTTAAGAGGAAGATCCAAGACGGAGAATTTTAGACGCTTGCCTGAGGTCACACGGGGAACGCACAGCCCACTCTGATGAGAATCTCCGAGTCTGAGGCTCGCTCTTCTGCCGGACACTGGATCTTGATAATAAAGATGCAGACGACAGCCAAATAGTAAAGTCTTGTGCACACGAGGCTGTGAAACAATTTGGCTTCTTCTCTGTGGCGCTCATAGTATTTCAGAACCATTTCTCTTAACACCTCCTTATTAATCATTTCATGCTGATCGAAGGGGAAACAAAGCCCACTTTCTTCAGCCGGGTATTTACTCTCTGGCCCTGATCTACTCCAGCAATCTCCTCTCCCACCCCTCCCCTGCATGGGTGGTACCCTCCAAACCACAGCCCTGCCTTCTCCTGCATCCACGCGTGTCCTCCCTCCTGCCCGCCCTGCCATCTCTACCCCCTCTACCTGATAGACATCTACTGTTTCATAGGCTGATTAACTAAACATACGCTTTTGATCCTCACTCTGTTTGGGTAGAGTGCTGGGCACTTGAGGTCTAGATGGGGTGGCCCGCCGATGGGGACTGCCAGGGACTGAGATTTCCCAAGTCTGAAGCCTTACTGCAAAAAGTGGGATAAACGCCTGGGCAGAAAGTTGTTTCTCTGAGATCGAGAGGGGCGAGCTGGCTCCAGGCGACTGTCTCTTGTCCCTGAGCATTTAACTATCGCCTCCTTGGTTCTTATCTCCACATTTATCCCAGGGCTCTAAGTGTTTGTATGTAGAATGTCCCCTCCTAAAAACACTGACACCTTGTGCAGGAGAGCAGAGAGCGGGAACCTTGTTTAACTTCCCCACTACTGGCGCTCAGCCTGGCACTCAGCCTGGCACTCAGCCTGGCACACAGGGAGTGATCTTTCGATGCCTGGCAAAGGATTTTGCAGGAGAGAGCTTATGTTCCCCAGAGGGAGTGAGGAATTTAGTGGCTGTGTTTTAGTAGGACTGGCATTCAGTGCCCTGGGGTGTTGAAGGCTATTTCTTGAATGCTGGTATGCTCCATTCTTTAGAGTCCTTAAAACTGCTTTAAAAAAGCAAACTGGGACAGGATCAGTTCAGACAGTTATGTAAAACAGATATGCCTAAAAAAGACACACAAAGGAAAAAATTTTAAGAGAAGAATTAGAATGATGTTGTGTAGGGAGCATGTAGAAAAATGAATGGTGTAATTAATGCATTTTTTAAATTCGAAATGCACCACTATTATGGCACAATGAGTCTCAAGAAAGAAATGGTGAAATCCATCTACCAAAAATTGCACTTTAGTCAGAAAATTTTACCGGTAAGTTCCAGCAAATAATCAAGGTTAGAGTTAAAATGAAATGATAAATAAAAATTATGTGCTAATCTCACTGATGAACGTAGATGTAAAAAATTAAAACAAAATATTAGTGAATTTATTTCAGTGATATATGAAGAAAATCAAAACTGGTTTAGGTATTCCAAGAATACGGTGCGTCTTACTATTAGGAACTACTTTAAAATAATTTACCTCATTAACTCATTAACGAAGATGCACCGTAAAATCTCTTCAATAGATTCAGAAAAATGTGTATTAATTAATTGAAAAAAAAAACTAGCAGAAAACATAAAAACTTGAGAAGAAATATATATATAAATAAGCATTTAACGATTCCGGATTTCAGAAGTAAAATGCACACGACGTGGAAGCACAAATGAAAAAATAATAAATAATAAATGAAATAATAAAAATAATAAGTGAAAAAAATAATAAACTTTATACCAAAGACACCATAAAGAAGTGAAAAGAGGGCCATAACCTAGAAAAATATATTTGCAATACATACAGTCAACGAAAGACTAAGATCTGCAATTTACGAACGTTCTGGGCTCTGTCTTTGTCCTAGCACTAGCACGTGAGTAAACGTTTGCTTGTTATTCCCACCCCCTCTTTAGGAGATGGGCGAGCACCCCGACATGAACTGGATCCAGATTACTTTTGCATTCCCAGTTCCCAACACCCAGCACAGTTTCTGACGCATATTGTTGCACAGCCAATGTTTACTAAATAATCAGAAGGACTAACTCCATGGGAAAAAAACCTACTCGCCCCCAGCACGTGTGGTCCAACATGTACCAGATACCGAGCCGAACCCCCTTCCGTGGTTTAGACTCAGTCACCTGTCACATTGCTCAGGGCTCCCGACTGAAACCGTACAAACCATCTTGACTATAACGGAAGACCATGGTTTAGGATAAAACCGCAAACATTTATTTCTCACAGTTCTGAAGGCTGGAAAGTTTAAGGCCGAGGCACCAGCAGGTCTGGTGTCAGGTGAGGACTCTTTGCCTAGTTTGCAGATGGCTCTTGGTTGTATCCTCGCAAGACTGAGAGCAGAGACAGCAAAGGGTCTGAAGTCTCCTCTTAGAAAGGCAGGAATCCCATTATGAGGGCTCCTCCCTCAGGACCCAATTGCCTCTCAAAGGCCACTTCTCCTAATTGGAGGTTAGGGCTTCAACATATGAATTTCACTGGGGGACATGCCGTCCCAACACAAATCAACCAGCCCTAGTTAAACAGGAAAAAAAGAAAAAAAAATGTTTGCTGAAAACATAGAGAATGATTCATAGGTTTTCAGGAAACCTGGAGAACCCAACTCAGAAAATGGTAGAAATGAGGGGTGATGCATCAGCTGGAACCACGGGGCAGGCGGTGCAGGGGAAGCTGGGTGCAGTAGGACGCCCCCTGCATTGTGGGTAACGCTTGGCAATTTGATGGTCCTCCTCAACCTGCTGCCGATCAGAAAATAAAAATCTGCACTCTCGTCGCTAACCCCAGATACACATTTCTGGGCTGACGAGTGAGTTTGCAGACCTGCACCCTCATTTAACCTGGGAGTTTGCAAAACTAAGTCTGAGCCCCTCGTGGCCTCTTGTGACAGGCGGGGATGATGTGACATAGCCAGGGGTTTGGGGATCTGAGCGGCCCCTAAAACTCCAGCTGTCCCCCACACAACTTTTCATCTTTCGACCATGGAAACCTTATTTTTTTCATCTAGGTCGAAGGGTATGTAGTCGGTTCAGAGGTGGTAAGGGGTTCTCAAAGTCCTCTTAAAAATCCAACCTCAGCGGCAACCTGAGTCTCAAAGCCCAGAGGTTCTCAGCATGGGTGGCAATTCCCTCCTAGAAAGCACTGGGAAATGCGTGAAGACCTTTTTTTTAATAAAAAAAGGAAAAAAATAATTCTAGAATTTGACAGTGGGAGAAAGAGAAGTGAAACGGTTTACCCTCCATACACAGGACTCTCCACGTAGCAAGCACTTCACGTGCCTGTCACACACTTCCCGGAAAAGCACGTTAGACCTCAGCATCCACGGTGCGGGGGCAGGTGTCACTGTATGGCTGGTGCCACACTCCACACAGGGACCCAGAGCCAGGCTAACTGGGCCCTTAGGGGAATTCAGAAACAAAGGTGGTTACCCGCACTGGAGAAAAAGAAGGGAGACCAGACCGATCCGAAAATATTTCAACCACAGAGTAAAATGCAGACGTGGAGTCTAGTCTACTGCACTTAAACTTCTCCTGGACCCTCTGAGGGTACGCCAAGCCTTGGGGCTGAGGACCGGAGAAGCCCCCAGGCTCCACGCTGCTTAACCTGCCTCCTTGTGTTAGGGGAGACGTCACCTTCAGCTGAACTCATCAGTATCTTCATTTCCTTTTCTTTTTAATGCTATTTCGTGTGTGTGTGTGCGCGCGCGTGCGCACGCACACTCACACACGATACTCTCTAGATATTATGTAGCTAGAAAGATTGTATTCAATATAGTTTTTTACATGCTAGGGTGATGTGTGCTTTATAGCACTAACGGTCATCGCGTTTAAAATTGTGGCCAATTTTCATGACCATATTATTTGCTCTGAGTACAAACATACATTTTTGTATAGGAAATATAGATATAAACCCTTCTGAATATGTATGACTGTTAATCTTAGCATTTAAGCTTCCATAATATTATTTATGGAATTGTAAAGAAACTAAAATTCTTAGTTATAACTTCTAGCACTCTTTTCCTTATAGAAATAATAAAAAAAAATGTCATAACAATAATAACCAATGTTTGCATAGTGTTTGGTGGTTTACGGAACGTTTTAATCTTGCACACCTACAAAGTAGCTGAAGTAGCTATTACTAACGGTAGGTGCAGTTATCAGAGTTCAAGTCACTTGAGCAGAGCGATGAGTCTTACACAAGTTGGAACCAAGATGTGAGGTCAGGTCTTGTCTTTCAAACCTTTGCTCATTACTGCATGCCAACTGCTTCTACAAACGTAATTTTGAAAACCCAGTACCTCCTTCCTAGGGGGAAAATCCAGTCTGTCCTTCTTATTCAGGGAGATAGAAACCTCAAGAATGTTTATTCTTTATTCATTGAGTATCTTTAAACCTGTGGAAGAGAAAACACAATAAAAACATCACATAATTAGATTAGAGGAGATAGTTCTTTCCTTCTTGCTTAACACGTACATTTGATGCAGGACTGCCATCCATTGCGAAATGAGAACATTTAACTTGAAACAACACAGATGACAGATACAAAACCTTCAAAAGGGCAGCAGACACTTTGGCAAGCGCTGTCAGTAGTTGGGAGATTTCCTGAGCTGGTGGTTATTTGAAGAGCACTCAGAAAGAAGGATGCTGGAAGTAAACACAATAGCTCTATCGACCTAACTTTCAATAAAAGGATTTTCGGACTCCTTAAAGAAAAGACTAGTGTATAATGGACCTAAAATTAAGATGTAGTCCTAATGAAAGCGACAGCTCTCGTCATGGCCCTTCCCCATCAAAGGGGCATACCTAGAGTCCTCTGTGCTTAGATCTGGTCTAGTTTACACCACTTAGGATCTGATGTCTTTCAACGGTTTCTCAGATATTTAAGCGCTCACCTGCTTTACATAATTTTATGTGTAAAACATTAGCATGAAAAACTCTTATCCAAGATCAATCATATGGTATAACTCACCACTCTGTAGTTCCTGTGTCTGTTGGTGTCAACATTTAAGTAGTTATCAACATTTTTAGCTACTAAGCAATTTTTATACATTTGATCCTAAAAGTTATGTATGTGCATGTATATTAAAAACTATTATCATGGTTATTAATTATCCTTACGTAAGCAAGTTAACATTGAGACTGGCCACGGGGAAGTAAGTGGCTTGCCTAATGTAACTCAGCTCGGAAGCAGCAGGGTTGGGATTCGACCCCACCTCTTCTGACCCCACGTCCCGTGTCAAGGTTGGACCACAGTACAAGGTAACCCATCTGTGACCTTCCTTGTAGTTTTCCTTTTCACACTAAATACACGTCCAGAAGTACAGAGCCCCTCCCTGGGCTATATCCTCCAAGAACCTTTGTCGGGCCAATGACCTAACTCACTCTGTTCCTAGTGCTGTTCTGTGTGGCTGGCTGGCAATGACCATCTTTGTGTTTGGGTAGCATTGTTATTGCTAATTTTCCCAACATCTCTGTCGACTTTGGTCTTAACAAATGTGGAGGGGGGAAAAAAAGCAAGACTTTTGCTCTAAGTGTGACAAAAAATTTAATTCTTACTTCTCAGTGTGTGATGATCATGAAATGAATCTTACTTTTAAACATTCATTCATCTTTTAAAATAAAGATTTTGGTCCAAACAAATCATACGAAGCTTGGGAAGAGTGGCTGTGGCCATCTCCCCAGTTTGCTTGGTTTAAAGGGTTGTCCTAGCATGATTTTTAACAGCACTCTCTTTCTCTTTCAAAACTGGTCCTGGGTTGGTCATCTTTGCCATTATCATTTGACGCCACCGCCATTACCATCATCGTCTTTGCAAGACTGATAATTTTTACTCTACAGAGCCTCTAATAGTTTAAAAGCGTTTTCACATGTTGTATCAATGTTGATCCTTAGTGTAATCCTGTAGAGCAGGTGGGAGCCAAATTTGCCCCCAAGTTCACAGAAAGAAACTGGAGTTTGGTAGCTGCACAGTCTCATGGATGTGTGTATGGAAGTAGGGTTTGAATCCATGTTTTTGAGTGCATGTTTATGAGTGAGCTTTTCCCACTGTATCATATTATTTTCTTAACTTGACAGTCTCATGAGTTTTTGACTTTATGATCTGATGGGGTAAAAATCCCAAAACATTAAACCGGTTGGAGATTATCAGGCAATTATAAGCAGGAACATTTTAGGGGACTCACTCTCAATTAACAAAATCACATTTCTGTGCCCAGATGTTTCCTCTTGCCTGCCATGTCCTCTTCCTCCTAATTGGCCTGAAGTCTGAAGTCAGCAACTTTTCTTCATCCCCTTTTGCCTGGACAGGGCAATAGGAAATTAAAGCGGGGAAAAAAATCCTCAGAGAGGCATCATATTAAAAAAAGAAATTCTATGAGAGGAAATGATTTTTTTTTAGCAAGGAAACAAAACTTTGACTTGGCACTGAATGGTATTACAAACACATATCTGTTTCTTTCCTGGTTCTCAGAACATAACTACTAACATTCCCTCATTAATTTTCATTCCATAAATTAGAGAAATGAAAATTAACAAGGATTAAGTTAACAAGGATGAGAGAAACTCATTCTCATATTACTTCTTCAGATCCTGAACTGCAAACTTATTCATGTTATAACACATTCTAGCACCATATTCTCTGAGATAAAATTGTTGGCAAGTGTGTATGAAATAGTACCTTCTGAGAAGAGCATCTTACCTGCCCCAGAGAAGTTTTGGGGTTCCATCTCATGTGAACTGGAGAAATCTGAGATAAGTGTCCGCCTTCAAAAGGCAAAAGGCTACTTGACCTTGAATATGCCATTACTTCTTGCTGAGTCTCAGTTCCCTTATTCAGGGCTCAGCAATCTTACTGCGTTAGGCTTTGCTGGTCATTTCTTCTCTTTGCCACTTATTAACACAGCCATTGCAGCTCAAAGGCAGCCATAGACCAGACTTAAGAGAATGAACATGGCTGTGTTCTAATAAAACTTTATTTATAAAGAGAAGTGTCAAGCTAGATTTGGTCCATGGACCACAGTTTACCAATCCTTTTACAAGGGAAAATATCACGTATTTCACGAGGTCCTTCTGAGAATCGCATTGACTAAGATATGCAACGTGCTGGATAGAGGGTCTGATGTTAAAAATGACAGCTAATTTCTTTCCTCTTCTTTCCCAACTCACACCAGTTCTCTTTGAGTGAGCATGGCGGGAGGTCCTTGAAAAATAGAATACTGTGGGCTGATATTTCATATCTGTAGCAAGTTCTTTGTTGATGCTGTTCCTTTTCATTTCAATGCTTCGAGGAAGAATGTAGGGAACTGAAGACATTGAGTTGTTAATCCAACAGACTTATGAACAAATCCAAGCTCTCTTCAGTGTCATTTTCCCCACGTTTATTCCTTTAATGGTATTAGTTAACAGCTGCCTTTTCAGTGAAATTCATAACAGGCATATAAAGAGATACGTGGTTGGGGCCAAAGGTTCAGGCAACAGCTGTGAGTCTTTGCTTAAATAATGATAATAATGAAGAATCAGCCACATGGGCATTTATTATTTTGAGCTCGACCTCTTGTGCCTGCATTTCGTGTCTTTCTTTGGCCACCTCCCCAGGCAGTCACTAGACCTGCCCCTGCACTTCTCTGAATCAGTATATTGTTCTTTAGAGCTTGTCCTCTTGACCTCAGCTTTTCAATTACTTTTTTTTTTTAATGCTTTGATATATTTCATTTGTGTTCTTTTTCTTTCTCCAAGTACTTTTAGGGTACTAATGCAACAGACAAGGTACCCTAATGCACTAAAATTCACTAAGTGGGAGTAAAAATGTTGTTTGCAGTCGATGATTCCAGTTTAAGGCCTGATCGTTCACTGATTATTTAATTGACCTTGAACGGAACACATCACCTGGAACCATCTCAGGCTTCTCATCTGTGAATCTGGATAGAGGTTGTAATTCTTCCTACTTCTCTAGATTTCCTGAGTGAATAAAATGGACAATAGCTATGAAAACAAAATACCATGAAACTGCTGGTAACTTATTTCTAGATTATAACTATTCCTAAAATTACATTAATAGCTGTAATCTAAGTGGTACTTATTATGGGCCAGCAAGTATACTAGAAATTGTTCCTAAATTAACTTATTAACCTTTATAACAAATGTATGAGGCAATTATTTTCCTTCCCATTTTACAGATGAAAACACTAAGGAGCCCAGTGGTGAGGTATATGGCCAACTCTCATAGTAAGTGGATGAGCTGGGTTTGAAACTCTGGTATATTGGACCCCAAAGTTTTGCCTCTTAATCTGAAATAAACACAAAAGCTTATATCTTCCTTATCGAACCAGAGAAGACCTAGGAATTCAGTGTTTGACACACGCAATACTTTAAAAAGTTTAAATAGTGTTGTAAGAAAAATCACATTTTTCCCTTTTTGTCATATTTTCAATCTAAGAAAAATTAAGTGAGTACATGTACGAATAAGTTACAAAGGAATCTTTTCTAGGATCACCAGGACATGATCTGGGCCATAATTTATAAATACGACTTCATCAGAAATGGTTAGATCAAACGGAAAAAAAAAGTAAGAATATAAAAAATGTAAATAATAAAATCCAAAGGTTAGAGCTAATTTTGACAAAGAGGAAGAAAGAGAAAGAAAAAATTAAAACTTTCACACAAAGAATAAAGAATATTTGTCCTTTAGGCATATTTATAAATTTGGGTTACAAACTACACTGAAAAGTAGTCCTCTTTTATGTTCTAAAAATAAAAATCCCATGGATCATGTCTTCTAAACATAATGAAAATTGAATAAGAATGAAAAGAAAATTAAACTATATTATTTAAAAATCTAATGAGATAAAGACAAAATGGCAAATATATTTATCAGAATTACGATGAAAACACAGTGTATCAAAACCTGCAATATGCAGTTAAAAGGGTATCAAAGAATGTGTATGAGTCCTTAAATGTACTAGAAGGAGGAGGAGGAGGAGAAAGGAGAGAGGGAGGGGAGAGGGAGAGGAGAGAGATGAGGAGTGGAGAGACAGGGGGAGGGGAAGGGGAAGAGTTGGGGAGAGGGAGAAGACACCCCCTAGGTACAGAGGGACAGTTTTCCACAGTCACTAGGGAACATAGAGAGGGTCCAAGGCATGGTGGCCACACTTTACTTGGTGATCAGTAGTCGAGGGAGCTTCTTCACATCCCACGAGCCGATCTGGTCTTATTTCTGGGCACGTCATTGGGAGTTGTCCGAAGGCTTGGCCTGGGTAGGAGAGGAGGTAAAGTAAAAGAATGTGACATCCAGAATGGTGAACTGACTTTCTCAAAAGCATGTGCCCCTTATCAGAGTCAGCGTTTAAACCTAGATCTCTGACTTGTCTATGAAGCTGACTTTCTCAAAAGCATGTGCCCCTTATCAGAGTTAGCGTTTAAACCTAGATCTCTGACTTGCCTATGAATTTTAACAGACTTTAATGGTTCTCTCAAAAATAAAAGTGAAGATATACTACCTACATACATCATTTTGATAAGGTACCTATTCAACGAAACAAAACAAAACTATGGGCAAGCATCTTGTACACCCAGATAATCAAGCTAAGTGGGATTCATTTTTGAACAGTGTGAATATTTTTTCTGCATTCTTCACTTGACTCTTCGAGTGTCTCTGCAAAGAGTCGAATTGAAACATAGGAGGAAACTGAAATTGGCATGAAGCTAAATGAATGTGCACATTCGCCTTCAAGACACTTTTGTTAGAAATGAGCTTGTCTGACTCTTGAATTGTACTTACTGCTGCAGTCAGGCACCCAGGGTTCTGAGTTATAGAAAAAACACCTAAGGACATGAGAAAACTTTGACCTTTAAATTACCGTCAAACTTTTTAAAAAGTGCAGCACCCTTTATCCTAAGTCCTTCTTCTGTAAAATGAAGGCATATTACAAACATTGTCCTGTAATGATTCTATTATTATCCAAACAGCCTGTCTCTTTAGTCTTAAGACAAACATTTAAATGTTTGAAGAAAAATGACAAAAGAAAGATTTTGGTTAGTGTAGGATGCCTTTTATATTTCCTAAGGGGTTGATTTAGTGAGATTTCAGCTTTGAAAATCTAGAACGATGGTATGTTGACTTGCCCACCATCCACTTTTTATCTCCTTGATATATAAGTAAATAAAGATGTTTATATAGACAAAAAAAGACAGTCTAACAGGTGGAGAGTAAAGGACATCAGGGAGAGGTCACCTAGTACACTGAGCCTGCAGTAGACTACGTTCGGCAGTTGCTGGTTTGAGGCCCAATCCTTTGTCAAGATCTCTCTACTAAGCGGGTTCATGAGCCCCACGCTTCACAGCACCAAAGTCTGAAATGTCAAGAGTTTGGAGCAAAGAAAGGTGTATTGGTGGAAAAGGTGCCAGCCAAGAAGATGGGAGACTTAGAAATGCCTCAAATCCATCTTGCTGCTCGGACTGAGTTAGGGGTTTTCAAGCACCGAGAGGGGAATCGGGTGGGGGAGTTGGAGTAAATTGCTGTGGGTTCCAGCTCCTTGGAAAGATCTCAACGTGTAGATCTGGAGATGTCGCTGAGTGATCACATGCGCCTGGTGGGGGCGGGGGTTTGGGGTCTCATTCTTCTCTGAGAAGCAAGCCTGTGAATTGTTGCCTCCGGGTCTTTTTCTTTTTTCTGTTTTCTATGAGGAAGAACACAGACCTTGCATGAAGATGTTATCTAGAGTTGCCCTAAGATTGTTGAGTGACAGGTCATAGGTTACGGACTTGAGAACATGCTGCAAACTTATTGAATCTTATGGTTAGCGTCTTAAGCAACTCCTAGTTACGACAGAACAGATTAAAGAAGCTAAGGTTCAACCTGTCCTAAGTGTGGGGAGATTAAAGGAGAAGTCTCGCTTATAGGCCACGGTTGTGTCGGAGTCATCCCTTAATAAGCTAGCACATTTAGAAGGATAGAAAGAACCCATATGCAAAGCCTTGGTAGAATCGCACACTTTCATAAACTTCCGTCTCTCTATAAGCATTTCCGGTTCCTGAGGCTGCCCTTGCTTAGAGCCCTGGGGGCCTTCTCTGTGCTGTTGTGTGAGTTATAAGGGCTTTGGAATTTGATGGAGCAGAATCAGAGAGAGAGAGGAGCTGAAAAGGGACTGTGCCAATCAGTGAGTTAGGTACCATTCTGAAAGGCAGGTTTTCTGAATCCTTGTTTCAAAAAAAGTTAATTCTGAAGGCGGCAAAACTAAATGAACTGATGGTCACCAGGTACAGTAATGCTTTCCTAGCTCCTCGCTCCAGACTCTATCCAGAATAAATAAAGTTTAAGTCAACATGTTTAAATCATACATATCCCAAGACATGGCGTATCCCTTTAAGATGAAACAAAATACCTGTTTGATTCTGCTATCTAGAGAGGCAAACCCTCAGTTAACTGTTTGTGGCGTCTGATTTATTTATGGGTTGTTTCTCATGCTAATGAGAAACTGAGTGTGCCTAGGAAACAAGGTCCACTCAATGAATTTGTTCAGCAATATAAATATAATTACAATTTGCCTGGCATCACTTAGCTACATTATGTTAACATAACCGACATATACAAGTTGTAGGTGATATTGGACGTGATGTGTGTATAAAATAGCAATGTCTTCGGATTGGCTCTCTCTTGAGAGCAGTGCTCACATTCTACTCATTGTATTGTCAAGAGCCTGGAATCCTTAGTAGTAGCTTGAACTTGCCATTTTCCTTCTGTATCCCCACCTCTATTGCACGTACATAACTGATTTCCAGATGAGCATCATGGATCCGATGGAGGACCAAATTATTCTAAAAAACAGAGAAGCAGTCCTAGCACAGCACTTGACATGACAGGTGGTCAGGGATAATTCTTTTCTGTGCTTCTCGGAGCCTGTCCCTGGCAGCTCCACTGTCTGAGAATCTTTGCCGGTCTTCGTTTTAATGCCTGGACCTCATACGTCCTCATTTTAGCTCTCTTCACTGCAATTTTTGACAACTTGTAAAAATCCTTGTGATTTCTGGACCTGTCTAAGTACTTTCTGCTGTAATGGTATTATCTGAAAAGTACATGGTAAGTGCTAATGCTCTCATCCATCACAGCACGCGTTGCTGGACATGAATTCTGAGTCATTAAGCAAGTAATTATGCTGTTAAGCTTGTGTTACACTTAACGTTTGTTCTGGGTCCTCCAGACTCATCACAATTTTGTATGTTACATTTCAAGTAATCTCCCACCCTCTTAGAGGATGAATAATATTCAGACGTGGGCAGGTCTGCAAGGAGAAACACGGGCGGTTACAAAAATGCGTATTTTAGAACAGACGTCCTATTTGCGCAGGCGGTGTAGATTCCTTGAAATGACTACATACTGTGAAAAGAGATCAGCAGTTTCTGCTGATAATAGCCATGTAAAAATTTGACATCTGCATATTTTTCCAGTTAAAGAAATAATCCTAGAGCACTAATTTACTCTAATGCCATAAACATCATTTGGCTTCAGAAAAACAGGAAAACGAGCTAAGGTCCATTTCTTATTTATGGGATGTAACGTACAGCATTCAGTTGTAATGTTCGGTGAAGTTAAAAAAAAAATCGAACGATCGTAGAGCATGAAGACACTGGCACCGGGCCCTTTACCCTGAATGGCAATTTAGATGAAATTGCAAATGACATCCGTGTGAATTTTCTATGAGCATTCAGAAAACACTCAGCCTTGTCTTCCTTTTCTGTAACACTTGTCCATCTCATTTGTATTCCATTATTGCCTCAACCAAACCTTTTTGTAATTATTTGTTTACAAATCTTTCTCTCCCACTAAAAAGATGTCGAGGACAGCAAACATATCACATTTTTTATATGTCCCTAGGATCTAGTCTAATGGCTCTCAAGCATTATGTGAGTAATGTATATGTGCTGAATTAATTGGATTGCTTTCTCTTTCCTCAAGCTCAAATACCAATTCCACTCTATATTTTTCCTCTGCAGGTTTCAAAGCATTTCAATTCAGTAACCACAAAGACAGCATTTGATTATATAACATGCATTGTCCTTTAGCTCTTCTATTAATTACTCAATTGATTATCCATTCGTTAGTTCATTTATTAATTCCTCTACTAATCAGATATTTCAGAGTTTAAAGTTGTAAGGATAGGTGATACATCTGGCATATCATTATTAATTATTCCAAATTCCTAATCCAGGGCTAAATACTATACTAGTTATGTAAATTAGGGCAAGATACTTAATACCCCTTTGCCTCAGTCTGCACTGTTATCAAATGGAAATCCATCAACATATCGTATTTGTAATGAAGGTTAAATGAGTTACGTAGGCAAAGCATAGCCACAGTTGTTCACCAATAAATTCCTGCTCACATGCCTGAGATCACACACTTCATGACTAGAAAGAGAAAGTATTTTCACAGTAGTGATTTAAGAAAAATTTTCTCTATTTTCCAAAGTTTGTAAAAGGGAATGTTTCTTTTACAATCGGAAAATAATTCAAAAGATAAAACTGTACAAATCAGAGTGATGTATCTAAAGAGATATGAGTAATGAATGCATGAATGAATGAATGAATGAATGAATGGATGGATGAATCAAGTTACCGATCTTGCTTAATTGTGGTGGGTTCTGAGCGGACTGACAGTAAGATCTGAAGAGACCTAGAGGGCTTTGGGAATGAGCGAGGTGAATTTAAGCAGTTAAAATAGCAAGATATTCTGAAACATTTAGCCATTAATTTTTAGAATTTTTGGAGTGGGAAAAAAATGGCCAATCCAGCTTCACCTGGACAGATCTGTTTCCAACGTGCTTACCTTAATTTTAGCATTCAGAATCACAAGTGGTTTTTATAAGTTGTACTTTTAGGATAAGCAAAGCTAAATAGCCATGTTTCATATGTCTTTATTTGAGCCATAAAACTAATTTAGATCCTTCTCTATTTATTTATGCATATTTTCATCTAACTTATTTCCGATCTTTAAAACATCTAACTATAATATAATTGGCAAAACACAGGGTTTGTAAGGAGTCTGGAAGTCTGGCCTCACAGCCCTAGACGTGTGACTCCTTCACCGTGTTGACTTTGAGAAGTCATATGACTTCTCTGAATCTTAGTGTCCTCATTTGAAAATGCAAAGTGGAAAAAAAAAATAGAAAATGTGCCTCACACAGGGTTTGGTACAGTTGGTGCTCTGTAAAGGTTATTTCCATCACCCCAAGCTTTTTCCTTCTTGGAGCTATGATGAATCTACTCGAAGTAGAATGATGACTTTTTTGTTACTTTTATTGAACATTCCAGCAAAAAAATATTTCTTTTTCCATAGAAGCTTAATAATTGATGTCATTGACAGCCATGCTTTATTTAAAAATGTATATGTGAAAGTCATGCAAATTGCTTGAAAAACATGTAATTCCATGCACCTTCTAGAACTTGAATCATCGTTGCCATAGCCCTGCAACCTGATCATACACATTTTTCTCGAACATCTCTATTTTTTAGAAACTCTCTTTCCAAAGACATTGTATTTCAATTCTATTCATCTGTGCTAAGATCTCAAATTTCTCTCCCTTAGTTTCTAGCCATTGACTTCACCCTGACTCCTTGGGCACCCACACAACAAGTCTGATCCCTCCTCCTGTGTAGGCACTTGGCCGTTGTCACCCAGCTGCTCCTCTGACACCCTTCATCTTTTATCTCTCAGTGGAAGCCTTTTTCTTGCTCTGAGATTTGGAGCAAGTTATTTACTACTGTTGTGGTCTCAGTTTATTCAGCTAAAAGTACTGATAATGATATACTATTCTTGATTGTGACAAATAAATAAAATATACCATTTAATATCATTTAGCACTTATTCTATGCCAGACATTAGTCTAGAAGCTAGAGCTATGACAATAAATTAAATATACAAATTTCCTGCCTCTGTGAGCTTACTTTCTCGTGGGGAAGCAGAGAGTACATCACTAATAGTGCACTGTAAAAAATAAGTGAAAAGGATAATAGGTTAATAGGAAGTGGTAAGTGCTAAGAAGAAAATAGAGTAGTGCGTTATATATCTGACACTGGGATAAAGATATAGAGGAAAGCCTCGGGAGGAAAGTTATGTTCGAAGAGACCTTGAGGGCTTTGGGAGTGAGCTAGGAGGACTCTGGGAGAAAGGATGGCAAGCAAGGTGGCCTTGAAGTAGGACCTGGGCGACATCGCTCTCCTGAGGTGAGTCGATAAATATTCACATTTATTTTTTCTCAACAGCGTTTTGAATTTAATGCAGTGGTCTCCACTCTTTCACTTATCACACTTAATTGTTCAATTGACATCATGTCTTCCGAAATATTTTGTTATGTATTTCTTTACTTTTTTTATAATTTATACACGTAGACTATTATATCAATATGTCAAGTGTAATCTAAAGTAAAAGCAAAGCAAGATAGGAATAAAGATTATGAGAAAACAAGTACATGAATGGGAATTCTAATATTTTCTGCCATGCTCAGTAATATCTTCTTGTACACTGTAAATGTGAAGTCCTTTGGTTATAGTTAAATACTTCACCACTTTTATGTTTTTCCATCTTTTCATTTCTAAAAATGATCTTTGCACATTATACTTTTTTTTTTTCCTCAAGATTAGTCATCAGAAGTAGAGTAGCTGAAATTTTACTAGGGACTTCCCAGGGTAAAACTTGATTCTCCATCCTTTCCTTTCTCTGAAACATCAAACGCACCACTATATACAGAGGAAGTGTTACTCTCAAATCAGAATTTGTGAATTAGACTATTTAATACATCAAACATTCCTTCTACTTGTTGAAACTCCATGTGCCTGAGTAAGCTCGGTAAATGTTAAAGAAAGGACTTCTTGTTTTCTCTTTATAATCGAGTGGAATAGGATTAGATACCAAGCTGATATTTCTCTAGCCAGATTATTGATGGCAGGTCTTTTCAACTCTCACTTTTCACATAGAGGAACAAAATACAAAGAGTCAAATTTTACCCAAGGTCACCTTTTGAACCAGTAATGAAATCCAGATGTGTGTGTTACTGCTGGACGTTTCAGCCCCTAAAACAGAAGACTGTTTACTAGAAGATGTAGTTTGCAGAAAGTCAGAAGAATTTAAGGAAGTAACTTCATGAAATAATGACTGTCCTGAAAATAAATCATTTCTATAAAAAAAAAAAAACTTGCAAAACATTGCCAGAGAGGAAAACGAAAGAACCCCAAGAAGAGACCCTATAAAAACGCCCCAAATGAGAAAAGGACAGACCCAGGCGAGCATTTTTCCTTGTAGAAGCTCATGCTGCCAATGTCGTCCCTCAGCCACAACTATAAGTTCATTCCCCCAAATGGTCTTGATTTATTTTACCAAATTGAAGGCAATTCACCCCCAAAATGAAATGTGCACGATGTCTAGGCACTCAAGATTCACATAAAAATAGTAGAACTGTCCTTCCTTTTCAAAATCGACAGACGGAAAGGAAAAGACTGGCCACTTCTGATGGCTAACATACTGCCAGTCATGTCTCATGTGCAAACACCTTTAACCATGAAACAGATTCAAGGGCAAAATTTTATTATACTTTAGGGGTGGAAAAACTAAGGCCAGAAAGTTATGCGCATTGTGTTTGTGCTCACGTAATGACTTGCCTTTTAACTTACCACTTTTATTTAAAACTCCAACTCGTCCTGAAAATTTTTTTTTTTTTTTTCCATTTGAGATGTGTGGACAATGTTCCATGATAGTGTAGATCAGCATGGGGCTGCCAGTATCCACTTATAGAGAAAAATTGGTATGAAACCTCACAAATCAGTCATTAACACAGCTTAACATAGTTATGTTCCCTGGTACTTCAAGTAAGTGAATTATTTTGCTTAATCCAATATACTAACCCAGCTACATTGCTCACAAAGAGATTCGATACTGTGTTCGAAGGCTTCTCTCCTTCCGCCGTCCAACGTGAATCACTGCTTTAAATGTTGTAAATAATTTCTAACTTCCTTGGGTCTCCTGCTTTCTCATCCTCGCTTGTCTTCAGAACCCTTCTTCTTAAAACCCTAGTATGACTATCTTACATCCTTCTCCACCCACATCTCCAGACTTGCTCCATACACAAAAAAAGAGCTAAAACGATTAAATTAAATTAAAAACACAAATAATAACTGACACGTCTCTCTGGCTAATACTGTCTTCCCCAGCGCTGGAGTAGGACATTATTTTCTAAGCTGCCAGGGCACCTAGGATTTCCTCTGTGATCACACTGACTGCATCACACGATGCATTTTCTCCCTTGACCCCGCTGGACTCTTGCATAAATACTAGATATTTTAATTAAATGTGGCAAAACTCGTTAGTAAAGGAAACATGAGGCAAGGGTCCTAGAAATACCAGAGATCTCTCAATGTATCTCTCACCTCTCTGAGTTTGCATGTCTGTTTCATGCCAGCTCCTTTCCAGACGTGCTGGCATGTAGGACGATTGCTGACTCCCAAGCCACATGCAAAGTCACTATCACTACTTGATTCTCTGTCCTTGGTTCCATTTTGAAAATCTCTGGGAAATCTTTTGGGACAGATGGTCGGATGTCCACCCATGTGCTGACGATATGGCCAGTGGGGTTCATATCATATAAAAAAAGATATGGCTATTGAGCATTCTACCCTGAGTTTTTAAAACAATAGCTGACACATACTATGTACTCGGTGTGTGAATGAATGCAAAAGGGACATTACCACACTGATGCTATCTGGAGCAGCGGTCCCCAAGCTGTTTGGCACTAGGAGGCGGTGCTTCTATGGGAATCTAAGGCCTGATGATCTGAGGCGGAGCTGAGGCGGCGATGCTAGTGCTGGAAAGCGGCTGCAGATACAGATGAGGCTTCGCTCGCTGGCCCGCATGGCTGTGCAGCCATGTTCCTAACAGACCACGGGCTGTTACTGATCCATGGCCTGGGGGTTGGGGACCCCTGCTCTAGAGGTTAAATAGTGAAAAAATTTCCCATTTCTGCCTTGTCTAATAGTTTGCAGTTGGTGTCAGTTTTGGCTTCTCTCTCCTTTGGAGAATTCTTAGGAAAAATTTACTTTTCCAGATTTCAGCTCCTTGAACTTTTCATCTGTATAGAAAAGATATTTATATTATGGGTATATGGGCTAAAGGCCCAGTTTCAGATTAATAGCCCAAAGCTTTCTTGTGGGTTAATACTATAATTATTAAACCTTTTTTTCTTCTGAAGCTGTATTTTTTTCCTGATATTTTTTATTTCCACAGCCAAAAAAGGGTTTAAGAAATTAAAGGCCAGATTGGATATAGAAACACAGCTGTAACTGCAGGGCAAAAAAAAACTAATTCTTGTCATAATATTCATGAGTGGTTATTAATAATGAGAACAAGCAATGCTTTCATCTAAATTATCTTGGCCTTGAAATTAAAACACACGGATTCTTTTCCATTACCAGTAAGATACCCCTAATAAGAGACCGAGGTTGTGATAATTAGAACAAGTTTCAAATTTTTTGCCCTGCATTCAACTTGTCATATTTTCTTTTACACGTGAAACCTCTGTGACACCATGTTCCCATTCACGCAGTGAGGGCTAGCTATTTATTTATTTATTTATCTATTTATTTATTTATTTATTTTACAAGGAAGGTTTTAGTACATTCCCCACCTAAGTCAAAGGAATAATTGAGAACAGCGTACATTTTCTCCTGTTTTAATGCGTGTATAAACGTGGCGCCAGGTCTCTCATGTTCAAAGATTTCTTTTTCCCTCATCCTCAAGCAATGATGGTTCCAGAACGTCCTGATGGGAGGAGCTAAGGGGAGGCAAGCCGTTGGACCGAGATGGAGGGAACTTGGGTTGGAGCTCTATTTGCATATCAGGCATATTGTTATAACTTAGAGTGGGAGTTAGAGATAAAAATAAAGCCAAGGATTCTAAACGTTTCTCTGCAAATTCTACTCATAATTAAGAAGTTGTCAGTTCTTATCAAAGCATAAGTACGTCAAAGAAAGTTCCCGAGTGGGCTGAGGGAGAGTTGAGGGCATGGCCAAAACTCCACAGCCTCCCTGCCCCACAGACCCCACATCTCCCCGTAGCTACGTTTCTAAATTTCTAAGCTCCATCCCAACAAAACTTCTGGAAAAAGTTGCTACATTTCCAATCCTCATATCTTTCTCACGTCAGAACAATGATGCCATTTCTGACTACAGTATTTTGTTACTTTGTCAACTACATGAAACAGCCTTTCAAACGGACCTTGAGAAAAAGGTAAAATTTATCTTGGAAAATAACTGGAAGAGGACCCACCAGAGAGTACTATTCATGAATGTGAAACACAGAATCTGGATGTCTCTGACAAGGACAGAGAACGAGGTGGAGCGCGTGTGGGCTGAATTAATTCACTAACTCTCTCTATATGGTACATAGATACCATGACATAGAACAGGGATTAGATAGGGCTCTGCTCTCATGATGTTCAGAGAAGGTCATGGTCCCCGGGGTAGATATGTGGCAGACATCGAGAGGCAGACTAATTATCGTGAAGAGTCTTCAGTGACAAGACACAGAGGTTTGGGTTTTATCTTGTCATTACTAGTAACTACACTTTTTTGACACTAATCATACACCAGGCACTATTTTAAGAACTTTCCATTTATTCACTGTTTATTAATTATTGGAGCGACCTTATGATATAAGGATGCATTTGTCATGTTCATTTTAGTGATGAGGACACAGGCATGGAGTCATTATTTAATTGGGATAAGGACTCAGAGCTAATAAGAGGCAGAGCCAGGCTTTGAGCCCAACTACTCTGGCTTTAGAGTCTATAGTCTCACCTCTTGTGACAACGAAGATGAGGCTAAAATGATGCTTCTTATATGTGAAAAACAAAACAAAAAGAATCAAGGCTTAAAGATACTAGGAAGATACTGCAGTATGTTTAAGCCTGCACCAGACTCCGGAAGCCTACGGGCCCAATGCTCCTTCTGCTACATACACACGCAAGGGGTGTCAGCGTCATGATCTACGAGAAGGTTTGGGGGATAAGCTTGACTGAATTAAGAGAAATACGTTTACACTGCAAGAGGTCAAAAGGTGATAGCAGTGCTTTCTTTCACACTGGTCAGACCAGTAGAGAGAGGTGGGAGGTCTGGTTCTGTTCGTCTTACTCTCAAAATATATCACCTGGGCCCTGAAGTTAACGTGTTCAAAGGTAGAAAAAGTCTGTCCTTTCTTTGAGTGAGTTCGAACTCGGGCAGAAAAGCATTGACTGATGACGATGGCTCAGGAACTTCTGTTCTTTTCCTAAGCATGTGTATGAGGTCGTACAGTCACAAGGACACCTTGCCAGGCACCGCCTCATGGGGACCGACTCTGCTTCCTTCAGAGCCTGGTCAACGGTGACATGCATGTCAGGATAGGGAATATTGATGACATGGACTCAGGATTTCTTTCTCACTGAAAGGCAGCTTGAGCTGGTATCCCACATAGAAATTAAATTCATTCAGTTTCGTTCCCAGCGTTGTGTTAATGGAGCTTGACACATAGGGACAACGGATGCCGACTCAGAGCTATTTCCAGATGGAAAGAGCACATCCCACACAATCCTGGCCTAATCCCACTCCAATCTCTCTCCTCACGGTCCCCTAATAAAGGACATCCATTCTAGATAACGAGACTCACTCATTTTTGGCCCTTTTCCTTCCCTGAAAGGGACTGAAATCCCTTCATCCTTTCTCTATGCAGACTGGTGCAAAAAATAATAATAATTCTCAAAAATAAACTAGGTAATTATGAGATGGAAGCAAAATACCACCTTTATTAAGGACAGATCACAGATGGGAGGGTGTGGTCCCTTTGTCGGGGCAGTAGGCTCTCTAGTACGCCCCTCCTCCGCCCACTAGGAAGAGTTACTCTTTCATCTGCAGGTATCATCAGGCCTCTGCAAACCTCTGCCCCCTGGAAGCAAAAACTACACCACGGATAACATAAAGGAACAGAAGAGAACTCAGACTGTTCCAGAAAGAGTTATGCCAAGTATGTATCGTTCATTATCTCCGAAATTACTCTGGGGTTAGTCACTAACTTCTCCATGATGTGGTGAGTTCTGGAACACAGAGAAGCTGGGAGTGTTTCCCTAAGTGACCTCGCTCCATGGCTGGGGTGGGGGGGAAGAGGGGGGCAGCCGCAGGGTGGGGGAGACTGGAAGAATGGGGGGGAACACTTCCCTTCTCCCTCCCTCCACATGATGTCCTCCTTGTGTTGTGTGCTCCCCATGGGGTTGGGTGGGGGGAACTTTTCACAAGCCAGCCCTCCCCCCACTCATAGGGGGCCTCTCCCCCACTGCTGACACTGGTCCTTGGAGGACCCTTCAAGAGGACCCCGTGAGCAGTACTGACCTCCCCGACACCACCGCCTCCCCCAACGCCCCAAAATAAGTCAGAAGAGCACATTAGTTAAATCTACTCCAAGGTTGAGAATTTAATCTCTAGTTGATTTTCTAGTTTACATTTTTTCCCCCAAACATGGCTCAAAATATAGCCTGTTATGAAATTTGTTTTGAGCTTGACTGATAATCTAATTATATTCCAATAACAAAATGTCAATAGAAGGATGGCCCAACTTTGAATATAAACACTGTGCTATTGTAACATTGCTGGGAATTATCGAAACAGGGAGATTAAATTCTTTTGCAAATTGAAGTCCAAATATGTTAAATTTTCATAAGATTAGGTCCCAAATCAATTTTTCTTATGCTTTTGAGTTAAAACTCCAGAGATTATAAAGTACTCCCCACTTTTTATTTTTTTTAGTACGGTCAGGCTCAGTGGGCGGGACTCTCGCCACGTGGGTGGAGACCATGTTCTTCCAGTATTTGAATTTTGAACCCTGTCTCATTGGAAGGAATATATTTCCTCCTTCACAGCCTCCGAAGTGTTTGTTTAACACCGAGTCTCTGATGTTCCTCATTATTTTTAAGACCGCTCACTATTTTACGTTTCTCACTTGTTCCTATGAAAAACACGATTATTACAGCGCTGGCATCAAACCCCCAGAACTGGCGGACGAAAGCAATTCCTGCTCTTAAAAGAGTTATCTCAGACAAAATTACCTCCCAGCCCAGCCTTCGCGTCGCCAAAGACCGCAGCAGAGAGTTATTACAGTCCTGTGAGAAGATGGCTGTCTTGGTTAGGCCTTTGCGGGCACACATGGCAGTGTCCCAATACGCTGATGTCTAAGGCTTGCAGTTTAAACCTTGTTGGAAATCTCTCGACAAGAGGTTAATTTTGGCATTATTTACTACACCAGTAATATCCACTTATGAAAACTGCCAATGGGCCAGAATGGTGTTATTCTTGCTTCCCCACCCCTTCACTGAGCCTCATGATTCAGGCAAAAGCGCTTAATTGAATGGGGTCTCTGCAAAGCAACGTGGAATCCAGCACACTCTCTTATGAGAAGGCATTTTTAGTCCTGCTCCACGAAGGCTGTTCCTCTTTTATTTGATATTCTTAAAACTTAAAAAAAAAAAAATCTTACTTCTTAGAGAGGATTTCCTTCTTTAGAAGTAATTAGGCAATACAGAACCAACTTGACACCGGATGGTGGGAAGCTGGGAGGGTGAGTGGCTTGATGCTTGACCCCGTGGCAAAGCCACTGCTAGTTCTAGCTCTGAAATTTTCATCCTTGGCCTTGAATCCTCATTGAAATTGGGAGCAGCCCATCCAGTCTCCTACCTAAGGCTCAGGGTAAGAGTTTAAAGCTAAAACTTTCATTGTGCCCTGTCACCTGTCCGTATTTCACTCTCTTTAGAGTAAAACACAGCACGTATTCTTCAGCCCCTGATGCCCAAAAGTTCTGTAGTTGGCAAACTGGAGTCTGACAATTTTTTATTTCCTCTTTTTCCAACGCCTCTGAGGATGAGGGCAGCGTCTGCTTCCCATGGTTTCTGCTCTTCATACATATAAACTAAGTCTAGGGCAAGACCGAGGTGCTGCAGCCTGCCCCCCGAGGCAGTCCTCAAATTTGTTGACGTTTGAGAAGACTCCAGAAACTTTGCTACGTAATTCTTTCAGATAAACCATCATAGAAATCTAGTCGCTGTCACCACAAGCAGCAGTAATCAGCTGATGTCAAACTGTAGCAAAGGTTCAAAGTCTCTTGCCCAAGCCACATATTCATAAAGCCAATTCTACAGCTGAAAAATAAGTTGTATTGCACAATGCAGGCTGTAAGT
>NW_006441953.1:27890536-27931480 GCF_000325575.1 Pteropus alecto | reverse complement strand
TCTATTATCATGAGGACAATGAGCTTTGGCCAAGACTCAGTTGGACTATTTGATTACACTTCAACTATGTTATTTGCCATGAATGGAACTGAAAAGTGAGCAATCCCTGTTACTTATTTTCTCTGTTTCTTATAAATGTCCATTGATCTGTTTTTCCTAAGTTTTTTAACTTGACTGATTCGCTATCTAACAAACATCATTCATCCTCAAGTAATAAATTTCCTCCTAGTCTTCCATCTGCTTTCTGGTCTGTCTGTCTGTCTGTCTGTCTGTCTCTCTCCCTCCCTCCCTCCCTCTCTAAAAGTGGAAAAAACTGCCCCACAGGAGACAGCTACCCTGAGCTTGTCCAGCCAGAGAGCAGCGTGGGTCTAAAGCACATATTCTTCCTGCTCCTCACTGCTGCCTGCACATAGCAGTAGCATGTTAGAGAAGGAAACTCAGGGTGTTATTCAAGCTTTACAGAAGGAAAGTTGACACCAATTATATGAAGATCAAATATGTGCTTAATATGTACTATTACTCAAGGTACAAAAGAGATAATTCAGAAACTTTACCTCAAATACATGAGAATATAGAAAGACTTCTCTCTCTGTGATCTCTGGTAGCGACTCAGCAGACAGGGCTTTAAGAAAATGTTATTTCTTGGATGTGGTTCCATAGCGTAGTGGTTAGCATGTCTGTTTTACACACAGAAGGTCCTGGGTTCATGCCCCAGTGGAGCCATGGACCGTGGTCTACGGCCATGCCACCCTGAACAAGCCCGATGTCTGATCTCAGGATTGGGCCTAAACTACTGAAGTTGACTCGAGAGAAATACAATAATTTGACTAGACCTATAACAAGAAGGAGATTGAATTAGTAATAATAATAATAATAATAATAATAATAAAACTTCTTTCTTATTGTTATTCACATCTCCTGTGTCCATTCAAATGTTCAAAGCTCAGACTCTTGATAAGTCAGAGTTTTTACTAAGCCATAACAGCACTCAGTGAATGAGGTAACAACTCAGAATCTAGGTGAGACCTAGGTTGGTGACAATGTCATTATAAACTTGTAAATTTCTCAGGACAATCAAACCACTAGGTGCATTTTCAAGGCGCAGTGGTTGCACACCAGGGACATCTGTTCTGCTTTGACGGGGCTTGTGAGGCTGGGCTCCCAGAGAAGGCTGGGAGAGGGGTTTTTATTCAAGCTGGATTCCCACGGCATAGCAGGACCTTTCCAGGTGGGGAAATAAATGGGTGGGAATTCTAGGATTAAGGGACACACCATGTAAAGGCAAAGACACATGGTTGCTTTTGGGGGAAGAGGAAGTAATCTGCTATTGGAATATAAAGCATGAGGGGACATGTGGAAGGTTACGGAGTTAAAGGGATGAGATATCAATTTATGAAGGAAATTCATTTCGTAGGTGATTGGGAGCCTCTGCAGGTTTTACGTAGGAAAAATTTATGCTCATGTACATCTTGCCGTCTGTTGCTTGTGTGTCCAATATTTCTGACAATATAAAGATGGCCCGGGTTCACATCTCAGCTTTGTCGCTTACTAGCTCTGTGACCTTGGGCTAGTTACTTAATGACTCTCCGCCTCAGTTTCTTCATCAGCAAAATGGGGTTATGGTAATAGTTACACAATAAAGTTGTTCTGAGGGTTAAATAAGGCAATATACGTGAAGCACTTGTTATAGTGGCTGGCACATCCCATAATAGAAGCTATCATTATTCTTAATGTGATTTTGACATGAGGAAACTGAGGCACAGAGAGATTGTGTGACTTCCCCAAGATTAAACAGCTAATCGATGGTACGGGTAGGATTTCAAGCAAGGAAGGACGGTTCTATAAACCATGCATTTAATCCTATTTAATGCTTCCTCTTTCAAATATGACTTAGGCTTTCTTCCTTAATACGATCTAATCTTGCTTTACGAAACACGACAATTTCAATTGTATTATCTAATAATATTAGTCAATGACTGAATTCTATTGACTTATCTAATCACCTATCCCACGGTTTTAAGAACATTTCTTATTTTAAATAATACCTATGTTTTTATGGATATATATGTTTTATATGTATAGCTACAGATACATAACATTTTACTATTTATAATTACAGAAGTATTTTACTATATATGTTAATTATACTATACATATAAAAATATATAGTAAAATGTTTCACTCCTGTGGTTGCTCATTGCTTTTGAAATGCGCTCAATCTGTGGTGATGAGTTGTATCTATTTTGTTATAAATTTGAAATCATGGGGAAAAAACATAGACCAATGCAGCTGTTCACTCCCTCAAATGACTTATCTCCATCTGTTGTGATCAATCGATTCTCACTTCCCTAGGAATCTCTGCCAATAAATCAATGTCCTTCTGTAAAGGTAGCTTCCCTCCTGGCTTCTGCCAGGTAGCACTCCCCATTACGAAAGAAAATAGTGATGAGTCACAAAGCAGAGAATGATCACAATGGCTGAGGACGAAGCAGAGAGGATAAAATTCGACTTTGACAGTGTCTCGTCCTCAACAGTGTAGGACCCTTTCTTCTCTTGCTTCAAAGTCAGAGGGTCTTATGAACCAATCACTTGCTACCTGCTGAGACCTGAGCCCTGCTTAGAGCCCCAGATTCATCCTCACCCCTCTGCTCCCCTTTGATCCTCCAGTCTGATACGCCCAGAGATTCTGGAATGAATGCCCTCACGCTCTCTAATTGCCCTGATTTTTTTATGTACCATTCTCTGTACTTGAAACACGTTTTTTCTCCCCTAATCTGTCTCCCTTGATAATCTCATAGCGTTAGGCAACCCTTCACCATCACGCCCCCTCCGTGTTGGTTCTGTGTCACAGCTAGGGCTGCTATGACAAACAAATTGGCGGGGAGTGGGGGGTGGGGGTGGTTTCAAACAACAGAAAGGGAAGTTCGAAATCCAAAATCAAGGTACCATCAGGGTTGGTCTCTGCGAGGCCCCTCTCCTTGGCGTGTAGATGGCCGTCTTCTCCCGTGTCCTCACGTGGTCGTCCTTCCCTCTGTGTGTGTTGGTGTCCTAATCTCCTCTTCCTATAAGGACCCCAGTCATATTGGGTTAAGTAACGCTCGATCGAACTCATTTTAACTTAATTCCGTCTATAAAGACCCTGTCTCCAAATATAGTCGCCTGATGTACTGGAGGTTAGGATTTCAACATCTGGATTTGGGGCAGGGGTGACACACTTCAGCTCATGACACCCTCCAACCTTCATAAAAGTCGCTCCTCCCAAGACTCCTGGCCAGCAATGGGTACCTCTCTCAACGCTCGGTTCACCTGTTGTGATTCTGCATTCACTCGAAGGTGGTGATCTCTCAGTCTCCTATTGGATTACATAGCATCCTTCCTGACGGCGTAGGTGGAGAGAAACAAAAATCGTTAAACAGGTGAATGAGCTGGGAGAAATGGAGAAAGTTAACTTAAATATAAATCTATTTATCTGTCTGTCTACCATCTATCATCTATCTAATCTTCATGCACTTTTCTATGACCATTATTTAATGAGAAAATTTGATGTCTATCAGGTATTTCGTATTTATTTAAATTATTAAATAATTTTGATTTGTTTTATCAACTTTCGAAATGACACTTAGGTTCTATTCTTGCTTAAGTTTCACCTTCTCCATATAGCAACTGTTGCTATATGGCTATGAGGTGGGGTGCCTGTGAGTGAGTTTCCTTATGCACCATGATGTACCCTGACTTTAGAAGACAGGGGTATGTGGGGTTCAGATTGGCAAACTAGAAAAATAATAAATACCTGGTTTATAGAAAGCACAGTTTGATTCCCTGATCAAATACAGCTTTAGGAAAAGAAGCCATTATGATACACAGTTTCTAAACCTCTTCTGTTTATTAGACTTCATCCATCACTAGGAGACCGTCTGAGGAGACAGGAAGGACTAGGAAATAATGAAAAAGTGTGAGAAGAAGCTTGGGGTGAGGGCGTGGTGGGCAAGGAGAGACAACGAGATGATACCTGATGGCCGAGACCTTTCCTGCAGTTCTCATCGGCTGCCCCACCTGTGCGGCTGGTGTTTGCTCCAGGTGCTTAATGAACTGCTGAGGGATCCATAGCCCATGGCAGACGGCTTTGACAAATTTTCCTGGATTCAGTCAAGTGTTTAATACCTCATTAATTCTGATGATGTAAACCTTTTGTGATTAGTGTGGCTGTTAAATATCCTCTTGCCAGTGCTGATAAAGTGTAAGAGATTTCATTCGCTTAGACCTCTGAACTCTACCTGGGGTCAGCTCTTCATCAGTGCTGCTAAGCTGTGAGAAATTACCTTTCCGACTTCCCAGCTGGTAAGTTCATATGTTTATCCTGTTCCAGGCTTAGACAGTGTATTTTTTTTAGCATCTCTCTGCACAAAGCACTACATTACACACCACACACACACACACACACTCTCACACACACATACACACACTAGAGGCATTTATTTATTTATTAAAAATGTATTATGTGAGCAGTATGCATCCGACATTGAATTAAGTTTTTAAGACACAAAGATAAAAAATTAAGATCGGAATGAGCCTAAATGTGAGAAGCATATGTGCGACAAAATATGTGAAATTGTTTTTATTGTCCAGGCTGGGCTTGAAAAAGTAAACAAAAATCTAGCTTTATTCTTCTTCCCACTGTTCCTTCAAACTTACTCTCTGGATGATGCTTTTCCTATTTATGTTTGAAATTTTAGAAATATTCCATAGCTTTGCTGCTGACTCTTAGATAATATCCCACCCTTCCGCCACTTTGCAGTATTAAAAACCCACTCTGAGTGAATAATCAGATAACTTTGGGTTAGGTTAATGCAATAATAAACATTCAGTTTACATCCCGATGACTCTTTCATAACTACCAATTTGTAGCATAAGGAATATAGTGGACAATATTGCCATAACTATGTATGGTGATCAGAGCGATCACTTTGTAAGTTATATGAATGTCTAATTATTACGTTGTACACCTGAAACTAATATAATGTTGTATGTCAACTGTAGTTAAAAAATACAAAACACATTTTTAAAATACTGGTAAACATTCAGAACTCTTAGCCAGCGTAAAGCCCTGGACCCAATGTAGCCGTGAACGTTGTCGTGGCAGTTTTAACCTAACCTTCACGTGTTGGAGCATTGTTGGATGAAGGAACTTTCTAGTAATCATTAGCAGGAGGGTGTTGATCACGCAGTGGGTGTAGACTTGAGGACTGAATATTTCGAGTTTGGAAATTTGTTTTTGGTTCCATTGACTCTATAGACACTCTCTCTGCTATCGAACAGATGGAAGAAATGAAACTTATCTGTGCTTTGCATCACTACGACCTGAGAACATTTCCACAGTGAAGGCACTGGCCAGCCCTGCACCACCACGGGAAGCTTTTGCTAATGTGGCAGTGGCGCTTACCGCTTACTGATGTAGCTCCTGTGACCTGTGTTCTTGTACAGGGTTCCAGGTCCTTCACAAAGAACTCATGGCGATGTGAAGACCACCAAGCTAGGTCTGGGGGCTGCAGCATCCTCTGAATATGTAGCGCTGTGGGGACAGGCTCCCCTGTCCTGAACAGGTCAGTGCCCGCTGATCGGGGTGTCATCTGTGCACTCAAAAATTGAGGTGCTGTGAGTGACAGGGAACCGATGGCCAGGTCCCACAGATATTGCTCCCATTGGAGACCAAAAAAAAAAAAAAATCATCCTGAACCACATAACTTTCCATTTCTTACAGAGAAATCAGCTCTATTACAATCTTATGTTACAGAACAGAAAAAGTTCGTTCACGAGGCGCTAGCAGAGCCAAACACTCAACATCTAGAACTGCAGTGGACAAAGACTGGTTATTTTATTATGAATGGCATCAAGCGGGAGAAGAGGAAGCCAATGCTGAAAAGCCCAAACTACCTCAACCCTGGGTTCGGGGTGGATTTTGAAATGTTTAGGGGGAGCAGGTATGTGGAAGTGTTGGCGGGCAAGTTTTAATTGGAGGACATTGGAGCTTGGCCATTTACAGTAAAGGCTGTGTGCCCAGATCCTCCTAAACACAGAATTGGCCTCTGAAAGAGCTCCCAGGTTCATGTTCATGTTCGCATAGGCCAATTCCGTGTCCGGTCCTCTGGTTCTGTTGAGGGTGGGTGGATGGTGAGATTTAGGTTCCAGGAGCAGCTGGAGGTCAAAGTTCTCTCCTCTACTCATGCTTTTGCTGCGTGACTGTTGGTTTTGCTCTGTGGTCTCTGAGAAGCAGCTCAGTATCTTGTTAAACTTTTGAGCTGGTCCTAAGGTAATTTTGAGCTGGTTCTGAAGTTATATTATGGGACCACCATCATGTATGTGGTTCACTGTTCAGACCAAAACGTCGTTATGTGGCTCATGACTGTAAAATATGTGCCACCGATACAAGCTGCATGTATATCGTTAAATTTTCATGAAGTCACATTAAAGAAGAAATAAAGAGAACCAGGTAAAATTAATTTTACTAATATATTTAATTTAATTTAAAATATTATTTCAACATCATAATCAATTTGAATATTTTTAGATACTCTGCATATTTTTTTTTTACAGTCTTTAGCATCTAATGTGTATTTTATACTTGTGACACATCTCAGTTTGAACAAGTGACATTTTAAGGGCTCGACATCCACACATACCTAGTAGCTACCATATTTGACAGCATAGGTCTATAATTTACTCCAACAGTGAATTCTAAGATATATTTATCCAAACCACAATTATTATCTTATATCTATACATATAAGTACATATGTGTGTATATGTATGTATGTTTTGTGTTATTTGTTTGTTCTAATATGATTCTAGTTGCCAGCACCATGTGGGCCACCATATTTGGTTGCTTTAAGGCAATCGAAATATTTCAGACAATTTGGTTATAATGATGGGTCAAAGTTTTATTACAATCTTCTATGAGAGATGAAAAGTAATGCCCAATGGGCCAATTCAAGGATTTACTCTCAAGTATCTTATAGGACAAGAGAAAGAATAGGTAACCTTGTTGGGTTATCTATTAAATACAGATAGTTACATAAGATACAGAGAGAAAAAAAAATCTCCTTAAAGGTTATTGGATTCTTGACTGACAATTAGCTGAGTCAACTGGGTGGGTGAAGGTCCCAGAATAAAGCTGAATCCTTTTAAAGTTCAGCAGAAAATCCCTGGGCATTTCGTCAGGAATACTAATTTTTCCTCAGAAGGAGGGGTGCTGTGAACAACAGCCATCAAAACACTATTTCTCAGGATACAGCTCTTTTTCTACATACCCTATGTCATGACTTATTCCCATAAGTTGTTTCTCTCCCAGATCAAGTTGGGTACAAGTTTTCTCCCACAAATAGGTCTATTGAAAAAGTCTTACAGGGCAAAGCATGAGTTAGTGAGGAATAGGTTGGGCCACTGGTCTTAAATATCACATGTAGAAGTCTGGATTTTATGTGAAGCCTCTGGAGATCTATGCCCACATCCAAAGAAATACAGCTAATCGAATGAAACACTGTGCCAAATCCAGAGTGAAATATTGAGATTGCCATTCACGTGTCAGCATCTCGATGTCCCCGAGCCTCCAAAATTTTATGTTTTTACTGAATGACGGTATTCGAAAGTGAATCTAATTTTCATATACAAAATTGTGAACAACCTGTATTATTCACCAGCTTCCCAATATTTTGGGACATTCTTACGGGAGCTTGCATTTCTTGCAATCCCTTCTTAATTTAATATTCTGCTTCTACTCAATTCTTAATATTTCTCTTACCTCGTTTCTTATAACTATCCTCTTTTTTTCATGTACTGCATAGTGATGAAAATATTTTTAAAAACTTTGTTGTTTTTCTTTCCAAGGAAATCGATGAGGTCTTTGTCTCAAATTGAATTTAACTGAATTTGGAGATTGATGTCAACAGCCAATCAACAAATAATTTCTACTAATTAAGTATCAGGTAGCTTCAAAGAATCCCACTCAAAGATGTATCTTTTGGATGCCTTATTCTTCCAGAGCCCCTGCCTCTTATCTTGAACTTGGCTGTTTCTGTCTACCACAAACTCTTGTGTCTCTTTCTTTCTGAGAATCCTTACTGCTTCCTTCTTTGACCCCCTGTAAAAAGCCCGTGCTTTTATGCAAAGCAGTCAAGTTCTTATCTTAAGCCCAGGCCATCTGGGTCTTATCCTGAAGACTTTCTTTCCACACCAAATGTTCCTCGATGAGTTTTGCTAAGCCACAGCTATGTCCTCCCTGTGGAATTGTGGAGTTGACGCAGAGCCCTTCAACCTCCCACGTCTCATCCCCTGCAAACTTTTCAGCTGTATCAGAAGTAATTCCAGGAAACGTAATGTACAAGGTCAACTAAGACAAAGGAGCAGACTCCCCCCGATGGCTGAGGGGCACCTGTGATCACCGAACACAGCTCGCATCCCTGTCAGTTCCTCAACGAAAGGTACAAAATGAGAAATAAGTCTTGTGTGTGGCGGGGGGAGGGGGTGGTTCTCCTCTACAAGAGCCTGATGAGGCCATTCTAAGTTCTCCCGGTAAATGCAATTCATGACGTCAGTGTTGCGTTTGCCAAGAAATTCTCTGAATGCCTGCTAGTTACTGACAGGTTCTGATCCACTTTCTCCAAAAGACATCTCAAAGTCCTACCTCCCACTTAAAAAAAAACCCACAAAAACAAAAACAAAAAACAAAACCTAGATAATAATTAAATCATTCGTTCAAGAGAGTCATACCTCTGGAAGAAAGGTGTCATCTGTTTTCTGTACAAGAGTCTGGATGAAGACTTTTTCCATGGCTGTTATACACTCTGTGTGAGAAAACACAATTTTGACTGGCAGGCTCATCCAAATGCTGTCCTTCACTTTTCTGTATTCATGCTGCGTGTCCACGCGGCAGCGTGAAGTGAATCCTCATTGCGTCTAAACCGAGGATGGTCGGAGCAAGGGACTACTGGGGCTTGGGACACTCTCAGTTCAAACACGATGTCATTGCCGTTTGAGCGTCTTCTCGTTGTGGGCAAGCTCCTTAGGAGCCAAAAATAACTAGTTGAAAGGCCTTGTATATATTTTGGTTACCAGTCTTCTTTGTTTTTTGTTTTGTTTTATTTTTTTATTTCCAAAATTAAAAAAAGAAAGGCGAAAACAAGATCTTCTTTCAACCCAGTCATCCCGAATACATCTTTGTAAATTTACATTTGTCTAAAATGCCCCGATCCTGTTTGGTATTTTATCATCACCTAAAAAAAATGTAAAACATGAAAATATTTCAACAGTGTTTTGCTTCAAGTTGAGCAAAACTGCTGGAACTTTTCAGATAAGACTAAAGAGTTTCCTGTATCGGAACGAAAGACTGATATGTGGTTTGCAAATATCCCTGAAACTCTTGGCATTTCTGCTTTAAGATGGATTGAATTTGCCTGTAGTGTTTTATTTTATTTTATTTTTATTTTGTAGGATTTACTATTTGCTGGATTTATAAAATCACTTGACAAGTTAGAATACCCCGAACATTGTATTAATTAGGAAAAGGAAAGGAGACTGGGAAAAAGATAATTAACATATGGTATATACATATTTTGCCCAGATACTGTAATAGACACTTTACATACTTTATAATTTAATCCTCCCAAAAACCTCATGAAGTAGGAGTCACGTGCCCACTTCGCAGATAAGGTAAATAAAGTCTTAAACCTGAAATTGCATAGAAGTGGTGTAAAAAAGTTTAGACTACATTTTGCCAAGATAGGGAACTATTGGATTCCACTAGCTTTAAATGAAGACTTCTTAGGAGAACAATAAAAATAGCAAAAAAAGAGTGAATGCACTGCCAACTTTTATATATTATTTTGTGTAGCCGAAGTAGACAACCAAGAAAAGATTTCATATGCATTTGCTCAAAACATGCTGTAAATTCTCCATCTGGCCCTGACTTCAGACACAGGTTAGCAGCCACAGAAAAAAATAAAGCTCCATTATGTTCTAGTCACACCGAGTCATCGATTCCAAGTGGTGTCCCCAGCTTCTCCACCAGCCATCTTCATTAGTTTTGGTTCCAAAAGCTTTTGGCAGTTTTGAGATGATCAGTCAACTCTCAAAGGACCCAGGTTTTGCCAAGAGTTTTCACTGGTTGGTATAAGGAAGCGTCAGCACCAAACGCAGTTCTCAAAAACCACAGCTTCAGAATGCTTTCCACAGCGACGCCCCTGTTGGTAGGAATGCACAGCTTCCTTAAGAAAGGAGTCACATTCATTTGCCTGGAGATGCTAAAAAGTATCACACATATTACCTTCTTAAATAATGTGTGCCTATGTATGAATAAATGTGTCTATAGATGTTTATTTCTGAAGTTTACTTTATGTCATTAAATATATTTAACTTTCAGAGGCTCATATTCAGTGATAGATTAATATAGATATTTCAGATTATATAAAAGTAGCTTATGCTGTACCACGTGTCAGGCTGAAACCCTGATGTGTGTGTGTCTGTGTGTTCATGTGTGTGTGTGTAATGTGTGTATGTATGTGTATCTAGAAACCAAGTAGATATAATTTCTATAATCCCAGCAATGAAGATATATTATATCGGATAATTATTAATTTGACTCTATAGCTCAAGAGAAGGAAATAAACAGAAGCCACAGCTCTGGAAAAAATAAAAATAAAAACTTCTATTTAAAATAGAAAGTGAAATGATCAGTTAAGGTGCCAGAGTTTAAGAATTTAATTGAGACCTAGTCTGGTAAGAGCTTTCAATGTCAAAGTCATTTTTTAATTATAAATCTAATGCAACTTTCATCTGTTTGATATTTGCAGCCAATGACAAACAGTGTATAATTTTGTCCCATGCAAACATACCAGTTCAAGACTTAGAGGAGTAGGTTATAGCTTAAGCAGACTGCTGCCTACCAACCAGACGCGACTTGGCTACTTGATTTATGTTTTCGAATAGCAATTTCAATGGTAATGTATCTGTTGTTCTTTTTTATTTGTGTCTTTTCTTTATTTAATATTATTACAAATATGTACTAAAATATCAATAAAAGAACAAAAGGCCACATAACAAAATTAATGAGGATGAGGATTTAGATAATCGACTACTATCATTTCATTGGTTTTCTGTGTCTGATTTAAACCACTAATATTATATGTTCAGGTGAATAAATTAAATTTTTAAAAATGAACTTGATTGAGGCAAAATTTACGTGAAATTAATTCACTCATTGGAAGAATTCCATAAGTTTTGACAGATGCATATGCCTGTGCAACCACTATCACGCTAAGTATACATATATTTAAATGTGTACGCTCTACACATACATATGAATAGACATTATATATTCGTACATACAGACATTATATATATTGCTTATATATAATTGTATATGTATAATATGTGTATCTATGTCATATCTGTAAGTTGTTTATGTTATTTATTTACTTATATAATGTGTAGTGAAAACCTAGTTTCCAAGTGACATTGTGATGGAGTATGAAACACAGACAATTGGAAACCAGAAAACCTGAATATCGGTGTGTGAACAAGCCTGATAAAGGGACCTTTCCTGTATAACCAGCTGCTGCAGCCATTGAGAAATGAAGGAACAGAGCCAGGTGAAAAAGAGAGTGCTGAGCTCAATCTGTCCCCTGCCAGTTTACAAGAGCCAGTTGTAGGCATCCTTCCCCCACTCCTCACTGGATGATGGCCATGGTGGTAGCTTGAAATAAGCTCAGGTGAGGTTATTCATGCCACAGAATTCTGCAGATGCTACAGATCTGGGAGGCTTCGTTGCTCAACATTTAACAGCACAGCCTTGTTAAGACACCAAAATATTATCGCTTTAACAATAGAGACAGTCTTGGTGAAGTGGGCTCAGTCTAAGGCTCAGCTTTGGACGTGGACTTCCCATGCCCATCCAGGCTGTACTGGGTCACTGAGATCCACCCGAGATGGCCGGGCTCTCCGATAAGCTCGATGCACAGGCAAGAGTTGTCGAAACTCACGCTCTGCACAGACAGGCCTGCTCCAGAGGAAAGCAAGAGGGCTGTCTTGTCTGTTTACACCCTGTTCTTGCTTACATGCACCAGTCAGAGAGGCCACGCCTCTCCAAAGGCAGGAGGGTGAGGGGGTCAGAGAGGGGCTGCAGGTTTTCTGCTGGTGGGGCCCCTCTGCTTGAAAAGAGATGCTGCAGTGGGGAAGAATTCTCCCGAGTCCCCCACCCCACAACTCCGTGCACCTGATACTGAATTGAAGCGAATTTTGTTTCTCAAAAGTTCCTGGTGCCATCATCAGTGCTTTTATAAGATATTTTCCACTTTTTTAAAATAATTTTTAAAAATGGCCTCAGATCATTTCAAAGGGCCCTCTTTACAACTGTGGGTTTGGATCACTGTAGTTTGCTGCAACAACAGCTCGAGGTCTATTTCAGTGCGTTCACGGATTCTAAAGTGATGATCCTTTCTGTTCTGCAGCCCCACCATTCAGCAGGTCACTTTTGAGAACTTTTAATGGAGGCGACTGGAACGAGAGCCCTGACCTTCTTCTATCTGAGACCAAAGTCAGAATAAACAGATGAACTGGTATACGTATAAATAACAGCTCTATTCTGAAGTAAAGTTCTTTTTTCCCTTCTGCGTTGATGACGGAATCTCTAGGGGCAGGTTCTTGATTTGATACCATTCTATGATGGTTAAGGTCAGAGACTGTCAGAGATGAACATGACTGTCCATCTTCTGTGCTCCCATCTCTTTCACAGTCCTTCTCATTCTCTAATGTAACTTGTTTCTCATCAGAGGGTGATGAGTTCCTTGACGACAGGGGTTGTGTCTTCCATCAATATCCCTGATGTCCAGTAGAATATTTGGCATGGCGAGAATTTGCAGTGCCGATTAGATAACTCGGGGTGACTTGTGGTGAGTAAAGGCTGCTCTGAAGCACGTGCTTCCCTCATGGTGTAAAATGCACACACGTGGCAGGACAAAGCCACCTAGTGTCCATGCCTGGAGATCCAGGCGTTTCAGCAGAAAATCTAAAAACGTGAAACCAAACAAAAAAGCAATCATTGTGTGTTTTAACTAAAGGGAACCCTCTGATCCCAACTCGGTTCCCTAGTCTAATGTATCACCCTGTAGCCTATTAATGGAATTACCTCAAACATCAAGAGGAAAATCAGGATTCAGATGAGCACCGTCGCAATGACTGATGTGGAAATCGTTCTGTTTGATCCTCTAAAGTGAAAGGAATCCCCTGTGCAGGAGGCAGGACCTTCTTGCCTGGTAAGAACCGCTGATGTTTATAACTGCTATCAAGTGAGAGCAACCAGAGGCAGCATGATGATTTGCAAAACCAAATTTTGATTATCAAAAGAAAGCCAAATTGGAAGAGAAAGCAAAATTTACTTAACTAGAAGCAGTGTTGAGTAATAAAATAATTTATTTATAAAATCACTCAACGAATATTTGTAGATCCCCCTCTATATGTCAGAGTGTTTAAATCGGAGCAGGGAAAGACAGCAGAGATGGCTAGTTGGAGAGGAGTCAGTCATGTGATCAGACCACCTGTGTGCTAAGTGGTGCATATGAAGTTAGGCTCCTACCGGACCACAGAGACTGAGGGGAAAAAGAAATTCTGGACTTTCTAAAGTGCATCTTGATGATGTCATCTTGATGTCATCTTGATGATGACATATCACAGACATCACGCCTAGGACCTCGAGGTGTCATGCTTACATTCTGGGAACATTAGATAGATTGAAAGTCTGCTCTGGCATAATGGACAAATATTTCTTTTATAAAGAAATAGGTGAAGGAAGAAACAAATTTCAGTAATGTTACAGAATACTAAAATTCTAAATATGATAAAATAAGAATCTACTGTAGAGAAATTCTAGTCTTTTATTGCAATTCCTGTGTATTCAGGTACAACCAATTATAGAGATTACTGCAAAGTATTGTTTTTCTGTTCAGGACAGTTCTAACTTGAAATTTAAAAAAAAAAAGAAAAAGAAAAAAACAGGTATGCTGCCCTTCAAAAGTTCCTGATTTGGGGCATGGCCTGATTTTCCTCTTTGCAGAGTGTTTTTCTCTTTTATCTACAAAAGAAACGGATGTGGACTTCGGATCCACATTCAGCTCAGATAACCAAGGGTGGACCTTACTGTGGTAGAAAGAACATAACAAACTCTGGGTTACATATCAAAATATTTATTACTGTCTGACGGGGTGAAGGTGTGGTGGCTTTATCACCCTGTTACAGCTTCCCTCTGCCGCTCGAAGAGGAAGCATTCTACTGAATTTCCTGTCCTCATTAACCTTTTTTTCTTTTTTTCTTTTTTTTTCCCCTCTAGAAATAAGCTGAGCAGACTTGCTACTTCTAGTTGGGAGAGGTCACTGTCGGATTTATTTTATATTGAGATCACCAGAGTTCATAACCCAGAATCACTGAATAAATATTTATTATTGTCTATACTCTGGACACAGTGTTGGGTGTGGCTGAAGCAGCAAATTTGGATACATTACTTCTTATCGTCAAGAAATGACAAATCTTATGGAAGAGACCCTGTATGCTTATAGAAAACTGCAATTGTGTTTGACATTTGATCCATGTCCAAGAAAGGAGAAGAGAACACATTCTCTGGAAATTTAGAAGAGGTTTTGGTCCCTGGGATAGTGATCTTCACTAATCAAAGGAAGAATAATTTAGTTGAAAACCAAGCATTGACGTGCCAGCTAATGGAGTCTGGAGTGTCACATATCATTTATGTGCAATTGAATTTAAAAATAAAATCATACAAAGGACAAATTAAACTTAAAGAAAAGGTAAGAAAAGAAATAAAAATTAGAGCAAAAATTAATGAAATCAAAAACAGGGAAACAATAGAGAAAATTAACATAGTCAAAATCTGTTTCTTTGAAAAGATCAATAACATTTATCAACTTTAGCAAGGCTAACCAAGGAGAAAACAGGGAGAGGAGATACTACTTACCAATATCAAAAGTGAAGAGGGGATCATCACAATTGATCTCGTGGATATTAAAAAATAAAAACCGTTCTCTGAGTTCTACGCCCACACATTTCATAATATAATAAATTAATGAATTTATTGGAAGGAATAAACTACCAAAATTCATACAAGGAGATACAGATCATCTGAATAAGCCTAAATATCTTAATGAAATTGAATCAATAATTAATAACTTTCAAAAAAATGAAAGCCCAAATTTTTATTGGTAAATTTTAACAAATATTTAAAGAAAAAAATATATCAATTTTCCATACTATTCCAAAATACATCTAGTTTTTAGAAAATAGAATTGGGGGGAATATTTCCTTACTTTTTCTATGAGACCAGTATTACACTAATATCAAGGCCAGATAAAGACATTATGAGAATGGAAAACTACAGATCAGTATCTCTCATAAACATCGATGCAAAAATATTTCCAAAATGTTAACAACTAGAATCAAAGAATGTATAAAAAATATTATACACAATGACTAAGTGAGATTTATTCCAGATATGTGAAGTAGTTTCAACACTTGGAAATCAATTTCATCAACAAACTAATGAAAAATCAATCTAATTAATTGGTGCATCAAAAGCATTGACAAAATCCAATACCCATTAATAATGATACAGTGCTGGTGGGACTGCAAATTGGAACAGCCATTCAGAAAAACAGCATGGAGTTTCCTCAAAAAACTAAGAATCGATCTACCATAGGATACAGCAATCCCTCTACTGGGTATTTACCTCAAAGACTTGAAAACTCATATCTGAAAAGATATTCTCACACCAATGTTCATAGTAGCATTATTCACAGTGGCCAGGACATGGAAGCAACCAGTGTCCTACAATAACTTTTAACAACATGGATAGACCTTGAAATAACCATATTAAGTGAAATAAGCCAGACAGAAAAGGATGAAAATAACATGATATCACTTACATGTGAGATATAAACCTAAAAGCAACAAATGAATAGGACAAACAAACAGAGACTCATGGACATGGACTATAGACTAGTGCTTACCAGAGGGTAAGGGTTTGGGGGAGGGGGAGGTACATGGGGAAAAGAGGTAAATTTTCTGTCAAATATGTGGTGTCAGAAAGAAATCTAACTATGGGAGGTGAACACACAGTGTAAATATGCATTACTGTTAAAGTGTACAGCTGAAACTTATTGGATTTCGTCAACCAACGTCACCATAAATAAAAAATAAAATAAAATAATAAAATAAAATAAAATAAAAATCTGAAAAAAAAAAAGAAAAGAAAAATAACCTCTCAGAAAACTACGCATAGAGGCAAACATCCTCAATTTGATAACGAGCATCTACGAAAAGTCTCCAGCTAACATCTTACTGAATGGTGAGACTCTCTAAGATTGGGAACAAGGCAAAGAGATCCTCTCGCATCACTCCTTTTCGATATTGTGCTGGAAGTCCTTGCTAATGCAATGAGATGATTAAATAAGAGAATACATACAGATTTCAAAGGAAGAAACGAAAAAAAGTATTCACAGATTACATGATTGTCTATGTAAAAATACCAAAAAAATGGACAAACGCACTCTTGAAACGAACAGGCAGGGATCGCAAGATTGCAGGTTACAAGGTTAATGTAGACAATTAAGCTGATTGCCTAGATGCCAGGAAAAAATTACTTTGAAATTAAATTAAATTTAAATTTGATTTTAAAAGAAACCAATACCGATGCCTAAACTGGAAACAATTTGAGCAAATATGAATAAAATAAAATAATATTGAATTATAGCCCAAAGTATAAAATAAATATCTGTGAATCCACACTGATATAAATAAATGGCTAAATAATAGAGAAGAAGAGACAAATCTCCCATGCAGAAGAATTCCAAGTAATTTATACGGATATTCTACCCTTAGGAGGTGGAGCGTAACTCCCAAGTCCTTAAGTGTGAGCTGCTCACAGTGTGGAATGGGGGGAGAAATAATTTTACAGTGGAGATGTCTGACAAATATCACCTCAGCCAGATGATCGAGGTCAACGTCAACAGTAATAAATCATGTTGAAGCCTGAGAAAGGGTCACGGCCAACAGGAGACTTAAAAGACTATGTATAATATGGCACCCTGGAACAGAAAAATGATATTAGTAAGAGGTAAGAAAACATGAATAAAATATGGACTTTAGTTAATCGTAATGAATCAATATTAGTTTATAAATTGTAACAAATTTTAACACCAATGTAAATTTAATAATAGAAAAACTATGTTGGAGGTTATATAGAAACCTTTTGTATTATCTACCCAATTTTTTCTGTAAATTCAGAGCATGTCTGAATATAAAGTAAAACGTTATCAGTTAGTTCTGAGACGTAATCATGGCTGAATGCTGAAAATAAAGTTCTGAATGAACCCTGCATTGCAGTAAAAATATTCAACTTCTTTCTTCTTCTGTCTTATAGATGCCTGATGACATAGGAAAAGTCATTTAATATATTTTCAAATATCACTTTTCTCATCAGGGAAAATTAAGAGAGAAGTAACATAATACAAAGCAATTAATGTGAGTTAAGTAGAGAGTCACACTAACTCCAAAAGGCAAACCTAAAGAAAGTTCCAAATCATTGGTTATATTTAAAAATAATTGAACTGCTATATGAATGAATGTGTTCTAACTTAACTTTTGCTCCAGCCTAGTTTTATGATCTTCAGTGGGGCGGGAGGTGGGGGAAGACAAAAACGAAACTTTCTTTTGCTTTTTTTTTTTCTCATTTGTAAACTAGGAATAGAAATATTTCCTCCTTTAAGTTTGCTGTCAAAGAGACAATCACGTAGTGTTTAAGTAGCAACGATATATCTTCCCTACAGTAAGATCTGCCCCCATTCTTCCTACGGAAATCTTATCAACCCAATTTCCTCAATTCCTGATAAATTGTGCTTATTTCCTTAGGGCGTCTGTTCCTTCCTTCAGTCACCTGATTTTTATGAATCACCAAAGACTTTGTTAACAAATACTTTTGATGCATAAACTTAAACAAAACTCTATTTCGTTGAATAGAACAATCTGCTTTTGGAGGTAAGATGAATTATTAAATTTAAAACACTTTTAAACTAAGTTGATCTTACAACCTATTGCCTAGTGTATGAAATCACAAGCCTATTTTCTCCTATTTCTCCAGTGAATAAAATTCAGTGTATTCTTCCATGTTAAGCTTAAATATTATCTTGTTCAGGAAACATTTTTCACCTATCCCAGCATATTAAGATTTTCTCAGTGAGTACCTGTTGCGAGTAATTTTCTAAAACACTGCTGTAAGCTGCCATGCGTTTTCTCGATTCTTCCCATCAGGTGAAAATTCAATAACATGTTGGGTTAGAATTGTTCTATATTCTCCTGAACCCCCTTTTCTCACACACACACACACACAAACGATGCCTAGCACCTAACACGCTTTCCACATACTGGGTGGGTGTTGCATTTGTAGCCTAAATGCTTGAGTGTTATGATATCCCTCAATTGAATTTTGAGTTCCCCGAGCAACTCACAGTGATAGGAACCGTACTATTATTTATTTGCTTGTTTGTTTTTATTTATCCAGTGTCTTTTAGAGTATTTGACACATAACAATCATTCGATATACATCAAAGAGAGAGATAAAAAGGAGGGAGGGGAGAGAGGAAAAAAAGGTTGAAAGCAAAGAAAAGCGATTGTATCCTCTTCTGAGACATGACATTGTAACACCGAGTGCAAGCAAAGAGGGCTGCTTTGATCCTCAGCTGGGGTGAGACCAGGAAAACGCTGACCTTCAGAATGTGAGGCTGGAACAGAAGCGTTGTTATAAAAGGCAGCAATTGGGAAAGAAATCAGAAAAGCAGAGTCGATCATCAAAATGACTGGACAAGCAAAACTGTCACAGGAAGAGCCATACATAAAACCACGCTGGAAGCTGGGAAAACCTGGGAAGAGCGAGTATTCTGAACAGATGAGAAGGCAGGGCCAGTGACAACCTTCAGCAGGTCGTGTCCTGAACGACCCTGCAGGGTGCTTACCCTGACTCCAGACACCTCGGTCAGGATGCCTTAAATTTAGTGACACCAGTTGGAAAACAATAAGGTCATTGATAAGAGAAAAAAATATCAAGAAATGAATAAGAAATGAATGGAGCAATGGTTAAAGTGATTAGGCACGAGCCATCCATGGGGCCCTCGGGGGGCCATCAGCATCCGCTCACATACCTACATCATAGCCACAGGGTTAGAATGAAACGAGCCTTCGACATACTGACAAGAAAATTTGAAAGCAATATGTAGCAAAGGTTATAGATGTTTCGCACTTTGAGAAACAGTGCCTACGGATATATGTAGTCTGTTTAAAGCGGAAGTAATTGCCTTTCTCACCATTTCTGGAAAGTTCTTCAGGCTGGATCGCCCCCTTCCAGGAGGAATCTAAAATCAAATCAGCATTCTAAACAAAAGTAGGAGGGTGTAAGGTGTGTCAAGAAGCCATGACCTCTCAGGGGCCACACGCTGGGTGTGTGACGCCCCGAATATTTTTAAGCACAGGTGAGGGTTGGTATAGGGCCTGGGAGGACCCGCAGCTCTAGGTCAAGCCCTCCAACATCCATGATTGCATCTCACTGTGAAAGAGAGAAATTGACAGACAGAAGGTTAGCTTTGTGCTCTTTGTGGTTTTGAGACAAATTGTTTCTTCCTAAAACCCTTATTGAACTTGCCATGAAAAGCAGAGAAAACAGGAACGGACCTGGACCAGAAGATTTACCATCTGAACATGTTCATTCTGCTAATTAAATACTCATCACCAGTCTATGGAGATTCTACTTGGCAAGGCCATTGAAATATGCAAATCGTTATTCATCCATCGTTAAAATGTTTAGCCCATCCCAGCATCGGCCGTGAGACACTAAAAAGACAGATCTAAAACGCTCTTCTATCCTTAATTCTATTTTTACCCTCCAACAAATGAACAAAGTATTTTGAGACATTGTTCTTGTGCAGATGTCTGAAATGCAAGTCTTGGCTTTTCTGCAGGTACTAAAAAAAGCTGTTCTTCATACCTTTTTTTTTTTTCCCCTGGCTTGATGTACACCTGTTCTCTGAGTCCTTGTTCTGTAAGGTATAAGGTTCAGGCCTATTTCTTTACAAATTTTAGACTTCAAATCTAACCAGAGGAGAAAAATCAACAGAATCCTTGGGCCCAAGGTGCAAGAAGATTATTAATTAATTCCCTGTGTCTCAAGTGAATTAGCAAGCACAGTTTTTAACCACTATGAAAAAATTCATGTATTGCAAGGCAACTTTGAAATGAAGTATTTTGGTGAGAATTTAAATATTACGGCTATTTTTCTTCTTTAATAATAGCCTTACATTCCAAAGAAATCTTTGGTACTATAAGAATTCAGGGATAATATAAAACTAAGAGGAAAATACAAATTATTTTTCCCCCACTGGGCTCAGTTTAAATAACAAATCGGTTGAAGAATAAGAACATCATGTTGCAACTCTCCTATTGTTATAGATGCTGCTGTAAAATCCTGCTTATAGAATTTAGACACATGACACATAATTGAGAGAGAGATGTAAAATAGGCTGATAACAAGGAAAATCACTAACAATAACAGGAAATATCAAAATCTCTCAAGCTTGTCAAGACACTTCTTTACTTAGTAGTAACAGACTCTTGGAAATAACGCCAAGATTTTTAAAAGAAACAAGCTTCGAATCACAAAGTAGTATGTGGTAGGTGATCTAATAAAGTGTGTGGACTCATAAAAGAGAGGGAGAAAAAATGAATATTTTAAGCGAATCATGGAAATTATTTTTCTGAAAGTATTAGTGTCCTTTCATCTTAAAAAAATTATTTGGGAAATATTTATTGACTCATATTAGCAATACTAGGGAGCAAAATAAAGCATGTAACATTTATTCCAAGAATATTTACGAACGCCTACTATGTGTCAGGCATCTCCCTAGATCTCACATAATAGTGAAAGTTTAAATAAAAATGCATGTCGGTTGGAGAGCAGATGACCGTACATTTAACTCAAAGTCTGTAGTCATCTCTGGTTACTGCTGCTTCCCCAATCCTTTCTACGACCCTTTTTTTAAATTCTATGAGACATTTCAGTGAATTGAAAATAAATACTCAAACAAATGCTTATACACAAACGTTCATAGTAATGCTATTCAAAATATTCAAAAGGTAGAAATAGCACAAACATTCGTTGATGAATGGATAAACGAAATGTCTATACACTGGAATATGATTTATCATAATAAGGAATACAGTGTTGGCACATGCCGTAACATGAATGAGTTAGACAGTGTTATCCATGAAAGAAGCCAGGTACAAAAGGCCGCCTACTGTTTGAAATGAAAAGCATATCGATGGTTGCCAGGGGCTTGAAGTAAAAGTAGGAACTACAGAGTAACTGCTTAGTGGGTAAGTAGGTTTCTTTCTTTCTCTTCCTTCCTTCCATCCTTCCTTCCTTCCTTCCTCCCTCCCCCGTCCCTCTCTTCCTTCCTTCCTTCCTCTTTCCTTCCTTCCTTCCTTCCCTACTTCTTTTTTCCCCTCTCTTCCCTCCCTCCGTCCTTCCTTCCTCCCTTCCTTCCTTCCTTCCTTCCTTCCTTCCTTCCTTCCTTCATTCCTTCCTTCTTTTCTTTCTTTTTAGCGTAGAAAACTTTCTGTAAATTGATAGAGATAGCGGTCACGCAACATTGTGAATATACTACTAGATGCTGCTCAGTTGTACACTTGAAAATGGTTGGTGTTACGTGAACTTTACCTGAACCCAACACCTGTTAAAAATAATAACGTTTTTCCAAGGTCTGGATGGGCTGAGAATACAAATTGCTGTGCTGTCTAAAGTAGGTCATCACATGTTTGATTTGATGGAGGCAACTGTCAAAATGGCAGAAATCACTGAAATTGCCAAGTCTGGTTGGGGAACCATGTCTAGACATACTGCCAGCCAGGCATTTCTTTACTTCAAAATGATTACCGTGGAGGTTGTGTTAGGGTTTTGGACCTGTCTGTCGGTTGACTGAAGTTGCATAGTGAGGAGAATGTTGTATAGAAGCCAGGAGACAACAGTTTAATTTTAATTTACTTCAGGTCTCCAGCTGGACTTAAAGTTTGGAATAATAGCAATGATTTCCAAGAAAGAAGCTGTGACATAATTTGGGAGACCCTCAAATCCACAGTTCGATAGAAATTAATAATCTATTCATCCTACATACTCAAGAAATATGCATGAGAGATGAACCATCTTTAACCAGCAATTTAAAAAGTCATTGCTACATCTGTCTTCGTTCACATAAATCAGATCATCGATTGTTATTTCTTCTTAATGTGTGGACTCATACAGCCTGTAGAGTGGAGATGGCCGACCTCCCTCACAGAGATCGGGAGTATATTTAAACTAATGACTAATTTCTTGGAAAAGACATACTTTATTAAATCCATAAAACCTAGATCCTTAAAATCTAAGTTTCTTGAAAGAGAACAAATAAGACAGGGAGAAACCTTAGAAATCAGATGTAATTAGAAAATGAGTGAAATAGATCCAGCCCTATTGATTACTACATCCTTCTTAGTCTTATCGTAATTAGCTAAAATTTGTCTGTAAATCCATTTCTCCAGGTACCTAGGATCAAAATTTGAACATTGTTCTATCTTCTCTTTTTATGAAATACTCTCTCCCACTTTTCTCTCAAATTAATTATACCGACATCTGTAGTATTTTAATTTTTCTAAATGAATCTGTCATTGACTTCTATTTTGTGATTTCAGTATCTTCGTGGTAGGCATATTAACCAGGATTCTCCAGAGAAACAGAATCAACAAGAGATCATATACATATATATGTAATCTTTCTATCTATCTATATAAATATATGGTGAGATTTCTTATAGAAATTGGCTCATGTGATTATGGTAGCCGAGAAGTCCTGTAATCTACCATCTGCAAGCTGGAGACTCAGTCTGAGTCCAAGGACCCAAAGAACTGACGTCCTACGGCAAGAGAACATGGGTGTCCCACCTCAGTGATAGGGGAAAGTTAGAGACAACAGGTGTTAATTTCCTTGAAGCTGAGGGAGTGAATTCACCCTTCCTCCACATTTTCGTTCTATGTGGGCCCTCAGTGGGCTAGATGAAGCCACTTACAGACGGGAGGGCCAATCTCTTTACTCAGCCTACCGATGCACATGCTGATCTCTTCCTGAAACACTCCACGGTCACACCCGGAATCAATGTTTATCAGATGTCCAGGCATTCCTTAGCTTAGTCAGGCTAACACAGAAAATTAACCATCAGAGGAGGCAAACAATTTTTATCTGGAAATTAAAAGGTCAGTGGTAGAACATGTTGTGATTCACATATATCATACCATCTACTGCCCTATTTTATAGTATGTTAATTCATTTTGTCAGAGCTCGTACCACCATCTTGGGAGACCTAAGGATGTAGTTACTTCTATTAGAGGGGAATGTTTACAAATTCTAAGTCTACAAAGACATGTCTTCATCCAGGTGAAGACATACTAGGGGGATGTATGAAGAAACCTACTAGTGATGATGTCAATTTAACAATAGGTGCTATTTCCCTTGAAGAATATCTCTGTCTCCAACTTTCCCCTGTCACTGAAAGCACTTTGCTTGGGATTCCCCTTTATTCCTATTGTCCTATCTCCATTTGGTTTGACGAAACAGTTCTCAAACAGCAGCCTTGTACTGTACTGAGATGCTGCTTTCAGGAACTATCCTTCTCCATGAACTTCCGGGATTGCCTTGAGCTATCCCAATCGATGCTTTGCCCAGGTACATGGAACTTATAATTCTGACTTCTCTGAACTAAGAATCTCTGAGGCTGTGTTTCCAGTGAATCCGCAGATGCGGTTTGAGTTAGGGAGATTTTTCTGCTCTCACTGTTATACCGATCCAGTTATACCCACAATTAGCTGCGGCCTAATAAATCTGGGGTTATGTTGTTTGTGTTCCTGTCTCCCCAGAATCTAAGTCTTCCTGCTTCAAAGTTTGTGCGAATTCATCTCTAGATCCTCCATGTTGGGCACTTAAGAAATGCTCAATAAATGTTTTATTGACTATAAACCTGTATTGACTAAAATATAGCAGACATAAAAGAATTACATAGAGCATTATGAAATAAGAAAGACCACGGTAAGAGTCATACATAAGGCACATAAAGACTTCTGTCGGGACCAAACAGAAAATAAGGACCACCTACCTGCCTACTATGCAGAATTTTGTGAAGATCAATAAAAAAAAATGTGGGAATGAGTGATTTGAAAACTTAAATATCAGTTTCATTCCTCCTTTTGAATATCAAAAATTCCTGGTTTCTAAACTAAAATCCCCCAGTGTGTGCATTGCTAACAACTGGCATAAGGCCATGTTAAAAAGCTACATGGATTTTATTATTTAATTGTTTCCCACTAATCAACACACAAATGTTTGTAAGCGTGTGGTAGTGCTTATAAATTCTCTTAGTAGAGGACTGGACAAAGGGTATGCACACAGCATAGTCTCTGTCTTCAAGAGACATTGCCATTATGGTGAGTACGGGTCACAACTTCATCTCTGCTATAGAAACAATCACTGCTAATAATAATAATAATAATAATAATAATAATAATAATAATATGAAGAAGAGGAAAAGAGAAGAAGGATAAGAAGGAGGAGGAATAGGAGAAGGTGGAGGGGGAACAAAATTAGTAGTAGGAACCAATTACTCGCATATATCGAGTGCTGCGTTAAGAGATTTATATGGGTAAACTCACAGGTACCTTATAATGATTTTACTCAAACTTACATTGGGGTTTAGCAAGTTGAGTTACCAGATGAGCAAGTCGAAATAACTTGACCAAGGTCAGAGATGGCACCATATATAAAACTTTGCTTCCAGGCTATCTGAATCTCAAGGCCTGGATGCATATTCTGATCATTTTACAGAATAGTCTTAATTTCATTGTGTGACTGAGAAACTAAAACTCAGCAAAATGGCCCAAGTTCAAAAGAGCTGGGGGTAGAAGAGGCATTGACGGACATGGTTCCCTAGGACCCCCCCACACGGAGCCCCTTCTCCATGTCATGATACCCATTATCTTGCCAGGGCTGCTGTCTTTACTTTGCCAGTGATCTGGTCACAGGCTCAGTGCTGACCACCCCTTCCTCGTCCCTGATGCCTTTACCATTTAAATGACCACGTGACGGAAATAGTAGAGTTCTCTTTGGAACAGTAGAAAAAGAGTAAGCGTTGAAATAAAAAATTTGCTATAAATCTCGTCTAAACCATTTAGCAGCTTTGCAACCGTGAGTAAGTTATTTATGTTTTCTGTGCTTGCACTTGCTCGGTTTCTTCCTCCAACCACATTTATCCGGTGCCAGTCCTGCTCCAACATCTTTCTAGACTCAAGAGAGCAAGTGGTAAACACAGCTGGGCCTTAGTCTAAGGGAACAGATATTCTCATGGGGCATATAAATAATAATTTAAAAATGCATTAAAATGTAAAGAATGTATAAAAATAAAGCAAAACAAGAGGTGAGTGAGGGGATGAATCTTACAGACAAGGTGACCATAAAGGCTCGTAACTAAAACACTATTATTTTATCTTGTGTTGAAATACAATGTCAATAAGCCGTGGATTATGCGTTTTGTTTCCAGACTCAGAGGCCACCCTGTAGAATGGTCAGCTAAGATCTTTCTGGAAACATGACAGTCCTTCTCAGATTTAATACTTAGGCTCCGATTTCTGCAGACAAGAGGCAGTGATCTTAGAAGTGTGACTCTCAGCGGTGCTGTCTGTTTGAGAAGTGGTTGACTCTTTTGTTCCGTGGCCACCAGTTGGGGCTGGGCCTGGAGGAATGGTCTTTAAACAGAGTCCCTGGGGAGGCCGGCAAAGCAGGGCCAGGATCAGAGCTAAAGTTGAAGGGGGATTTGCTCCAAGTGGGAGACAGATAATGAGAGGATTAACTCAGGTCAAGGGGAGAAAAATGTGAGAGAGAAAAATGGACACAAAACAGATGCGTATTGGAATAACAAGTGAGCGAACGTCACCTTTTCTGCTGCAGATGGCACAGCCCACTGCAGGCACTCAGCAGCGGGTCGGAGATCTTTCTGGAAATGCCCATCTCCCAGGAGACGGCAGGAGGGTTCCAACTCTGAGTTCAGAGAGGCCCACTCGTCCCTGCAAACAGCTGGAGAACTGCAAGTCTCACGTTCAGAGCTGGCAAACGCACTGTAGAGGGAGAATACAATTGCTTCCACAGGGAAAGTCTCGCTCAGTCGATTGCAAACTGGATCAAACCAAGCTCCAGAGGCATACCCCGTTTGCAAACGTAATCGTGCTCCGGTGAGGAAATTGCCTAGATCAGGGTTTGCAAATTCAATGATCCTTTTCTTAATTCTTTGAGAAGCTTCTATGTGCCAAGGACTCCTTTCGGTGCTGGAAACTGACTATTGATTGCAATCTCTGTTTTCTTAGAATGGAACTTACATACTTAGGGGCGACATGGCAGACAATAAACAGAGAATGTGCTAAATATAAAGTATGTCAGATGGTGACAGATGCTGGGAAGGATACAGAGCGGGTTAAGAGGCTGAGCGAGTGCCAGTGTGAGGGGTGAGTGGGGAGGGGGTGATGACAGTGCTGTCTGAGAATGGGGTGACCAGCCAGGCAGGGAGAGGGTCCGCTCCGTGCCCTCTGGGGATAGCACTTGCCTGGCAACTAGGAGATCAGGAAAGACCAGCACAGCTCAATTGAGATGAGCAAAGGACGGAGGTGTATTGGAGGTCTCAAAAGGGAGGGACACGGGTCCTGCAGGCCAGGTAGGCCATCTCAGAGTTCAGTGAGATAGAAATCCACGGGAAGATTGAGAGCAGAGAAGTGACACAACGAGATCTGAATATAATTTAAAAAAAAAAAGTTTTCACTAACAATTGATATATATCATTTTAGTTTCAGGTGTACAACATAGTGATTAGACATTTATACAACCTACTCTGTGATCACCCCGATAAGTCTAGTACCCATCTGACCCCATATATAATATTATAATGTTATTGATTATATCCACTTGCTGAGATCAGAAGAACTTTGGAAGCAAGTTGAGGTGCTGGCATCAAGGGGAGATCAGGGGTTCATTATTGGGTTTACATTATTGAGTTTGACACATCTATTGGACAGTGGAGTAGTTTTTTTCTGGAGGCCAAGTGCTATTCTGTGGGTTTTCTTCTCTCTTGCTGACTCTAATAGGTAGGTAGAGGCTGAGCAAAGTGCTGCCAGGTGCAGGATTCAAAGATTCATCTTGAGTCAGAAGGAGAAAGCCTCGACTGATCAGCAATGCTGACTATGGCTGTGGTGGCAGAGAGTACGTATAGTCAACATCCCTATTTTACCTTGATGATCTACTTTCAATGAAGTTCTTATCATTCTTTAAGAAGCGTCATGAATATATATTTTTTTAATACCACAGGTACCTAGAAGAAAGAATTGTGCTTAAACCTCTCACCAACAAAGGTCTTAGTCACCTATATTGAATTGATAGGTGATAAAGTAGAGATACTGGAGACCATCATGGAAAAGGCAGACACCTTGTCACCTCCGCCATGTGACTGAGCTTTAATGAGACCTCTTTCTCCCTTTTAAAACTGGAACAAGCACTGGAAAGAAGAAAGAGAGCTTAGAATTATTATCCTTTACTGGAAAAATAAAGCTGCCTACATTTCTATTATACAGTTGAGTCTTCGCAAACTCATTGAAATAGGAAAGGAAGTGGGAGAAACAGTAGACGGCAAAGGTGCATGAATAAAATTAGATTAACGGGACATTAGAAGTCAGATTGGAACCAATTCAGAGACGATCCAGCCTCTCCATTCTAAGGAGAATGATTTTGCTCCTGTCAGCTACAAAGTTCCAGGTGGAAATGACCACCAAAGGACCGACTTCAGAAATAAACAACCGCCAAGAGACCTGTTCTCGTCACTGGAGTTCTACCATTATTTAACTAAGAAACTGTGGCCAAATCACTTTGTGATGTTTAATTGTCTCAATTGTTGGAAAAAAAAAAAACATTGTTATTATGAAAAAAAGGGGAGGAAGAGGCATTATTGAGATGATCTGAATGTAAGTTGCTGAATGAATGAAAAAGTAAACGGTGAATGCAAAACGAAGTGGGGGATTGAAGAAGGAGCTGATGGAGGCCAGAGATGAATTAGGGATGTGTTTGCTCTGTTGTAATTTGGTGAAAATGAACACCTGCATCAGCAGTAGAGCTAGCAAGGGAAGCAAAGGGCACCGGAGGAGAAACTTTGATGATGGTAGACTTACACCGGGACATTGAGATCTAAGTTTCGGGTGCTTTTTTTACATGACAATAAAAATACACAATCAGACTTGCCCACTGAAAGCATCTTTACTCTCAGTCAGCCAGCCTGCTCCAGTGTTGTTAGAGACCACCGAATTATATGGGGAAGGAACTTTGCATGTTCTCAAACAGCCTATTTTTAGGAAGCGTGAATAATTGCTCCAGATGGCTGTTTAAATCTGCTGGCATTGTTTCTACTGTACGTTCATTGTTTAGAAACCCATTTTGTTAGATTTCAAAGAGAAGTACAAAGTTGCAATCATCCTCATATTTAGCATTGATCTCTTTCGTGAGCTTTTAAAAAAATCTTCCACTGAGAGAAGGTTGACAGAGATGCTGATATGAAGATTTTTAATAAATTACTTTAGTGGTGGAACCTGAGACCTCCCTCCTCCAATGGCTTCTGTGTGTGTGTGTGTGTGTGTGTGTGTGTGTGTGTTTTAACTTCCAATGGTTGCTCTGTGTGTGTGTGTGCGTGTGTGTGTGCATGTTTGCCAATATATGATAATACCTTGTATGATTGCCTTGATTTAATTTTTTATGAGTTCAAAATTATTCAGGGTAAAATGATTCAATAGAGAGTCGCTGGTCTTTTTATTTACTGCAGCAAATGAGAATGTGATTTTTCTTCTCTCTCTCTTACTCCTTCCTTCCTTTCTTCTTTTCCCCCTTTCTCCTTCCTTCTCTCTCTCCTTCTTTCCCTCTTCCTTCTCTCTCTCTTCTCTCTCTCTCTTCCTCTCCTTTATTGGTTCACCCATTTTTAAAATTGATTTGTTCATTCTTTTAAGTTCTTTTTTATACACTCTAATTAGTAAACCATAAATAAAAGTTTATTTTCCCCAAACTGTCAAGTGTATTATACAAAGCAGAATAAACAAATAGTTGTTTCTTCCAACAGAGTAGGTGCAGGCCCAGGTCATTATCTTCGAGGATGAATTCTGCTGCTAGACCCACCTGTGAAGCAATGTTTCCCAGCCATGACCTTCGTGGACCCTCTAACTCATCTCAACTCACATTTTTTTTTGTTACAAAATATCAGTAGACTCTAGACACAGTGGAACCAAAAATGTAAATAATTAAGAATAAATTGATTGAGAAATCTTCAGGAACTTTATATATAATTATAATTTAAAAATATAAAGTGGCATTAAATAGAGATAGTCAAGATATATTTAGGAGATATAAGTAGATATTTATATTATGAATTTAAATGAGAAAATCATGTTACAAAGTTTTTAATTCCACTCAAATTAATAACAGTTTTAAAAAAACAGAAACTTAAATGTCAATGGAGTTTTAGACAAGTGTGACAAAGGTGTTTTCCAGCTGCTCTCACAGAATAAATAGCAGAAATGCAAAAAATATACACACACACACACACACACACACACACGTACACATATACATATATACACACACATGTACACATATACATGTATATATGCATGCATGTATATATGTACATACATATGTATGTACATACATGTATTTGTGTGTATACATGCATGTATATGTATATATATAGTAGAATGCCTTGTCTTACTATTATTAAAATTTATAAAGTTAAAATAATTAAAATGTTATGATAACAGTACAGAAATGAACAGGCAAAATGATTCAATAGAAAACTCAGAAATTGAACCATGTTTGTGAATACAGAATATATAAAAGTTGTGATTCAAATGATTGGAAAGAATATATTAGTTAAAAGAAGTATTGAAAAAATGACATTGTTCTGGAAATATGAGATTTGATCAATATCTCACTATCTATACCAAATGCTGTACACATTTATTAATATGTTAATAAAAATGTAAATAAAACAATTCCAGACAATAATATAGATATGTATGGATATTAATTTGTAGAGGAAAACTTCCAAAGTAGGGCTCCAAAGTCAGAAAAAAATACTAAAATATTTGTTAAGTAAAAATCTAAGCAATACTATACTATAGAAGTTATTAAAAAATTAAAAAGCATATGACGAATGAGGGAATATGTAAAACAAATGTCAGGAAAAGAGTTAGTGTTGCCATGAGCCAGATAATGCTAATCAGTAAAGGAGGAAAAAGATGAGCAGCCAATAGAAAAATGTGTTAAAGTTATGAATAGGCAATTCATTACAGAAGAAAGAAAAATCGAACATTCGACCCATTCTCTCAATTAACAAGTATTTATCAATTATCTATGTTGTGGCGAGAACCATCGAGGAGCTAGGAATAACACAGAATGGAGAAATACAATGTGCCAGGTATCTGTTTACGAAAGGGAAACGAATTAAAATATAAACTACGTTCAGATAATAGCAGGTACTATTAATGCACCAAAACAGGATACTGCGATTGGAGCAGGGACTCCTTGGTTAGGGTCTTTGGAGAAGACCTCTCTGGTGACACGTGAGCTGAGACTGAATCAGTAGGGGGCAGTCGTGCAGTGATCTCAGGAAGAGGAGCAAATAACTCCTTAAGGAACTGAAGAGGGCCATGGATAAAGCTCAGGAGTGTGAGGTCAGAGCAAGGAAGAGCTGTGGGAAGGAGTTGATAGGCAGAGTATGAAATTCGATCAGGCAGGTAGGAAAGGTCCCTATCTAATAGGATCATTTAGATTTTATTTTAATAGCAGCAAGATCTTATTGAAAGGATTTTACGTGAAGAAGGTGATAGACCGAATTCACTTCATTAAGAGATCCCTTGGCTGCTCCATGGAGAAGGGATTGTTGGTGACAATTGAAGGAAGACAAAGAATTAGGAAGTAAAAACATTGGGGCAGGCAAGAGGTGATTGTGACAGAATAAAGTAATAATGACATTTTCTACTTATGATATCGGCAAAGGGATTGTGAAAATGAACGTTCATGTATTTGTGTACATGTCTATACATTTGTATGTATATGTACATACAATATTGTCATGTTTTACAGATTTGTACAATTATTTAGCAATATTTATTAAAGTCCTACTAAACAGCTGTATAAACCTTGACCCAGAAATTTAACCTCATAAAAATATTCCAGTAAAATAATTGAATCGATTCCCGAAAACTTAATACCATAATTTCATCTCGGATCTATTTATAATACAGAAAAGTGAAAGTGCCTGAACTAACCTTCAAAAGAGAATTGGTAAATAAATCATACTTTGTTCATTTCACAGACTGATTACTCAGAAATCATTAAAAATGATTTTGCAAACCTCCACTTAATGAAGTGAGGTAGCATTTAGTGATCAATTTTGCTAATACATGTGTCTATACATATATGTAGAAAGCACGAAATAATTATAAACTATAATATTAATTATTATGATTTAGGAGTACGAAATTACCTAATTTTTGATATACATATTTGCATTTTGTTATGCTTCCACCATGTGAGAAAATAATAACTTTTAAAACTTACTTTTAAAAGAGACAAGTAAAGACACAATCTGCATTTAATAGATGGTATAGTATCATTAACACTATATGACATCGCTATCAAAACGATTTGTACTTTATAGATATTATGAAACCTTTATAATGACCAGGTTTAACAAATAAATAAGCTTACGTTGTTGGGAAACAGAGATAGGGAGACCACCTTCACAGCCGAATAACCACCAGTGTTGGTGTATGTCGACTGCCCTTTCATCGTCTCTCAATGCCTGTTTGACGAGACAACACCACTGAGCTACACTTGTAGCTCCGCTCAAAGAGCAGAGGGATAACCCAGGACTGCAGCCCATTCCCATCAGCTGGGACACTCTTCTGCTTTATTTTAACTCAGTTCTGAAATTCCTCACTTCAGAAAATTCTCTGAACCCAATGAGGAAGGGTTAGAGATGGCCCCTCGGGGTTCTCTCAGCCCCCTACCCTCTTTGAACACAGCTCCGTTTATGTGTCTGTCCTCTCTGTTAGACCATGAACTCCTAGAAGGACAGTAGATGCTGTCTACGCTTCCTTAGGGTCTGGGCCAGACACTAGGACACAGGAGGTACTAAATTTGTGTTGGATGAACTGAAAGAACAAAGTGTCACCACGATTTGTGTAAATATAAACATATATATACACACATATGCATACATACATACTTACATATACACATATATATATATATACATATACACACACACATAAGATATTATTATAGGAATGAGTAATTTATACATTACTTTTTAAAAACAAATGAATCAAAAAATATTCTATATCCTCTGTCATAAAAGAGTTGCACATTAAAGCAATGAGATCCTACTACACATCTACTAGAACCCCAAAATACCTGCTGACACCAAATGTTGCTGAGGATGTTCATTGCCGGTGGGACAAGAAAGCCTCGTGACCTGTGACGGACAGCTTAGCAGTTCTTACAAATCTACGCACACCCTTACCATATAATCCAGGAGTCATGCTCCTTGGAATTATCCAAATGTGTGGAAAATTGATGTCCACATAAATGCTGCATGCAAATATGTATAGCTCTTTATTCATAATTGCCCCAAACTGTTAGCAAACAAAATGTATTTCAAAAAGAAAAAAAAAACGGTGCTACATCTATACACTGGAAACATTTTCTCAGCAATAAGAAAGAAATGAGCCATCGAGGCATGGAAAAGATGTGGGGTGACCTTCAGTACACACTTAGTTAGAGATACCAGTCTGAAAAGGCTATACTATATGATATGGCATTCTGAAAAAGGCAAAACTGGACACAGTAGCAAGATTAGCAGTTGCCAGGGATTTGAGGGTTGGGGCGGGGTGGGGGGGAGAGAAGGATGAACAAATGGAGTACAGGGGATTTTTAGGGTAGCAAACTATCCTATATGATGCTATAATGGTGGATACATGACATCGTACATTTGTCAAAACCTACAGAACTGTACAGAGCGCGAACCCTAATGTAAACTATGAACTTTAGCTAATAATAACATATCAGTATTGGTTCATGAATTCTAGCAAATGTACCACAGCAATGCAAGATGCTAAAAATGAGTGTGGGGGAGGAGGTATGTGACAACTGTACTGTTTGCTCAATTTTGTGAACTGATAACTGCTCAAAACGATTAAGTCTATTAAGTAACAAAACGTGGATGGATGGAGGCTCATTTTAAAGCTGTCTCAACCTTATCGTTAATGCAAATAAGAACCTGAGTGATATTTTAATTGACTACAGAACGGGGTATGAGTAACTCTCCGCAGTGCTACAGTACTCCATAGCCTGAAGAATGGCACGTCCTGGGATAGACCACGTGCAGTTAGGTGCTTAACAATCAGAGTCTATTGCCCCTTTGTGTAAACACCTCCAATGGTTTCCCATTGCGCTTTGAATAAAATCCAACTCGCTGGGTCTGGCATGAGCTGGCCACCTTCTACCCACCCGTTGTTCAGTATGCTGTTGCTCCATCAGCCTTCTGTCTGTTCCTCTTTCCTTCCAAGCTCACGTGAAACTCACACTTGCTCTTTCTACTTCCTGAAAACATCTTTCATTGCTCTGTTGTCTCCTTTTCGTATTTGTGGATATGAACAAGAAGGACGCATCCTTTCCTCTCTCTCTCTCTCTACCAAACCTGCTCCCACCATCTAGTCACTCTCTCCAACACAATCCTGTTGAATTTCTTCATTGTGCTCATCTCTAGTCAAGCATATTTCATTTGTGTCTGAAGCTGGCCACTAGCAGTAAGCTCCCCCCAAAAGCAGGCATCTTGTTTGTCTTTTCACCACTGTCTACCCAGTGCCTAGTAGAGCATAGCAATCTAGTTAGGTGGTCCTGGAGTCCGGAATCAATTCTCAGTATGACCACATATAGAGAAGAAGTTCAAGTGACAACTTCCATTCTGCAAGACCTGGCTTCCTCTTGTATACATGGAGACCTTTCAGAGTACTTGAAATCTAAAGTCTTTTTTAACTCTGAAATCCTATTTTCTTTATGGTTCAGAATGATTGAGGTTCCACCAGAGAGCTGCTAATTCAATGTATCCTATTAACAGTGCAATTTCTGGGATGATGTATGTCAGTTCGGCATACTGGAACCACCTCTCAGAGTGACATTGTCACACATCTGGTCAAATAAATTAGTGTTCCCATCTGGATCGATGTTTTTGGCAGGAACATCAAGTACTAATGCCATACGACCCTTCCATCATAAAACAGAAAATGTGTTATGATTTTGTACCATCAGGCAATGAAACCATTGGCTTTCCATTTTCCTGTTTTTCTTTCCTTCTTTTTTTTTTTTTTTTTCATGGAGTCATCCATTAACCTACACCTGGCACTTCCAGTCATAAAAGGGGATACTCAATCTCACATGTCTACATGTGGCGGTGTGTGTCTTTTTCTCTATCCTGTTTCTGTGGAAAGCATCTGCGTGTACTAGGTCAATAGTTTTTTTTTAAGTAAAATATGTTCCAGTATTACAAAAACAATGCCTGCGATTTGAAACTCCAATGGATATTTTTGTTGGGAGAAGGCAGAATCCTGAGAGGACCCCACATAATTCCAACCGTTGCTGCCTTGAAGAGCAGGAAGTCTGCTTTCTGGAGTATGTACACATTTTCCACCAGGAGGGTGATAGGCTCATTTTTCCTTCCCTCACAAAGGTAAATTCAGCCAGTAACGAGACGACGTCCATTCATATCCAACGATCTCCTGCCTTGTATGTATCTGCCTCTTGCTTCAAATTTCAACTTAGTTGATCATGATGGACTTGAACCAGCCCTTAGACACTGTCACATCTCAAGGACTTTACCCTTCACTCTCCTGCTGGAAGTAAGGTAGCTTGGGGAAGATGAGTCACTGGTAGCAAAGTAATGGCTACTTCATAAAGACAGTGCTGTCTGCTGAAAAGTCCCAGAAACATCCACACAGCAGAGTGATGAATGATGTTTGAGATCTTTCAATCAATGGTGTGAAATCACACTGTTCTCTCTCAGCCAGAGCTTAGTAAGGAAGATACTAGGGGTGAAAAACTGAAAAGAGAGAATTGAAAGAAAAGGATTAACTATTAACCCAAGTCAAATATAAATCTAAATAATCATTTATATTTCCCAGATATACATGAGCGCTGAAAACTCTTACAAGGAGACAAATAGCACATTGTAAAATGCCTTACACATATCTTTGCTTGTAAACTCTAGTTTTCTTTTTCTATATTATACAATCAACTTCAGATTTAATTAGCTTCACTCCAAAAGCAGCTGCATTTTGAGCTTTCTGTATGCATAACACCTGGGGTGAATGGACGCTGTCTGTCACTTCACAGAATTTTCAGTCTCCTGGGGGGAGGCACCAATGTGAACATGCTTAAAAATTAAGTGCAATAAGTTCTGATGAGGGGTTCGGCCAACCAGTGTTAAAAGCTTAGGTATGTGTGATTAATTTGAATCAGAAAATTAGAAATGAGCCACAGAAGAGAAAATTTTTGAGCTGAGCTTTGCGGAAAGGTTGTAAGAACAATGTGACTTAAGATCTGATGGTGGAAAAATCCAGATTGTTATATTTAAGGTACCTGGAGTAGAGGAGGCAACTAGAATACCTGACACCGCCCCCACCCCACCCCCCAAAAAAGGCAGGAGGGTATTTACAGTGATTAGATAAGCCTAGAAGGGTAGAGAAAACTAGATTGGGAGTGAGGGGGGGGACTGGCATGTCAGCTTTGACTTTCCAGTTTTATTCCAGACCTAAGAGAGAACCAAATGTAAGAGTTTTTCCCGTTTATTTTTGTTTACTGGACTAATGAGGGAAGTGACTTCAGTTTGACAGAAAACTTTATATTTCAAAACTAACCACAACATACACACACGCCATCACAGACACACGAGCAAATTAAGAAGGTGTGTCTATTAAATTTATCTATTGAGCTATTGTTTACTGTTATTGCATTGTATGAGCGGTCCTAGCTACATGTTTTTAAATTAAGACTTTCATACAGTGGCAGGCAAACCATCGATGGTGCAAGTTTGCTTAGTGAATTGAAAGATATAATTTGTAGTAGACGTTAGCTCTGTGTCTGGGAAGAGCAAGTATTAGGGAATGAGTTGACAAATCAAGCTCCAGTATTAGCAGGAAGCCACCACGGGAGGCAGAAAGCAGAACCAGGGCAGGGGCGGGTCATGGTGACTGACCCCTGTAATGGGATTGGGATAGGAAGGTGGCAGCTCAACAGACACTTGGTGCCTAGTCTCCTGCATTGCCTCTTTCACTGACATGGGCATGGATGACCCTTCACAAGATTCTCAGACCACTCACTAATAGGGACGGGGCTCCCCAAGTTCTGCCAGGTATAACTTTGGTGGCTTCAAGGACTGAGTAGGGTGAGCCAGTTCGTGAGAGCTATTTGCATTCTACTGGTGAGACTGTGTGAGGGCAGAATTCTGTGCACGGAGTGCAGAGTGTGGTCTACACTGTGCGAGCTTCACTTACCACAGTCAACGTGCCAAGACACACTTCGACGTACGCTGTCACACGGGCCAGCCCAGGAAAACTTTCGTATGTACGCAACTCCCACTTTTCCCCTTCATGACTTTTCACTTCGTTTCACAAACACCCAAGCTGTTTTCCCCACCTTTTTCCCCTGCCTTTTTTTTTTTTTTTTTTTTTTTTGGCTATTTACAGCATTTTCACAGAATTAAAAAATAGTAATGTAAGTAGAGACAGATAGGGGTCGTATTGCTAGGGAGACTGAGGAAGGTGCAGTTTTGATGAAGTTACTTAATTGCTGATACTTTCTGTTATATTTTTGGTTGATCTCACTCTTACCCATTATAAACCTTATTCTTTCCATCTCCACATGATCAGTACATTTCTCCCAAAATAACCAACGTAGTTCTTTTTATTTCTCCTTGATAAACGTTTTCAAACTTGCTCTTTCCTTAGCCTCTCTCCTGTCACCAGGAGAGTCATTTCTATCTGTGTGTAAAATGACACACATGCCTGAACTGCTTATTTTATAAGCATGTATAGATTTCAAAGCTTAATGTATGTGAAATTGATCTCCAAATTGAAAAGCATTAATTTTTTTATTCACGGTCGGCATAGTGTGATCTCAGTGTATTAAAAAGGGCATTTTTAACTGATTATTGGTTTTGTTGTTATCTATGCGTAATGAATTGACCACTATGGAAAAATGTAATACACATACGGCTCAGGATGTGGTAAAATGAAGATAAAATTTCATCACTCAAAAATTGGTGCAACTTTTGTAAAAAAAAAAAAAAGGCAACATAAAATGAATTTCGAAACTGTATTATCTTTTGATTTGTTAATCTGATTTCTATTAATTAATCTTTTAAAAAGATTAATTAATAGACTCAGAAATGCTTATCATAGCATTGCCTAAAACCAATTCGACATGCTTCATTGAACACCTCCTAGGAGCTAGACACCCTTCTAGAATGTGAAGACCGCATTCTAGTTAGAGAGTCTGATAGTGATTGGTGCTAACACACAGTCTTATCTAATATTTTAGATATTTTAGAGACTTTTTAAAGAGATAATACTTCAGCAGAGAGCGAATGAAACGAGGAGGTGATTCATGAGATATCTGGGGGGAAAACATTTATAATAGCAAAACTCTGTAAACCATTCCAATACCCAGAAATAATAGAATGGTGAAACCAAACTTGATATGGTCACACCATTTTGGTTTGCCCAGAAATGTTGTGGTTTATACCTCCTGGCCCCAAATAAGTATAGTAACATCATACTTTACTTTCATAAATGACCTGGTATGGGCGATAAATTTTAAGAACATCTCTCATCCAACAGGTTCATATGGACTAACTGAAAGAGCGCTCTTTCTTTCTGACAAACCTTATTTTTGTACCTGGGTGTCCACAACTTCCTCCTCCTTACTCTAAATCTAGGCTTTTACCAAGGTTCAGACCACATTCGATTCTTTTTTTCTATACTCTCTCCATTTATGACTTCAATCCCATTTTGGGCTCGAAAACTAGCATTTTATTCACATTCAAGTCACAACAATTTTACTGAATACTCACTCACTCTGACAAGTGCTGAGGATACACAGAAGAAAGAAGAATGGTCTCCGCTCTCACAAAGCGTATGGTGTCAAGGAGGATACGGATGGATGAGCAGACAGTCCAAATACAATTTGGGAAAGGTCTATGATATGCACAGGACTCCATGGGGCTAAAGGGTAAGCATTTCTAAATCAGTCCGGAGGCTATAAAGGAGGTCACTTTGGCAATATTTGCATTCCCTTTTGGAGGACAAGGGCAGTTAACTGGGTGAAGGAGGAGGAGGGTAAGCTATTCCAAGAAGAGTGAGTTAAGGAGGCATAAAAGCTCATACAGAAAAGCTCATGAAAAAGCATCAGCTATTTTTTATGACTCAAGGGATTGGTGGACACAAATGGTTGGAGATGAGACTGGAGACTTAGGCAAAGGACAAATGCTAAGGACGTGTGTGTTGAATTTTATCCTATAGGTCTAGACGAGTTGTCACCTTAAACTGGTGAGTGACATAATCAGATTTTGGTTTTGAAAAGATTATTTTTTAGCAGGGAGAAACATAAGTCATGAAATTCTCTTTTATTGAGATATAATTCACATATTAGAAAATTTACCCCTTTAAAGTATACAAATCAGTAGTTTTTAGCATCTCCGCAAGAATGTGCAACCATCACCACTATTACTAATATCAGAACATTTTTGTCACCACAAAAAGAAACCTCCTTCTCATTGCCGTCATTTTTCATTCCCCTTCTTCCCGGCCACTAGCAACTTTGAATTTCTATCTCCATGGATTTACTTTTTCTGGATATTTCAAACAGTATGTGACATTCTGTGTCTGTTCTTTTTAACTTAGCATAATGTTTTCAACATTCATCCGTGTTGTAGCATGTATCCGTAGTTCATTCATTTTTTATGGTCCAATAGTATTTCATCCTGGGAATATACCATATGAGTTTATCAGTTTTAAGTCCATCAGTCGATGACAATTTTACTTGTTTTTACTTCTTGGCTATAGATATTGATGCTATAAACGTTCGTGTATGCATTTTTGCATGGAGAAATGTTTTTAATTATTTTGAGTATACACCTAGCAGTAAAATTGTTAGGTTGTATGATGACTTTATGTTTAATTTTTTGTATGACCTGCTACTGAGTGAGGTCATACGCATTCTTTCGTTGTTCGATTGAGTATTTGCACAATAGAGAACATTACATTGAACCAAATATTAAAGAAATTCCCTAATAATATCGCTCTCTATCCTACTATTCTGTTTTAGCACTTGTGATCATCTAAAATTTTTATACTTATTTATTTATATTTGCATTTGTTTTCTCCAATTAGAATGTAAGATTCTGAAGAGTGAGTTACTGTTTATTATTATTAGTTATTTTTTAAATTATTATCATTAGTTAATATTATACTCAGAGCACTATTTTAATGCTTGACACATAACATAATAAATATTTGTTGAATAAAAAACTTAAACACCATTATTGTTCATTTTATTAGTTTCACTCTTGTTTTATTTATTACAGATAAGTAAAACCTAATGTTGTTATCCAAACTATTAGCACTTTTCCTAACAGATCTGCATAAAGGGACATGGACTACCTATCTCTCTAATCTTGATTCCCTTTTTTGGTCCACCTCAGTGAAATTTCTAATGACTTGAAAAGGGCAAAAGTCAGACATCAAGAGGAAGACGAGGTGAAGAAAGGCTGAATAACTCACAGCATGGGCAGCCAATGCCTGAATAATGCAGGGTGACTACGTGTGAAGTCAAGGGAAAGGAAAGAGAGCTATTTATAATAACCATCTTTCGAATGGATTTATTTTAGGCATTTGGTGCTATTCTCGGGAGCTTAGTTGACAGTATGGAGTTCTCAGAACTTGGGAGACATAATTCTTATTGGGGTCAAGAGGCATAGTAGCCAACCACAGGTTTTTGTGCCTTGCTTGGCCTCCAACATGGCTGAAAGACAATCCTCTCGGCTCATGATGCAGGCACAGAAACACTTAAAATTCCCAGAGTCAGGTTATTTTCATAAAAGAAATTTACCATTTTAAATATAGGAAAGAACTCAGAACTGAAGGTGATACTTATGTCCTGAAGTCAGGTGTAAGCCCCCGCTCCCCAGTTCTCTTGCAAACACTGCATCATTTATAACTCCACGTTGTAAACCTCCTTTGAAATATAATTCACCACCAAATACATTGCTGCTCTGTGCTTTTTAAAAACAACTTTTGGCTAATATTTTAGTTTGGTTGGAGGCAAAAAAATATTAATTAGATTGAGAAGGAAAGTAGGATATACATTTCTCCATCCAGACCTATCCGTGTACCATTTATACCATGTTCAAGCATGTTTGTGGAGGTGAAGGTCAGAAGCTGAGTTATTCTAGATGGCCACAAACACTGGGAAAGGTAAGGAGTGAAAATAATAAATGATAAGAATAAAAAATCAGTAGCATTAGAGGAACTCAGAATTGAAGGAAAATCTTCTAATTCGACCTTCACTTGGCAAATCAGTACTGCGTCTATTATATGTATGATGGTACAGTAATGATACCTGCACAAAGAGAATGAAAG